>NW_027141369.1:4643303-4952857 GCF_036365525.1 Heterodontus francisci | reverse complement strand
ACGAACCTGACAGAACTACATTGGACCCGAGCCCGAGCCGGCCCGAGTATCTCCATTTATTCCCGCGCCCGAACCGACCCTTGCCCGACCACCGGAATGTTCACTTTATCTACCTCCCGATTCCGAATCGACAGGAAGCTGCAGCATGAGCGCAATGACGTCATAGAGATGCTCAATTGCTCACTGAGCAGACTCAGAGTTTCCCTCCTTAATGACCCGGACTCCCCGCTTTGGTTGGCTTTTCAACTTTTGACACTTATTAAACTCAACTTCCCAGCACAATTAAATGTAATACTTACTGTGTGTGTCCGACACGGACTCAGCCCGACCTGGACCCAGCCCGACCCGAACCTGGCCCGACCTGACCCGAGCCCGAAAGCCAGACCCGGAAGAGCGACCCAACACGACCCGGACCCGACACAGGTCGTCGGGTCCCGTTGGGTTCAGGTCGGGTGGCAGGCCTTTCCAGAGCGGAGGTCAGATGAGGATTGAATTAATTTCAATCACTGAATCTAAACAAGAAGTAAATCTGCCAGGAATGGAAGATTTTGCTTTATCTGTGAGGTTGTGGCGCAACGGTAGCGCGTCTGACTACAGATCCGAAGGTTGTGTGTTCAAATCACGTCAGGCTCAGTTATATTTTACAGCAGTTCAAGTTCCTGGATTTGAAATCAGAAGAGAGTTCGTTCTCTTGGAATGTTCGTGCATGGTAGAATTTCAAGATCAACTTTAATAGATTAAAGTCCTGATTTCTGGTTCCGTTCCATTTCCATGCTCAGTTCTTATTTCACACTGTTTTATATCAGAACAATGTTTCAGGGTTGAGATGTGTCCATTGTTTGTGCAATCGCTCTGTCACCCAGTGTGAGAAATAAAACACAAACCGCACAGCGTGCGGCTCAAACCCATACCTGGCTCTGTCTATAGGCCGCTTAGTTCAGTTGGTGAGGACGCAGTGTTGAGAACAACAAGGCTGTGGATTTGATCCCCATGTGTGCTGTCACATGGTCAGTCATTAATTTGACACATTTTTGTAACACTTAAAATCCAACTTTTAGATGCAAACAAGTTTACATCAAATGTCAAAGGGAATTTATTTTGAATAACATCCATTGCATCTTTGTCACTGGTCTGGAGTAACACAGAATTCTTTACAATTATCTTCCGTTTGCTGATAAACGTTGAACTCGTGGCCTGTTCTCGTTAATGGTCACGAGCAGCAAAAACAGACAGAGCAAGTCTGACCGCCCAGAGATGTGGAAAAGGCTTCAGTTTGGGACATATGCAGCAAATCAAATGTTCACCCGGCCCCGAAAGATTCAAAAACTGGGGAAAAGGACACAAGGAGATAGAGAATAAGCTAAAGCAGACAATGTAAATATTTCCTATCCTTGATATCTCTCTATTCCAATCCAACCTTCAGAGTTGGGTAAATAATTTCAGTGTAAATTGTGCAGCTCAAGAGTCAAAACCAAAGGGCGATGCAGAATAAAGGAGAACTGCCAAAACCCCAGATTGAACCAGGGATCTTCAGTCTAACACACTCCCAACTGAGCTATTTCAGTCTCACAGGCTTGGGATGATAAGTGGCAAGTAACATTCGCACCACACAAGTGCCAGGCAATGACCATCTCCAACAAGAGAGAATCTAACTATCTCCCCTTGACATTCAATACCATTACAATCACTGAATCCCCCACCATCAACATCATGGAGGTTACCATGGGTAGCCATACAAATAACGTGACTAGAAGAGCAGGTCAGAGGCTTGGAATCCTGAGATGAGTAATTACAGTGCAGCTGTTGGCTCCACCCCAGGGGCTGAATTTGTTTTGTAAACCATGAAGCAGCTTCCTCTCAAATCCCAGGTGTATCAATAAATCCTCTTACAAAAGCCCCAAAGTGTGATATATTCCTCTCACTCATCCATGACTCCTGACTCCCCAAAGCCTGTCCACCATCTGCAATTGACAAGTCAAGAGTGTGATGGAATACTCTCCACTTGCCTGGATGGGTGCAATTCCAACTCAAGAATCTCAACACCGTCCAGGACAAAGCAGCCCACTTGATTGGCACCCCATCTACAAACATTCTCTCCCTCCACCATTGGCACACAGTGGCAGCAGTGTGCACCGTCTACAAGATGCACTGCAGCAATGCACCAAGACTCCTTAGACAGCACCTTCCAAACCCAGCGACCTTTACCACCGAGAAGGGCAAGGGCAGAAAATGCAGGGGATACCACCACCTGCAAGTTCCCCTCCAAGCCACACACCATCCTGACTTGGAACTATATCGCCGTTCCTTCACTGTCGCTGGGTCAAACTCCTAGAACTCCCTTTCTCACAACACTGTGGGTGCACCTACCCCACATGGACTGCAGAGGTTCAAGAAGGCAGTTCACCACCACCTTCTCATGGGAAATTAGGGATGGGCAGTAAATGCTGGCCTAGCCAGCAACGCCCACATCGCATGAATGAATGAATAAAAAAGTGAAGTAGCCCTTGTGTCATTGTTTTGGGAGAAAATATAACCCTGGTGGAATTGCCCCTCCCAATCACACCTCACTTCATAGAACATAGAAAATGGAGAACATTTATGGCACAGAATGAGACCATTTAGCAATCGTGTCTGTGCCAGCTGAAAAAGAGCGATCCAGCCCAATCCCACTTTCCAGGTCTTGGGAATGGGATCTGAACAGATCTCAGAGCTCACATTATGTGAATGTTCTGTTGAAGTGTTGGTGAGCTGATATACCAGGGGAGATTCACATTGTTGGACACAGTGTGAAATACATTCAAGTATTTATAAAACATTACAACATGTGAGTAATATTCCCTATTGATTTCTCAGCACTGATGGATTGTGAAGTGGGAGACAGCCAGAAGTCCCAGTGATCCACACTGACCATGAGCTGAGAATGAAATGAGAAAAAGTTCAATCTTCAGCAGCGAGATGCTACAGAGAGGTAAGAGTCCTGAATCAAGGAGAGACTTTCTCATCCTGCTGTTGAATCTCATTTCAAACACTCCTTGAACTCTCTGCCGAGGAATTCAGAGCTGGATAACGCCTGTAAAATCAGCCTAAAAAGGAAATAGAAAACACCCACCGTGGGCTCAAACTCAAAAACTTGAGATTCAGAGTTTCATGCTTTCATCGACTGAGCTCACCAGGCCTGAGACAGTGTCCCCGTCCTGTCTGTTATTGGACGGTGCAGCTGTTGGCTCCACCCCAGGGGCTGAATTTGTTCTGTAAACCATGAACCAGCTTCCTCTCAAATCCCAGGTTTATCAGTAAATCCTCTTACAAAAGCCCCAAAGTGTGATATATTCCTCTCACTCATCCAGAATAAAAGTTACATCTTTTGCTCTTTTTACCTTCCAAACATTGACTTCTATTTTGCTCAGCATTTATTTCTCTCTCCGTTTTATGTTGTGCATTTCCTAATAAACATTTCATTTCAATTATTTATGAGGGATGAAATGAACAGAAAAGATTTTCTGCAATGGTACCAGGGGTGTGGGACAGAGTGAGTGGTTCGGATCTGGAATACACTGCCTGAGAGTGTGCTGGAGGCAGATTAAATCGTGGCTTTCAAAAGGGAATTGGATAAACACCTGAATAGAGAAAATTTGCAGGGCTACAATGAAAGGGCAGAGGAGTGGAATTAGCTGATCTGCTCTTGCAAAGAGCTGTCAAGGACATGATGGACTGAATGGTCTCCTTCTGTACTGTAACCATTTGATTCCTTGATTCTAACTCTGTCAAGGTTGTTCTGAACTTGCTCTGCTCCAAGGAGAACAACCCCAGCTTTTCCAGTCTCTGCACATAACTGAAGTTATGAGGAACCATGGGGAACCCACTGTAAACCTTCCTCCAGACAGAAATACAACTGTTCACCACCACACTGTGACCCAGCTGTTCACATGATTTGGATGCGGGGACCAAATGTAGTATTTCCAAGTTTGCAGATGACACAAAACTAGGTGGGAATGTGTGTTGTGAGGAAGTTGCAAAGCGGCTTCAAGTGAATTTGGACAGACTTAGTGAGTGGACAAGAAAGTGGCACATGAAATATAATGTGTAAAAATGTGAGGTTATCCACTTTGGTAGGAGAAACAGATGTGCAGATTATTTGTTAAATGGTAAGAGTGTGAATGTACAAAGGGGCCTGGGTGTCCTTGTCAATAAGTGACTGAAAGCTAACATGCAGGTGCAGCAAGCAATTAGGAAGGCTAATGATATGTTAGCCTCTATCGCAAGAGGATTTGTGTACAGGAGTAGTGAAGCCTTGCTTCAATTGTATATAACCTTGGTTGGTCTGCACTTTGGAATACTGTGTGAAGTTTTGTTCCCCTTACCTTAGGAAGGATATCATTGCCATAGAGGGAGTGCAACGAAGGTTCACCAGACTTGTTCCCGGGATGGCGGGACTGTCAAATGAAGAGAGATTGGAGAAACTGGGCCTGTATTCTCTAGAGCTTTGAAGAATGAGAGGTGATCTCATTGAAACTTACAAAATAGTTAAAGGGATAGACAGGTAGATGAAGCTAAGATGTTTCCCCCGGTTGAGGAGTCTAGAACCAGGGGACACAATTTCAACGTAAGGGGAAAGCCACTTAGGACAGAGATGAGGAGAAATTTCTTTACTCAGTGGGTTGTGAATCTTTGGAATTCTCTACCTCAGAGGGCTGTGGAAGCTCAGTCATTGAGTATGTTTAAAGCAGAGATTGACAGATTTCTAAATACAAATGACATAGGGGATATGGAGATAGTGTGGGAAAAAGGCATTGAAGTGGACGATAAGTCATCATCATATTGAATGGCAGGGTGGGCTCGACGGGCTGAATGGCCTACTCCTGCTCCTATGTTCCTATCAGTCTGCAAACTTCATATGCATGCTGTCATTGTCCCTTTCATTCCATGGGCTTCAGTTTTACTGGCAGTCTAGTATGTGACATCATCAAGAAGGTTTTTAATAAGTTAAATAAGGAGAAATTGTTTCCAGTGGCAAAAAGGTCAGTAACCAGAGGATGTATTTATCAGGTGATTGAGAAAAGAACCAGAGGCGAAATGAGGTATGATTTTTTATACAGTGATGTGTTGTGATCTGGAATGCACTGTCTGATCAGGACTTGAAAGCAGCTTCAGTCGTAACTTTGAAAAGCAATTGGGATAAATACTGGAAGGAAAAATGTACAGATTACAGGAGACAGCACTGAAACAATGGACCAAATGGTCTCCTTCTTTGGGTATCATTCTATGGTTTTATGAACATAATGTTGGTACAATTCGCTGAGTTGGAAGGGAAGTGAACCCAGATTCCGGGTATTCTAAACACCAGACCCAAACCAAATGAACACGCCCGTTGTTTAATCTCTGTTTTTCACACCAGCTTCTCCTCGCTCTTTCTGTGTTTCCTGCCTGGTCTGTTCCTGTAACCTTCATTCCTGACACTCTATTGAGAATGGCCAACTCACTGCACCTCTCACTCACACCGTCACTCCACCCCTTCACCCACTTCCAAACCTCTTTGTTCAACAGTACCTCACATCTGCTCCTCTGCTCCATTAATATAACAGGAAAACATTTTCAAACAGACATTTCCAGACAGTGAACGTTCCAGTAAGACAAGGTAAAGATCAGATTCATTCACTTTAAACACAGAGAGAGCAGCTCTCCCTGTTCAGTCTAAGGAGCAGATGTGGTTTCACTCCCATTAGTCTTAGAGACATGGGCCAAAATTTTAAGGGACCGTTGGAGACGGGAATGGAGGCCGGGGAGGGGGAGGGGGGGTTGTATAAAATAGGGATGGAAGACGTTGGACCGGATTTTTCTGTCGGCGGCTGACATGGAGGGCAGACTTCGCACATCCACACGGCAAGAAGGCATTTAAAGTATTTATGAATCCAATTGTCAGCAATTTTATTCACTGGATCCAATTGAACTAATAGAACACGGGAACCACGGGGCTTCAGAGCCTCGCCTGGTTAAAGGAGGTGACTGGGAGGTGGGAGCTGAGTGTTGTCTTCACTGGGAAGCTATCGGGTGAGGCAGCGTCACTTGGCAGCAAGGGTGGAGGGGGAAAGGGCATCGGGAAACACTGTCAGGAGTGGGGGCCAATGTGCCAGCTCTGCAGAGGGAACAACACCAGGGTGCCATTGGGGCAGTGCCACTTCATTGAGGATGACAAATGAGGTAAATGTGGCTGGGTGTTGTTTACTGTGAAGGCCTTGCACTCAGGGAGGGGCAACCTGTCATGGGCCTCATTCGAGGCTCCCATTGAGGAGGAGGAGGAGGAGTAGAGAGGAAGGGAGGGAGGCGCAGGCACCAGCAGGGGCACCACAGTAGCTTGGGGGCCCACATGAAGGCCAGCCTCGAACAGGAGTCTGGAGAAGGAGGCAGAGGAACACGTCAGCCGAGGTTCAACTACCTGCAGATGTCCGAGTGACAGTGTCTCCGCAGACTGCACCTCTCCACGGAGGTCGTCACTGATCTCTCTGCCATGATGCAGCTGTGCCCCATGCGACTTGGTGGGCACCTGATGCCAGTGTCACTGAAGGTCACCGTGCCACTGAACTTCTGCACCACCAGATCATTGTGGGGATCCACTGGAGATATGTGTGGAATCTTAAAGTCTGTAGTGAATCAGTGCATCAAGGAGGTCACCAATGTCCTGTTCAGGAGGGCCGGTGACTATGTGCACATTGATCCAAACAGTCAAGCTGAGAGAGCTATAGGATTTGGGGCCATCGCTGGATTCCACCAGGTGTAGGGTGTCATTGACTGCACCCATGTGACCATCAAGGCTCCTGCAGACCAGCCAGCAGCCTTCAACAGGAAGGGCTTCCACTTGCTCAGTGTGCAATTGGTCTGCGACCACTGCAAATGGATCCCATAGGTGTGTGCACAAATCCCGGGAAGCAGCCACAACGCCTGCATACCAAGGTACTCCCAGGTGCCAGAACCTTTCCGCGGCCCCATCCGCTTTCAGAGATGGATCCTTGGAGACAAGGGCTACCCACTGAGGACATGACTACTGACGTCTGTGAGGAACCCACGCACGGATGCAGAGGAGAGGTACAACACCTGCTGCGGGTCAACCCGAGCGACCATCAAGGAGGCCATTGGTCTCCTGAAGATGAGATTCAGGTGCCTAGATCGATCCAGTGGAGCCCTTCAGTATGTCCCGGCGAGGGTCTCGCATATCGTGGTGGTTTGCTGTGCACAGCACAATCTGGCATTACAGAGGGGCGAGGTGTTGACTAGTGAGGATATCGTGGAGTGTGATGTCTCCTCTGATGATGAGGATGTGGAGGAGGATGCTGCCCAAGCAGTGCCAGATGAAGAACCTCACTCACAGCAGGAAAGGGGCCATGAGATACACACAAGGGAGACATGAGACACCCTTATACATTCAAGTTTCCTTTGAGCCTTACCACCTTCTGGAACCACAGCAATAAAGTCTTAGCTTTAAGCAGCCCTGTTGTCGCCTCCTTCCTTCTGCACTGCAGAGTCCAGGTACACATCGCACAGTGACAAGGCCGAAGCTTTGTGAACTCAGGGCTTGGTCCCTCACTTCCAGCCCCTTGGGAGGAAGGGTTTAAATGAAGTCCCAAAGGGCATCAACAATAGGAAGGAGACATAGTGAGAGAACATCATTTCTTTCTTCCGTGTGACACCAAACGCAATCCTATCCATCTGGAATGCACATTCACCATGAACCCTAAGTGAATCTAGGTGCTCTTCTGAATTCTTTTCCGTGTGCTCCTACGTGGTGCTCTCCCTGCTCTGTCAGCTGAGATGGAGACAAGCTGCTGACCTTGCTTGGGATGACATTGGTGGCCGTCCTCTTGCTGCCTGAGGCCTGGAGGGCCCCGGCACACTGAGGGCCTCCTGCACAGGTACAGAGACCCCCCTCTGTCATCGAGGGTGATGGAGGCAGGCACTGGCATCACTGGTGTCACTGGCAGAGGGGCTTTAGAGCTACTGTCCACACCAGGAGCACCCAGAGAGGAGACCCCAGATGTAGCAGCCAGCTGCTCCTCCCCAGTTATAAGACACACTTGTCCCTCCCTGCTGACCTGAGAGGGACGTGGACCTGGTGGAGAGTTCAGGTGCCTCGTCCCCCCTCTCGCCTTGTCACCACTGGATGGAGCTCATGGACAAAGTGATGGAGTGCAGGTCTGCGCACATCTCCGGCAGCCACTGATTGGTCGGCTGGATCTGGCTCTCCATCAGAGTCACCAATCTCTCAAGGAAGGAAGCCAGACACACCCCCATCGGAGACAGTACAGCATGCAAGGCCTGGATGGACTCCTCCATCATCCGAGCTTGGGTACACATAACCTCCGGCAACTCTGCCAGATGTTGCCTGACCTCTTGCTGCAGCTGCAGCATTTCCCGTGTTGCTGGTGACACCAGAGGCACGTCATCAGCCTGGGACTCAGCATGGGCCTGGCCTCCCACAGACTCCCAACTGCCAGTGGCCTCGGCTGTCACAGCCTCCGTCAGCTGCCCGGGCCTGTCTGTGACGTTCTCACCAGCTTGTGTGACCAAATCTAACATCGAGTGGATTCCCACCGAGTGAGGGTTTCTGTGCTGGTGGAGGGTGCAGGGGAATGATGTGACGGTGCACCCTCTGAGGCTCCCACCTCCTCCTCAGAGGTGTCCGGCTGTCCCCCAGTCTCTCCAGCTCTTCATGCTTGTCGTTCATCCTAGCCTGCATGAAAAAACAGTGACATTGAAGGGTTAGGGTCTGCCCATCGCGACATTCCAACCACCCCTACTGTGCAGCTCCATTGATGCAGTGGTGAACAGATGTGCAGTGTGGTTCCTTTGCAGCGGATGCTCCCTTGTGCCCCAGGAGATGTTCAGTCACTCTCTTGGGTAGCTGACCCTGTCTCTCCATCAGCTATGGAGCAGCTGCCTTGCTGCCCGGCCTGTTCCATGGCCTCCTCCTCCATCGGGATGAGGACACGGAGATAAGGCACTCCACCGCCAGTCTTGACACGCTCTTTCCGATTGTGGGCTGTCTTCTCCTGCAGCCACTATGATGAACAAAGTTAGTCTCCCAGCGGGGACAAGCCCAACATCTCTGATGGTGATAGTCCAGCAGTCCATGATGGGGACACACGTATTCCTCCTGCATGTGGCCCCCTCTCGAGGGACTGTGTGAGTTTATACAATGACTGACGTGCACCTCTCACCGAGATGCAGCCAAGCCTCAGGCAGCATGTCCTGCTGCCCTTCCCCAATACACATGACTGAGTGGTCACTCCCTTTCCACCAAACACTCCCTCTCACTCTGCCACATGCAATGTCCAAAGGGTCCAAAGTGTTTGGACTTCTCACCTGAGCAGCCTGGATCAGGTCATTGACCCACTTCCTGCACTGGATCCATGTCCTGGGGGTGACCCCACAGCTGCTGACTTCACCTACTATCTCCAGCCAGCTTTATTTGGTCAGGTGGGCAGGTCTTCACCTCCCATCCCTGGGAAAGAGGATCTTCCACCTATCTCTTGCCACCTGGAGGCGAACCTGCAGGAAGGCATCGCTAAACTGTGGGACCATGGTCACTGCAGGCTCGCATTCAGCTCCTTACCTATCAGGCAGCAGAGGCAGCAGAACGGGTCCTGGGGCAGCAGATGCAGCAGAACAGGTCCTGGGGCAGCAGAGGCAGCAGAATAGGTCTTGGGGCATCAGAGGCAGCAGAACGGATCCTGGGGCAGCAGAATGGGTCCTGGGGCAGCAGAACGGATCCTGGGGCAGCAGAGACAGCAGAATGGGTCCTGGGGCAGCAGAGGCAGCACAACGGATCCTGGGGCAGCAGAATGGGTCCTGGGGCAGCAGAGGCAGCAGAACGGGTCCTGGGGCAGCAGAACGGGTCCTGGGGCAGCAGAGGCAGCAGAACAGATCCTGGGGTAGCAGAGGCAGCAGAACGGGTCCTGGGGCAGCAGAGGCAGCAGAACGGATCCTGGGGCAGCAGAGGCAGCAGAACGGGTCCTGGGGCAGCAGAGTCAGCAGAAGGGGTTCTGGGACAGCAGAGGCAGCAGAACGGGTCCTGGGACAGCAGAGGGCTCCGAGGAAGACACTCCTTTAAACCAGGCAGCAGTGAATGCAGGTCTGGCAGCCCTTTCAATATGGTGCCAGCACCTGCCGTTGTGTCAGATGTCGGTGCCATCGGTGCCTCGTTCCCTGCCTCTGGTCCTTGTTTACATGGGCCCCACGCCTCCCCTTCATTAATTGGTCGGCTGCTCCGTGATCGGAGTCGGTCGGCCACATTTCACTCGTGTGGTGACGACACCCGCTTCCGGTGCCTCTGCCGAGAGCCGCACCGTTAGTTTAAAATTCAGCCCATGGGATCAAGAGTGGAAAATCTCCCCTCTGATTCTCTCTACTTAAACTGATGGAGACACCAAATTAAAACTGATGAAACCAGGGATTGTATCCTGGTTCTTCAATCTAGTGTTCTCCCAACTGAGCTATTCCGGCCTCACTGTGAACTCATCTTCATTGGAGACAAATATAACTCCAGGCGGAATTTCCCCACGCGTTCATTCCTCACTTCAGGGGAATGGGACCCGACCAGATCGCGGAACTCAGATTATGTTAATGTTCTGCTCTTGATATCTTAATATTATCTTGAGTTTGAGCCACTTTTAATCAGGTTCACGGACAAATTCTTCCATCATCCCTTCTCCCACATTCTCTCTCTCTCATTCATTCTTTATTCCTCACAGTCCAGCAAGGGTTAGGAATCAGAGCTCACCTCCAAACCCTCTGCACACAGACCTCTGTCTGTTACCCTGTTTGATCCAAGAGACCAGTCAATAAATTACACTCTTTATAAACACAGAAAGCTGCCTCACAGTGTTGGACAGAGTTAAATACACTGAAGTCTTTTGAAAAAAGTTCATCTTCCGGGTTGTTACTGAACCCACAGAGCAGGACGGGCCCAGGCTACAGCCCCAGCCTGTGCTGTGTTAGCTGATGCCACCTGGTCTGATACTGAGCCACACGGAGCAGGAAAGGGCCTGGTTATATTCATGGCTTGTGTTGAGTTAACTGATCCCACTCAGTGTGGTAGGAGCCACACAGAACAGAATGGGCCCAGGCTCCTTCCTCAGCCTGAGGGATGATAGTTCTTCTCACACATTGTTGTCCAGAGTTCCACACAGAACAGAGAAATCTCAGGCTCCATCCCCGGCCTGTGGTATTTTACTTCATCGCACCTGGTATGGTACGGAGTCCCCAGAGCAGGAAAGGTCCAGCTTCCATCTCCGGCCTGTGCTGAATTAGCTGATCTTACCTGGTTGGCACTGAACCACAATCAGAGAAGGATGGGCCGAGGCTCTATGGCCTGTGGTGTGTTAGTTATTCTCATTTGGTGAGGGACTGAGCACCATATAGAGCAGGAAGGGCCTGTGCTCAGTGAGCTGATCTCACCTTGTTTGGTCCTGCGACCCATACACAGAGCAGGACAGGCCTAGGCCTAATCCTCAGCCTGTGTTCAATTAGCTGATCTCATTCAAAAGATTTTGATAAGGTTCCACACAAGAGGCTGCTCTATAAGATTAAAGTCCCTGGTATCAGTGGTAATATATTGATCTGGATTGGGAACTGACTGGCACGACGTAGGCAGAAAGTAGTTACAGATGGATCTGGATCTGTTTGGAGACCAGTCACCAATGGTATCTCACAGGGATCGGTGTTGGGACTGTTGCTCTTTATTATTTTTATTAATGATCTGGATGTAGGTGGAGGGGGCACCATCTGTAAATTGACAGATGATTTGAAGATCTGTGCGAGTGTTTAGACTGCAGACGATACTCGACTGTTTCAGGCTGATCTTAATGTGTTGGGAGATTGGGTTCATGACTGGTAAATGATGTTTAATTTGGGTAAGTGCAGTGTTATTCATGTGGACAGGGCGAATGCTCAACATTCATACACGCTTCAGGGAAAAACATTAAAGTAGGTGGAAAAAAGAAAATAATTTTGAGCAGAGATCTGGATGTTCTAGTGCACAGATCTCTAAAGGTACAGCAGCAATGCTGTGAAGTGATAGCTGGAGCAAATAGAGGGTTGGGCTGCATTCAGAGGACAATTGAGTATAAGATGAGGCATATTCTTTCATGGGATGTGAGCGACACTGACAAGTCCAGAATTTGTTACCCATCCCTAATTGTCCTTGACAAGGTGGCGGTGAGCTCCCTTCTCGAATTGCTGCACTCCATGTGGTGTAGGTACACCCACAGTGCTGTTAGGAAGGGAGATCCAGGATCTTGACCCAGCATCAGTGAATGAACAGCGATAAATTTGCAGATCAGATGGTGTGTGACTTGGAGGGGAGCTTGCACATGGTGGTGTTTCCATGCATCTGCAGCCCTTGTCCTTCAAGGTGGTGGAGGTCTTCGGTTTGGAAGGTGCTGTCTGCGGAGCCTTGGTGAGTTGCAGCAGTGCATCTGGTAGATGGTACACACTACAGCCACTGTGCGTCAGTGGTGAAGGGAGTGAATGTTTAAGGTGGTGAATGGGGTGACAATCAAGGCGGCTGCTTTGTCCTGAACAGTGTCGAGTTTCTAGAGTATTGTTGGTGCTGCACTCATCCTGGTTTGTGCCTTGTAGATGGTTGACAGGTTTTGGAGAGTCAAAAATCACAAAATTATTACAGTGCAGAAGGAGGCCATTCGGCCCATTGTGTCTGCATAGAATCATAGAACATAGAAAGTTTACAGCACAGGCAGGCCAAAAAACGAGCCACCCAGCTGAATCCCATTGCCCAGCATTTGGACCGTAGCCCTGCAGGTTCAGGTACTTGAGGTGCACATCCAGACACCTTTTAAATGAGTTGAGGGTTTCTGCCTCAGCTACCCTTGCAGGCAGTGAGTTCCAGACTCCCACAGCCCTCTGGGTGAAAAAACCTTTCCTCATCTCCCCTCTAATTGTTCAACACATCACTTTAAATCTATGCCCTCTAGTCACTGACCTCCCTACTAAGGTAAATAGACCCTTCCCATCCATTCTATCCAGACCCCTCACAATTTTGTACATTTCAATCAAATCTCCCCTCAGCCTTTTCTATTCCAAGGAGAACAACCCCAGTCTATCCAATCTTTCCTCATAGCTGCATTTTTCCAGTCCTGGCAACATCCTCGTAAATCTCCTCTGTAACCTCTCTAGTGCAATTACATCCTTTCTGGAATGAGGTGACCAGAACTGCACACAGAACTCAAGTTGTGGCCTAACTAATGATTTATACAGTTCCAGCATAACCTCCCTGCTCTTATATTCTATACATCGGCTAATAAAGGAAAGGATTCCATAAGCCTTCTCAACCAACTTATCAACCTGTCCTGCTACTTTCAGGGATTTGTGGACATTCACTTCAAGGTCCCTCACTTCCTCTACACCTCTCAGCATTCACCCATTAATTGTGTATTCCTTTGCTGTGTTTGACCTCACCAAAGGCATCACCTCACACTTCTCCAAGTTGAATTCTATTTGCAACTTTTCTGCCCACCTGACCAGTCCATTTCTCCAGCTCTCCTAATGAGCATTTCACCACGTGCCTTGAGCTGAGTTACTCATCACAGAATTCCCACTATCTGATTTACTCTTGCAGCCAGAGTATGTATATGAATGGTCCAGTTAAGCTTTTGTCAATGGTAACCCCCAGGATGTTGATGGTGGGGGGATTCAGCGATGGTAATGCTGTTGAACGTCAAAGGGAGATGGTTACATTCTCTCTTGTTGGAGATGGTCATTGCCTGGTACTTACGTGGTGTGAATGTTACTTGCCACTTAGCAGCCCAAGTCTGAATGTTGTCCAGGTCTTGCTGCTTCTGGACACGGACTCCTTCAGTATCTGAGATGTCCCGAATTTGTCCTTTTATGAAACCTTGGTCAGGACTCACTTGGAATATTGTATCCAGTCTTGGTCTCCTCACATGATGGGTGATATTGAGGCTTTGGAAAGGGTACAGAGGAGAGACATTCGACAAATTCCCAGTATAAGACATCTTGGTTATCAAGTTAGACTAAAAGAGTTGGGACGCTACACCTTAGAGAAACGTAGACTGAGGGGTGATCCGATTGAGGTTCATAAATAATGAAGGGTCCAATTTAGCATGGGAGAGGAGTCATAACTTTATATTGTAAAAGGCCAGATGGCACCCAGATCACATTAAATTTCATTTTTAGTGGTGGGTTAATGTCCCAGGATGGCCGAGTGGTTAAGGCGTTGGACTTAAGATTCGATAGACATGTGTCTGCGTGGGTTCAAACCCCACTCCTGGTATCTGTGCTTACAAAATGTTACTTATTCTGTCCCTGACTTTTGCCTTGCACCATCATCTCTTCTGTCATTTAATCACTCTTGCCTTCCAATTGATCACAACTTCCTATTATTTGATCTGCCCCAGCACCGTTCCTTGGCTCTGCGCTTGCTTATAAACTGGTAAATCTTTAACTTAATCTCCTCTGTACCCTGACAATGACCTTCTCATCCTTCCTTGATTGTGGTTCCTCACAGGATCCGCTGCCTCTCCGACTCCCCTCCAGGTCACTGAAGGCCCTGAGCCTTGGTCTCGCTTAATACGCTAGCTGGTAGTTGATTCCTTGCAGGTCTGCCACCGCTCAGGAGAAGCTCAAGACCCAGATCAAGCGAAGTATCAAGAGGAATGTGAACAAAGGCTCCCTGGTGCAGAGCAAGGGACAGGGCGCCTCCGGCACCTTCAAAATCAGCAAGAAGGAAAACCCAGGGAAAAGTGGGAAAAAAGGTGAAGAAACCAGCAGCCAAGAAATCTTTAGTGAAGAAACCAGCAGACAAGAAATCTTTAGTGAAGAAACCAGCAGACAAGAAAGTGACAACAAAGAAAGTAACAGCCAAGAAAACGAGCAGCAAAGCGGCGGCAACGCCAAATAAGGCGATGAAGAAAGCAGTGCTTCAGAAAAAGTCTCCTGCGAAGAAGGTCAAAAAAGGCAAGAGTGCGGCGGGCGGAAAGGCGCTGAAGAAAGTGCAGACATGGAAGAGCAAGGTCAAGACGAAAGCAGCGAAGTCTCAGAAAGCAGGGTCTGGAAAGAAGTGAAAGCGCGGGAAACGTGTAAACATCTGAACACAAAGGCTCTTCTCAGAGCCACCCACATCTCACAGGAAAGAGCTGATCCCTTGATCAAATGATCCCTGTCCAGGCCCCGCCTGCAGATTCCACATGGAAATGATTTGGAGTAAATCCAGGATCCCTGGTGACTCCCCTCCACCCAGCCCTTTCCCCACTCTCTGTAATAAAACAGAGGGATACCCGGCCCTCACTCTAACTGGGGATGTGTTCGGTGCAGTCTCAGTTCACAAATTCAGGGGGAGAGTCTGTAAGACAGTAACACTGGCGGAGAAACCCCACCTCACAACTCAAACCCCAACACGAGTTTCTCCAATTCAGCTGGAGTCGGGTGACAACAGGAGCTGGGATAGGCTGTGATCGGGAATGTTAGGAATGGATTTGTTCAGGGAGGAATGTACCTGGAATCTCCGAAAATAATAGTTCCATATTTCCCCAGATGACACATTCTGCAGTGAGAGTGAAAAGTCTCTTCACTGCTTCACATTTACTAATTGTTTGGTTCTAGATGAATAATGAGTCAGAGAGTAATGACAGGATCTGAAGCTTCTCTCACACCAGCCCTTGAATGACTCAGTGTGAAGTGTCCAATGTGTGAAGCTGCTGCCAGGGTTTGTCAATCTGAACAGTTTCAGCTCAGTTCCTGGGGGCCTGAAATTCCAACAGTTTGACTCTGTCTCTGATTGGTCACCCGCTTCTCAATCCAATTCTTAACCAATCGGAGTGTCACATAAATTAAATAGAAGTTCTCATTGGCTGAAATTTTCCAATTGGAAAAAGCCCGGCAATTCCAGAGCAGGAAGGAATTGAAGTGATGGAAAATTTCAATTTTCAGGCAACAATTTTAAAACCTCTCATTTTATGTTCTGTTTTACTGTATTTACCGTCACAAAATCCTGACGCGATTTTAGGAATCGTTTTCATTTGTCAATCTGTTAACTGTAAGCGGCGGGAGGAAGGTCCGGTTCAGCAATTTAAAACGGGACAAATATCAGCTTCCTCTCTGTAAAAGGAACAAATTAGCGACTAACCGCTTCTCACAGGCTTCTCGGGGACTGACAGAAACGAGCGGATTCTGATCTTTTCTCCTGAAAGAGGCGGATAATGCTGCAGGGAGCAATGAACTGCCCTTCACTTTCTGGCTGCTAATACACCACTGACTTTAAACAGTTCAAACAGCGACTGATGCTTCTGTCGGAAAATTAGCAGATTCACCAGAATGATCCCGGTCCATCATGGCCAAAGACGTCCAGCTGGCCCGCCGCATCCACGGGGAACGCACCTAAAACCCAGCTTCAGTAACAAGTGTAACAAGGGCTCTTTTCAGAGCCACCAAATCAGCAAAGGAAAGAGCTGCCATCTCTGTTCATCATCAAACCCATGAGATTGGAGGGGCGGTCACATGGTTTCTGTTTTGTCACATCACTTTCCCGAAAGGCCTGTCGGACTGAGAGCTAATCTGGAATTTAGAAAGCAGCATTACCGGAGACTCATTGCTGCTCAGCACAATCTCAACCCCGCTCCTGGGATCCGTTAGCTGGCATTTGGGGAAAAGAAATGGATCCCAGTTTTATTTGGAAGGCATTAATGGAGCCGGGTCCGTTCACATGAGGGTTATTTACAGACATTACCCAATGAGTTCACTAATATTTGAATCCATTGGAGATCAGTACACAGGATATGTAAGGCAGCTCGGTCACTCTGACTGAAACCGCCAGTTCCCCGGGGTTGCAGACCCTGACACTGCGGGGAGAGAATCCCCGACTCTCTCCCGCCGCCGGGGGAAACAGACAGCTCTGTGTCCGGAGAATAGGGAGGGCCGGGGGGAAGGCACATATTAAAGCGCTGCAATGGACTCAGCTCCTGTGTGTGCACAACTCTCACTGATTCCGTCCTCTGGGAACAGTGCGGTCGAAGCAGATCAGGTTAGGAGAGAAACACACAGCCCGAGAATGGCCTCTTCCTTCCTGCATTTACTCTGTTCCGGGAGCAGATTCTCATTGAGAAGCGGCGCTCAGATCACCAGAGAGAAAAAAAAAACACAATTCAAACTGTCCAAATGAAAAACAGAGAATTAACCCGGACACTTCCATTATTAAATTAATTCATCAGCTCCGAACCAGTTCCCGTTAATGTACCGGGATAATCTCGGGATTTATCAAATCGAAGGCAGCGGGATTTATTAAATTGTTGATTCTGACACCCTGTAGTTCACTTCTTCACTTAACTGGAGGGGGGGATGTGTGAGCAGAGAAACAGAGCGAAATCCAGAGAGGGAACTGAAAACTTTTTTTTTATTTCCAAAATATACTTTATTCATAAAAATCTGTAAAAATTACATTGCCAAACAGTTTCCAAACAGCACCAAAAAATGCAAACATTGCAAGGGAGATCAGTTTCCTTCAATACTGTCATGAGTTTCTTCCCAGCCCTTCCGTTTCACAATTGTCATGTCAATTACAGTTTTACATTTACAGCAATTGAGAATATTAACGATACAGTTCGAGGGATTTCCCATAGATCCAGCCCCTCAGTCCAGCTTGGTGGGGGAACTTTACACTGTGGTCTTTCCACATTGAGCCTTTGCTGCGACTGCCCCAAGCTTTAGTGCGTCCCTCAGCACGTAGTCCTGGACTTTGGAATGTGCCAGTCTGCAACATTCGGTGGTGGACAACTCTTTGCGCTGGAAGACCAGCAAGTTTCGGGCAGACCAAAGGGCGTCTTTCATCGAATTGATAGTCCTCCAGCAGCAGTTGATGTTTGTCTCGGTGTGTGTCCCTGGGAACAGCCCGTAGAGCACAGACTCCTGGGTTACAGAGCTGCTTGGGATGAACCTTGACAAAACCCACTGCATCTCTTTTTACACCTGCTTTGCAAAGGCACATTCCAGGAGGAGGTGGGCGGCCGTCTCTTCCCCACTGAAAACACACCTGGACAGATGTGAAACAGGTCAATCCACTGTTCCAATAACTCCATCTCTGACTCCCTCCTGACAGTAACCAGCCCTTTCACAGAGACTGTGGGTGGCTCTGAAAAGAGCCTTTGGGTTATTAGATGACATTTTGGCCGCTTTACTTTTTCTGGGAGCTCTGAACGCTGGTTTTCTTGGGCAGCAGCACGGCCTGGATATTAGGCAGCACCCCGCCCTGTGCGATGATCACTCGTCCCAGCAACTTGTTGAGCTCCTCGTCGTTGCGGACGGCCAGCTGCAGGTGTCTGGGGATGATGCGGCTCTTCTTGTTGTCCCGGGCCGCGTTACCGGCTAGCTCGAGGATTTCAGCGGTCAGATACTCGAGCACAGCAGCCAGACAGACCGGGGCTCCGGCACCCACACGCTCAGCATAGTTGCCCTTTCTCAGGTGCCTGTGAACATGGCCCACCGGGAACTGCAGTCCAGCCCGGGAGGAGCGAGACTTGGCCTTGGCCCTAGCTTTCCCGCTGGTCTTTCCTCTTCCAGACATTTCCACAATCTCACAAATACTTTCCACAAAGAATGAATAATTTCCTTTGCATTAATAATATCTTGTAGTCTGTCAGGATGGCCGAGCGGTCTGCGGCACTGCGTTCAGGTCGCAGTCTCCATCGGAGGCGTGGGTTCGAATCCCACTTCTGACACCTTGTGTTTTGACTGAACTGGAGGCATTTGGGAGCAGCGGCAAAAAGCAAAGAAAAAGCAGGAAAGAACATGGACGAACAAAATAACAATGGACCCAAAGATGTTGCAACAAAACATTAGAGTAAGAGGCAACTAAGCAAACAGCAGGGCACATACAAGCTCAAAAATGTAACCTTTGTATCGGGGTGGAAGATGTTGCCAATATCCTTAATGAATACATTACTGTCTTCTCAAATGAGAGGGTGATGCAGATATTGTTATGAAGGAGGAGGTGTGTGAAGTATTGGACGTGATAACGTAAGGAGAGAGGAAGTCTTAATGGGATGAGCATCCTTGAATGTGGATAGATCACCAGGACCAGATGAAATGTACCCCAGGCTGTTGAATGAAGCCAGGGAAGAAATAGTGGAAGGTCTGACCATCATTTTCCAATCCCTCACTGGATACAGGTGTGGTGCCAGAGGATTGGAGGTCTTGTAACGTTGCAAGAAAAGCAAAATACGAGGCAGATCAAGCATGGCTGATCCTTTCGAGTAGAGAAACAGGGCTGAATTCCCTGAACCAGTGCTACAGCTTTCAGAATAGAAGGAGCCTATACACACCTGATGGGTTCCACTTAAACAAAAGAGCTGGAGGTGTTGACAGTCAGAACAGATAAAATGTGGAGTGTTTGAAGCAGATTCTGTGTGGTTACTGTAGTTGTACTATGGAGTTATTTCAAGGAGGTGATTCTGAATGTAATGGATCAACGTGGACCCGTCCAAGGCAAAGGTTCTAAGCTTCCCTGTGGTCCAGCCTGGTTGAATGGAACTGAAGCAAACAAATCATCCAGAAGAGGAAAAGATATGTAAGGCCATGAAAGCACAGAATTCAGATGGATGCAATACCAGATGGTATGGCAAGAGTGTAAAACAGCAACAGACTGGTGAATAAAACTTTCCCATTGAATGAGACAAGAGAAAAGGGTAATAATAGTGTCAGAGGTGAGTTGTGACACTATTCACATTCCACCTTGATCTGAATAGGACTGTTGAAGGGAGTGATTGAGAAGAATAGAGGAGAAATGAAAAGAAAGGAGAAATAAACAAAAGGTCTTTTGATTTTAGAATGCTTGTTTTTGGAAATGACAGACTGTAAAGTGTGTGTGTCAGAAGATATAGAGCGAAGTTGGGTATGACAAGATCACAGGAAAGTTGTGCCCTGAGACAAGGTGTGTGTTGACAGGAAAGCTGCTTTCTTTTGCACAATATGTATTTTATTCATATAATTTGTGCAATTACATTGCAAAGCAGTTCAAATTTAATATTACATAAGGTACAATACAGATCAGTTTCCTTCAATAATGTACATGATGTATCTCACTATCCCTGCCTGCACAGGTTATATTTACAGTATTTACATTACACATCAAACATTCTCTGGTGCAAACAGCCCGAGGGGTTTTACACAGGTTCCAGCCCCTCACTGTACTATGGACTACTAGGGCCTCAGACTGCAGCCTTTCCCCATTGAGTCTCCATGGTGGCTGCCCTAAGCTTTAATGCCGTCCCACAGCACATAGTCTTGGACGTTGCAATGTGCCAGTCTGCAACACTCGGTCATGGACAGCTCTTTGCACTGGAATACCTGTCCCACGGCCGTGCTCGTTCTCAATAGAGATCATTTCAAATGAACATTTCCTAAATCCGTGCTTTCTCTCTCACAATAAAGAGAACAGGATGTCTAGCAGATTCAATGTGAGACGATAACACTGCCGGGTAAAGGCCGCTTTCCAACTCCAATCTCAACACAGGAGATTCCCCAAACAGCTGCAGTAAGGTGTTTGTAAACTGCAGGAAGCGGATGTGTGAGGAAATGGTGATGTTACTGAGGAGGTTTCTTAGTATAGAATGCACTGTGTTTAGGTGGGAATATTACTGAGTGTTAATTGCATCGGGACCATATTTAAAAGCTCCGGCTTTCTGGAAAGCCTTGACTATGAAGGCCGAGTCTGGAAGGGTTTGTGTGGAGAGCTGGGTTTTGGTTCTACTGTTAATAAAGGGTTTGAAATTGGCACCCCGGAGGAAACTGGAGGTGGAGCTGAAAGATGAGGGGCCGTTCTCTCTCTGTCTGTCACTCTGGGTGTCTCCTCCATCTAGCTCTCTGTTTAATCTTCACTCTTGTCTCCTCCCCTCCCTGCTCTCACTCTGCCTTTCTCAGCCAGGTCCAGGTGGCCTGTATAAAAAGGAGCCTGACAGAATCAGTCTCTTTTATTGTGCACTGATTTGAGGAAAGAATCAACGTGTCTGCCAGTAAACAAGAGTATGCTCCAGGCTGGCAGCATGTTAGAATCCATGAGGAAAGGCATCATCACCCTCATCGACAAGCAAAAGGGGGAGAGGACAGAAATCAGAAATTGGTGGCCCAATTTCAGCTTAATGCTGACTACAAGATTCTGTCAAAAGACATAGCCAGTCGATTCAATTCTGCTCTGGAGTTGGTGATTCACCCTGATCAGACCTACACTATACCAGACAGGACAATCTCTGATAGCTTTGCGCAACTCAGGGATATGATCACCGATGTACGGGACAGGAGGGTGGACACCTGCCTCATCAGCCTGGACCAGGAGAAGGCTTTTGACAGGATATCGCACACTTACATGATGGATGTGCATTCCAAAATGGGGTTTGGGGAGGGAATCTGCAATTGGATCAAACTACTCTACACAAACATAAGTAGTGCAGTCTCAATCAATGGGTGGGAATCAGAAAGTTTCCCGATCCAATCTGGAGTCAGACAGGGCTGTCCTCTCTCCCCTGTCTTGTTTGTTTGCAGTATTGAACCCTTTGCTGAGTCTATTAGGAAGAATGCGAGCATCAGAGGGGTGACAATCCCAGGCAGCGGAGGCACTCAGATTAAAACCTCCCTCTACATGGATGACGTCGCCGTTTTATGCTCGGATCCACTGTCTGTGCGCAGAGTGATGAGCATCTGCGACCAGCTCGAACTGGCCTTGGGAGCCAATGTTAAACACGGCAAGAGCAAGGCCATTTTCTTTGGGAACTCGGCTGACCGATCCTTTGTCCCCTTCACCGTTAGGTCAGATTACCTGAATGTGCTGGGGATATGGTTTGGAAGGGCTGAGACGTGCACCAAAACCTGGAAGCAGCGAGTAGCCAGGGTACAACATAAGCTGAGCATGTGGGAGCAGCGATCTCTCTCCATTATGGGTAAGAACCTGGTCATCAGGTGCGAGGCGCTCACATTGCTGTACGTAGTGCAGGTCTGGCCCATACCGCATTCCTGCGCAGTGGCGATCACCTGAGCCATTTTCCGCTTCATCTGGGGATCCAAAATGATCCGAGTCCGGAGGGACACGATGTTCAAACCTCTGGATAAGGGCGGGAAAAATGTACCCAACGTCGCCTTCATCCTTCTGGCTACCTTTGTGTGCGGCTGCATCAAGCTGTGTGTAGATCCCCAGTTTGCAAACTTCAAGTGTCACTACGTGCTGTGGTTCTATCTGTCCCCAGTGTTGCAAAGGATGGGCCTGGTCAGATTGCCGCGGAATGCTCCATCAAGTTGGACTGTGCCGTACTGCCTATCCTTCATGGAAAAGTTTCTGTGGAAAAACAACTTTGACCACCAATCCATCAGGCAGTGGTCTGCACGGAATATCCTCAAGGCCCTACGGGAAAAGGAGATGGTGGATCCTGTCGGATGGTCCCCTGAGCAGAAGTCCAAAGTCATTTGGCAGAATGCCTCATCACCAGAACTTTCAAACAAGCACCAAGATGTAGCCTGGCTGATGGTGAGAAGAGCCCTCCCTGTCAGATCCTTCCTGCACACCCGAAGTCTCACCCCATCCACACGCGGCCCTCGAGGTGGCTGTGGTGGAAAAGAGACGTTGCCCACCTCTTTCTGGAATGTGTCTTTGAAAAGCAGGTGTGGAAGAGATGCAGTGGTTTTTGTCGTTGTTCATCCCAAGCAGCTCTGTAGCACAGGAGTCTGTGCTCTATGGGCTGTTCCCAGGGACGCACACCGAGACAAACATCAACTGCTGCTGGAGGACTATCAATTCGTTGAAAGACGCTCTTTGGTCTGCCCGAAACTTGCTGGTCTTCCAGCGCAAAGAGTTGTCCATGACCGAATGTTGCAGACTGGCACATTCCAAGGTCCAGGACTACGTGCTGAGGGACGCACTAAAACTTGGGGCAGCCACAGCAAAGGCTCAATGTGGAAAGACCACAGTGTAAGGTCCCCTCACCAAGCTGAACTGAGGAGCTGGATCCATGGGAAACCACTCGAACTGTAGCCAGAAAATATTTGTTTGCTGTAAAATGTACATGGCATGACAATGAAATGGAAGGGTTGTGAGGCAACTCACTCCTGTATTGAAGGAAACTGATCTCCTTTGCACTCTTTGTATTGTTTGACTTGGTGCTTTTTGGAACTGTTTTGTAATGTATTTTTTTTAACAGATTTTTATGAATAAAGTATATTTTGGAAATTAATAAAAGAAATTCTGGCAGAGGTAAAGGAGGGAAAGGACTGGGCAAAGGCGGAGCAAAGCGGCACCGGAAAGTGCTTCCTGATAATATCCAGGGCATCACCAAACCAGCAATCCGCCGCCTGGCTCGCCGTGGCGGGATCAAGCGGATCTCGGGTTTGATCGATGAGGAGACTCGCGGGGTGTTGAAGGTTTTCCTGGAGAATGTGATCAGGGATGCTGTCACCTACACTGAACACGCCAAGTGCAAGACGGTCACTGCCATGGTGTCCGCTCTGAAACGGCAGGGCCGCACTCTCTGCGGATTCAGCGGCTGAACAACTCGACCCTTTCCAGCAAACACAACAAAGGCTCTTCTAAGAGCCACCCACCGCCTCACAGACAGAGCAGTGACCTGGAAACGGGAGCTGGGATAGGCTGTTTAGAACTGTCTGGAATAAATCTGTGCTGTGTTCGAGATACAAAACTAGAATCCCCAAATTTGACATTTCATTTGTAGCAAGGATGTGCAGTGGATTTGATTTTCTAAACGGGCTGTGTAAACAGTGCCCGAGGCTCTACAATTAGTTATTTCCCCAGTCCACACACACCCTCAGTGAAAAGCCACATCACTCCTCCAGAATCACTCATTGTTTTCATCGAATTTCAAAATGATTTTGCTGCAATGAGGGAAGCCGGGAGTTTTGCAGCAGCCGTTAAATCGGTCACTGGAACCAGACCCACTTGTGATGTTATTTCCCCCGAGACGGTGTTTCCTGCACTGAAACTGACAGGGTTTGTGAAACTGATCAGTTTCAGCTCATTCATTCAGGGACCTGGAATTCCCGCAGTTTGAGCCCGCGCTATCCAGAGACCACTTCTGATTGGTCACCCTCTTCCCATTCGCATGTCTTAACCAATTGCCGAGCCTCGAATTAGAAAATACAGCAAATCATTGGCTTAAATTGTCGTCCTGGCAGAAAGGTTGAATTCAAAAAAGCCGCCAATTTCAGTGTTGGGCAGAATTGAATTACTCAACGAATCTCAATAACGAATTGGCAGCACATTCTCTACATTCCCCGATTTTCCTTTCCATCGATTGGGGTGCTAATTCACTCGGGTGCGTTTGCTAATGCTAACTGTAATCCTCAGATCCATTTAACATTTCAGTAATCCTATTAAATACAAAAGGAATTTTATGATTGAATTTCCATTGGAAGATAGTGAATTAGCACCCCGATCGATGGAAAGGAAAATCGGGCAGAGGATAAAATGTGCTGCCAATTCGTTATTGTGATTTGTTTATATAACTGACCAGGACTGACTTCACCCGAACGCAGCTACTAGCTCCCACCCCACTGACCGTTCTCCCCCCTCTGCAACTCGCTTTCTCCCCCTCCTCCCTACTGGCGAAATTCCGCACTCTGGCTGTTCGCTCTCCGCACCCCCACCCCCCACCCTGTCCCAGCCCAGCCCACAGCAGCTAGCTCTGGCCGTGACACTCGCTCCCACATTTCTTCACCAGGCGCCACCTGTAGAAGCAGGAGGGCCGCAAGGAGTGACAGGGCGACGTAGGAGTGAGTGGCTGAGAGGAGGGAAGCGGCACGGCCTGGAGCGAGTGGCCAGAGAGTGGGGTGGTGCGAAGCGAGGAACAACTGGCCAGGGGAGTGATGGGGTGGGGGAGCAGCGAGGTCTGGAGCGAGCGGCTGAGGGGGGGAATCGTCGAGGCCTGGAGTGAGTTGCCGAGGGGGGAGAGCTACAGCTTCAAAATCTCCCATTCAGCCACTTCCTCCAGCCAAGTGGTGGGGGGATGGGGTGGCTAGATACCCAATGACGCTTTATCACGCATGCACGAAGATGGATTTGTTGCGGAAATGTGATGATGTTGGCGCTGCAAAATGCTCGAGTATCTGACCGCTTAAATCCTCGAGCTGGCCGGTAACGTGGCCCGGGACAACATGAAGACCCGCATCATCCCCAGACACCTGAAGCTGGCCGTCCGCAACAACGAGGAGCTCATCAAGCTGCTGGGAAACGTGACCATCGCTCAGGGCGGGGTGCTGCCAAATATCCAGGCCTTGCTGCTGCCCAAGAAAACCAGGGCTCAGAGCTCCCAGAAAAAGTAAGGCGGCCAAAATGTCATCTAATAAACCAAAGGCTCTTTTCAGAGCCACCCACAGTCTCTGTGAAAGGGCTGGTTACTGTCAGGAGGGAGTCAGTGATGGAGTTATTGTAACAGTGGTTGACCTGTTGCACATCTGTCCAGCTGTGTTTTTTAATTTGCTCTGTTTTTCTGCTCACACATCTCCCCCTCTAGTTAAGTGAAGAACTGAACTACAGGGTGTAGAATCAACAATTCCCAGGATCGGGGGTGAGATTGTGCTGAGCTGCAATGAGCCTCCAGTAATGCTGCTTTCTAAATTCCAGATCAGCTCTCAGTCCAACAGGCCTTTCGTATTTTAAATATCACAACAGAGCTGAGCGGGGGTGAGCGCAGCCTCAGCTGCACCGAGTCTCAGGGGCTCTCACGACCCCAATCAGAGCCGCCAGGCCTGGCGGGCGTGCAGCAAGGACCCCGGGGGAGGGAGGGTGCACCATTAAAGTGATGGTGCAGCACCTCCCCCATCCTCGCCGCCACTTCCCGGTTTCTTCTCCCGTTTATCTCAACATTAAGAAGACGCTTTTGCTCTGGACTACACTGGTTATAAAGTAAGACCCAACTTTGTCTCTGAAAGTGATGAATAGCAGCAACAACAGCAGAATCCAACCCCTGCAGTTACATGTGAACTTGCTGATGTTGCAGCAGATTGAATGACTGAGTGAATCCCTTCCCACACACATGGCAGGGGAACGGCCTCTCCCCAGAGTGAATGTGTTGGTGTTTCAGCAGATCATTACTGCTTTTCAAGCTCTTCTCACAGTCAGGACATTGAAAAGGTCTCTGATCAGTGTGAACAAGTTGATGTTCAGTGAGGTTGGATGACTGAGTGAACCCCTTCCCACACACGGAGCAGGTAAATGATCTCTCCCCAGTGTGAACTCACTGGTGTTTCAGCAGGTTGACTCTGGCTGGGTTCAGTTCTACACTCACTGGTTCCTCTCTCTCTCCTCCCCTGAAGGTGCTGATTCTGACTGTATGTACGTGCTCTCTCCCCCTCCGACCCTCCCTGTCCAATGTAGTATCTCCCAGTTTTGGTGATGTGCTCTCCCTGACCTGTCTCCATTTCTCCTTCTTATACAGACTTGCCCTGACTGTCACTATTTCATAGAATCATACAGCCCAGAAGGAGGCCAATCGGTCTTTTGTGCCTGTGCTGAATCTGTGAAAAAATGATGCAATTAATCCAACCCCTTGCCTATTTCCCCATAGTCCTGGAGAAATTCACTTTGAAATATTTGTCCAATTCCTTTATGAAAGTTATAATTGAATCTGTTTCCACCACCCTGTCTAACAATTCATTCCAAATCCGAATCAGTTACTGGGTAAAAAGATCTCTCCTCACCTCCCCTTGACATTTTTGGCCAACAATCCCAGCTTCACCACCCTGTCCAGAGAACTGAAACCCCTCATCTCTGGTATCATTCTCGTAAATCTCCTCCGAACTGTCTCAAAAGCTTTGATGTCCTTTCTCAAACCTGGTGCCCAGAACTGGACACATTACTGTAGCTGAGATCGAGCCAGCGACGCCCACATCCCACGAACGGATAAAAAAACGCTCCCTGACAAATCCCCAATTCTTATCCATTTACAGACGCTCCTTGCCCAGTCCCCAAATCTTATGCATTTAGAGACGCTCCCTGCCCAATCCCCAATTCCTATCCATTTACAGACGCTCTCTGACCAGTTGACCTTGCTGGCGGGCAGTTTCGGGAAGCCTCACAGGGAAAAGCTTCACCGCCACCCGCAGGGACACAAACGGGATTGTTCCATCCTATTGTGGCCTTGACGCCCTGCTCCAGCTGTGTGCACCCGCTACGGGCGCGGTCTCCCTGCACTTGGTGAATATTCCGCTCCAGCTGCAGATGGAGCTCAGCCACTACCGCGCCTGCTCCTTATCAGAGACAAGGCAAATTCTGGAGCGCAGAGCATTCTGCGTACCACAACTGTCATTAATGCCAATCTCTGACATGATAATCAGGTTTTATTTCCTACATTTCATTTCCTGGTATGTTAGTGCGTGTTTTCTTTTGTACCTGTCAGTGCCTGGGAGGAGAGAGTCAGCTTCACTTTGTAGCCGTGAATTTCTGGTGTGAGAATGTGGGTTTTTACTCTGTATGTTTCAGTTTTTGGTTTGTGACTGTTTCTGCTATTGCTATGTGAGTTAACTTTGTGGAAAGAGATGCAGTGGTTTTTGTCGATCTTCATCCCAAGCAGCTCGGTAACACAGGGGTCTGTGCTCTACGGGCTATTCCCAGGGACGCACACCGAGACAAACATCAACTGCTGCTGGAGGACTATCAATTCGGTGAAAGACGCCCTTTGGTCTGCCTGAAACTTGCTGGTCTTCCAGCGAAAAGAGTTGCCCACCACCGAATGTTGCAGACTGGCACATTCCAAGGTCCAGGACTACGTGCTGAGGGACGCACTAAAGCTTGGGGCAGCCGCAGCAAAGGCTCAATGGGGAAAGACCACAGTGTAAGGTCCCCCCACCAAGCTGAACTGAGGGGCTGGATCCATGGGAAATCCCTCGAACTGTATCGGAGAAATTTTGTGCGCTGTAAATGTAAAAATGTATATGGCATGACAATGAAATGGAAGGGTTGTGAGGCAACTCATGATTGTACAGAAGGTAACTGATCACCTTTGCACTGTTTGTATTTTTTGACTTGATGCTGTTTTAAACTGTTTGGGAATGTAATTTTTACAGATTTTTATAAACAAAGTATATTTTGGAAATAAAAAAAAAATGTGAGTTTCACCACATATCTTTCAACTACTTGTATGTGAACATCAGCTTTTGTCCAGATCTATCAGTTTCTGATATAGAGTCATAGAGTTATACAGCACAGCAACAGGCCCTTCAGCCCATTGAGTCTGTGCTGGCCATCAAGCACCTAACTATTCTAATCCCATTTTCCAGTATTTGGCCCGTAGCCTTGTATGCTATAGCATTTCAAGTGCTCATGTAAATACTTCTTAAATGTTGTGAGGGTTCCGGCCTCTACCACCTCTTCAGGGTGTGCGTTCCAGATTCCAACCACCCTCTGGGTAAATTTTTTTTCCTCAAATCCCATCTAAACCTCCTGCCCCTTACCTTAAATCTATGCCACCTGGTTATTGACCCCTCCGCTAAGGTCAAATGTTTCTTCCTATCTAACCCATCAATGCCCCTCAGAATTTTGTAAACCTCAATCTTATCTCCCCTCAGCCTTCTCTGCTCTAAGGAAAACAACGCTAGCCTTTTCAGTCTCTCTTCATAGCTGAAATGCTCCAGCCCAGGCAACATCCTGGTGACTCTCTTCTGTACCCTCTCCAGTGCAATCACATCCTTCCTATAGTGTGGTGCCCAGAACAGTACACAGTACTCCAGCTGTGGCCTAACTAGCATTTTATACAGCTCCGTCATAACCTCCCTGCTCTTATATTCTCTGCCTCGGACGATTTATATTGGCCTGTAATCTAAGGCTTTCCTCCTCACTATTTACGACACCACCAATTTTCATGTCATGTGTGAGAAAGGGTTTGATTCTATCCCTATCAGTATCCGTTACATGCATGTGTTTTTAATCTGCACCCCCTCTGTTTTATTCTCTGTACTTGTCAGCCTCTTGTAGGTGAGTCTGTGTTTTGCTCTTCATCTCTCAGTCTTCGAAGTATGAGCCTGGGTTTGTACCTAATTTTCTTTGTACCTTGCAGGATGGATATTGAAGAGAGGTTTTTACACATTAACTGCCAAATCCTGATAAGTGATTTTTGGGTTTCACACAGTATCTGTCAGTTTCTTGTCTAGGACTGTTGGTTTTACTCTGTCGCTGGCATTTGCTGGTTTGTTAGTGTGGGGTTTACACTGTACCTGTCAGTTTCTCATATGTGAGTGTTGGTTTCACTTTGTATAGAATCATAGATCACAGAATACTTACAGCACAAAAGGAGGGATTCAGCTCATCGTGCTTGTGCTGCCTCTCTGCACAAGCAACTCAGTTCATGCCACATCCTCATGTATTCCATGAAAACCTGAATTTTTTTTCCCTTCAGATAATTATCATATATCCTTTTGAAAGCTATGGTTGAATCTTCCTCCGTCACACTCTCAGGCTGTAAGTATCAGATCTTAACCATTTGCTGCATAAAAAAGGTTTTTCCTCATGTTGCCTTTGGTTCTTTTCCCATTCACCTTAAATCGGTGTCCTCTGCTTACTCAGCCATGGGTAATATTTCCCATTGCTTTCTCAGCACTGATGAATTGTGAGGTGGGAGACAGCCAGAAGTCCCACTGAGCTGCACTGACCCCCAGCTGAAAAAGAAATGAGATAAAGTTCAATCTTTCACAGCGAGATGCTGCAGAGAGTTAAGAGTCCCGAATGAAAGAGAGCGTTTCTCATACTGTTGTTGAATTTCATTTCAAACACTCCTTGTACTCTCTGCTAATGAAGCCTAAAAAATGGAAAAACTAAATGGCGCTCAAACTCACAACCCTGAGATTAAAAGTCCCATGATCGACAGACTGAACTGAATATGTCACTTCTACTGTACCTCTGTTTGGATGGATGCAACTGTATGCTCCAATGCAAGGGCAGCTTTCAAATCCTCCCATGGGTCCACACGTCAGACTAGGTTCCATGTTGTAAACTCATGCAAAGGAAATCTGCTCACTTCCAAAGCTATCAGCAAATTGAAGCTGATTACGATCAACATCATCAGAGGTCAGAACTACCTGGTGAAAGAAGACTCCCTGAAGAAGGATCCACAATTATTCAAAGGCATCGACAAAGTGAAAAACAAGAAAATCGATGAGTCAATCCAAGCTAAACAGAAACACTGAAGAATTCCATTCCAGACCAGAACACAATTGGAGGCATTTTTTTATTCAAAGCTGGGCATTAGTATTTAATAGTTCATATATAATTTAGAATATATTTGAATTTCTTTGTTCATTTGGCACTGCTGAACATGAAGCAGTCTTAAATCATTTAATTTTTTTTGTAAAATCTAACGTACCAGATTAAAATATTCGATCAAGGGAGAAATTTCAAAGATTACTGGACCAGTAATCCAGAGGCCTGGACTCAAGATCCAGTGACAGCCAGGACGTCAAGGCGGGAAACACTCCGCACTAGTCTGCAGTGAACGATTCCATCGAAGGTAGAGCACAATCTCTTTAATATAAGAATGTATATTTTATAATAATTAATCACTCAAGACCTTCCTGGTCTCTGCATCTCACCTGTTCTCTGGATAAACTTGCAGAAAGTATTTCAACCTGTAAAGCAGGAGTCTAGGGAATGTATAATGATATTTTCTCGCCTTCGGGCAATATTTTAATCAATACAGTGTGGGACAACCTGTCTGGGCTCAACTCCATGACTTTCTCTTTAACTAGTGACCTCACAATCACTAACTTCTATTGTAACAATCTTCAGCTCATCACATCCGGTACGTAGCTCTAATCTTAATGCACATTTAAATAACCTTTCAAGTCCAGTTACAGTTTTTGTTGCCTTACCTGCACAAGCTTAAAAAGTGAAAAATGGAAGCAAGTTTAACTGAACATTCTGGTGGTCAGTTCGGGCACGGGAAAAAAATGAAAGGACTCGGACCAGGTCGGATGTGGTGCTGTCAGGCTTGGGTCGGGTTTCATTTGCTAACCCGAGCAGGCCTTTAGTTACTGTTGCAACCTTATATTCCCACTTGACAATCTGTATATTTTGTTCATTTCAATTTTGTCGACAAGCTCTTTGAATCCAGTTCCCCTGTCCTCAAGCAGGCTCAGTTTGGAAATCGATTCCGCTTTCTGGAAGGCTGAAAGCAATCGATGACCTTCAACTAAAAATGGCAACAGAGAACGGCTCGTCTGGGATTTAAACCCAGGACCTCTCACATATTAATCACTTATATACCAAAAGCGAGAAGCATACCCCTAGACCAACGAGCCACCGTTGGCATAGTTTTTATTCGCTCCTGTGGAATTTCACTGGCACCCACAGACGATCATGCATTTTTTTCAGATCAAAACAATATCCTACAAAGCTGAAATAAAATCAGAAAGTGCTGGAAATACTCAGCACCTCTTAGCATCTGTGGAGAGAGAAACAGAGTTAACATTTCAGGGTTTTCACCTTTTGTTTGAGCCATCTTTTCAGACTGCTTCTGTCCATCCAATCTCACTTTTTACTCTATCCACATTCTAAGGGTGGTGCAGTGGTGAGCACTGTAGCTTCACAACTTCAATGACCCCGATTCAGTTCTCTATACTGCCTGTGTGGCGTTTGCAAGTTGTTTATGTGGGCTTCCACAAGGTACTCTGGTTTCCTCCCACAACGAAAGACTTGTGGGTTGATAGATAAATTGACTGTTGTAAATTGGCCCCAGGGTAGGTGATAGGAGAAATGTGGGGATGTGGTAGGAAATTCTGGGTCAACATAGAATTAGTATAAATGGGTGGTTGATGGTCAGTGCAGACTCAGTGGGCCAAAGGGCCTATATCAGTGCTGTATATCTCTTTAACCATTCTCGAAGCAAATGCATTTTTCATGAATTCCTCATTTCTTTTATTAATGACAATTTTATATTTCCGGCCCTTGCTTCATACGATACCACAAGTGCAATCATGTTTCCATCAACCCGATCAAACCCCTTCACTATTTCCTCATATTGCAATGTTTCTTTAACCCTGACAGACTTTGGAGTTTCTGCTGCTTGATTGCAGTTCTTGCTTCCCGCCAGTAGATGTCACCTCTCTCCAATATAGTGAAGTTCACAAATGTGAGAGAGACACAACAGGAAATAATTGTTCACATTATAGTGAATGTGTGGGATTTAGAAATACTAGGAGTGGAGACGAGTTATTATTGAATTTGTCAAACCAAACATATGTTATAATGTTGTGTTAAATCTGTCACTCTGTTGTCTTGATTCTGAGAGTGACATAGACTCATCGAGTCATTGGGTCATTTGTGGTATAGAAGGAGGCCATTCGCCCCATCGAGTACAGGCCAGCTCTCCATGGAGCGATCCAGTCAGTCCCACTCGTCTGCTCGATCCCCCTAGCCCTGTAAATCTATTTCCTTCAAATGCCCATCGAAATTCCTTTTGTAACCAACGATTGTCTCCACTTCCTCCGCCCTCGGGGGCAGCGAGTTACAGATCATTACCAATCACTGTGTAAAAAAGCTCTTCCGCACATTCCCCCTGCGTCTCTTGTCCAAAACCTTCAATCTGAATCCCCTAGTCCTTGTACCAATAGTTAATGGGAACAATTTTTCCTTGCCAACTTATCTAAAACTGTCATAGCCTTCGACACCTCTATCCATTCTCCCCTCAATCTCCTTTGATACAGGCAGAAAAAACCCTGTTTTTCTAACCTAACCTTGAAACTAAAACCCTCCATCCCTGGAACTATTCTGGTAAATCTCCTCTGCATCCTCTCAAGAATCCGCACATCCTTTCTAAAGATTGGTGAGCAGATCTGGATGCAACACTCCAATTGGGGCCTAACCAGAGTTCAGCATAACAACCCTGCTTTTGTACTCAATGTCTCTATTTATAAAGCCCAAGATCCCACATGCTTTGCTAACCACTCTCGCAATATGTCTTGCCAACTTCAAAGAATGATGGACATGTACTCCAGGTCCCTCTATTCCAGCACACTCTTCAGAACTGTAGCATTGAGTATATATTGCCTCTCCCTATTTCTTCTGCTAAAAAGCATCACCTCACACTTGTCACTATTAAATTCCATCTGCCACCTATCTGCCGATCCTACTAGCCGATAACTATCCTGTTTCAGGCAGTTCATATCATCCTCACTGTTTGCCACTCCTCCAAGTTTGGTGTCATCGGCATATTTTGAGATTCGACTCGATATTCCAAGATCCAAGTCATTAATCTGTAGCAAAAAAAAGCAATGGTTCTAGCACTGACCCTTGGGGAACACCACTGTCGACTATCCTCCGGTCTGACCAAGAACCATTTCATATGACTCGCTGTTTTCTGTCCTTAAACCAATTTCCTATCCAAATGGACACTGACCCTCCTAATCCATGAACCTCAATTTTGTTAACCACCCTTTTATGTGGTACTTTATAAAATGCTTTTGTAAAATCCACATAAACAACATCCACTGCATTCCCTTCATCAACTTTCTCAGATAGTTTATCAAAAAATGCAGTTAGATTCATCAAGCATGAACTTCCATTTATAAATCCATGCCCACTCTCCTTAATTAACTCAAACCTCTCCAAATGACTTGATTTTTTTCCCTGACCTGTTGGTCTTGTGCTTATAGCAAGCTCACCACAGAGCATGTATTTGGCAATGTGACTGTCATTCATTTGGCCCAGTCAACAGAGCCGCCTCTGACTCAAGAGGGCAAACATGCTGCGGATCCCTGCACGCTGGTGTACTTCCTCATTCGGCACTCTGTCCTGCCAGGAGATGCCCAATATCCATCTGAGGCAGTGGAGGTGGAAGCTGTTCAGCTGCTTTTCTTGGCTTGTATCAGTTGTTGATGCTTCTCTACTATAAAGGAGGGTGCTGAGAACACAAGCCTGGTACACATGGAGTTTTGTATTTTCGGTCAGTTTGCTGTCGGTTCACACCCGTCTTCTCAACTTTGACATGACAGCTGCAGCATTGGCAATCCTGGTGCTGATTTCAGCATCAAGGGACAGATTGCTGGTGATTGTTGATCCAAGGTATGTGAACTGTTGACAACCTCCAAAGTGAGGTTGTCAATGTTGATGGAAAGTGGAGTCTCTACGTCCAAATCTCTACGTCCAAGTGGAGTCTTGCCAAAAGATGAACAGCTTGTCGTCAGCTCTGATATACAGGTGAACACCCCCATCTGAGTCACTGAAAGTGTACAATGGCAGCATGGAGAAGAATACACCAATTATAAAGGATGTGATAACTAGACAGTTAGAAAATAATGATATGATTGGGCAGAGTCAACATAGATTTATGAAAAGGAAAACAGGCTTGAAAAAACCCGTTGAGTTTTTTGAGGATGTTACCTGTAGAACAGATAAAGGAGAACCAGTGGATGCTTTGGTAATGTCCCACACAGGAGGTGAGTAAACAAAATTAGAGCACATAGGATTGGGGATAATATACTGGTGTGGATTGAGAATTGGTTAACAAACCGAAAACAGAGAGCAGGAATAACGCGTCCTCCTCAGGATGGCAGGCTGTTACTATTGGGGTACTGCAAGGATCAGTGTTGGAGCCACAGCTGTTAACAACCGAAATAAATGATTTGGATGTGGGGATTAAATGTAATATTTCCAAGTTTGCAGATGACACAAAGCTAGGTGAAGTGTGAGCTGTGAGAAGGATGCAGAGAGGCTTCCAGGGAACCTGGAGAGGCTAAGTGAATGGGAAAGAACATGGCAGATGGAATATAATGTGAATAAGTGTGAATAAGTGCAGTTGGCTGCCATGTGACCAGATTTGCGACAGGTGCGGCAAACTCTGGGCTGCCCAGCGTAGACCAAGAAGCCTCGATACCGGAAAACCCTCCACTTCCACTTTGGTGGAATAAACAGAAAGACAGAGTATTTCTTAAATGGTGAGAGGTTGGGAAGTGTTGATGTCCAAAGGGACCTGCGTGTCCTTGTTCATGAGACACTAAAAGCTCTTGTGCAGGTGCAGCAATCAATTAGGAAGGCAAATGGTATGTTGGCCTTCACACGAGGGGTCTTGAGTACGGGAGTAAAGATGTCTTGTTGCAATTGTATAGAGCCTTGGTGAAACCGCGCTGGAGTATTGTGTATAGTTTGGTCTCCTCATCTAAGGAAGGATATACTTGCCATAGAGGGAGTGAAACAGAGGGTCACCAGACTAATCCCTGGGATGGTGGGACTGAAACTGGGCCTGTATTCCTTAAAGTTTCGAAGAATGAGAGGTGATCTCATTGAAACTGATAAAATTCTTACACGGTGTGACAGTGTGGATGTAGATAGGATGTTTGCCCTAGTTGGTGAGTCTAAAATCAGGGGACCAAGTCTCAGAATAAGGAGTAGGCCATTTAAAACTGAGATAGGGTTGAATTTCTACACTCAGACGGTGGTGAATCATTGGAATTCACTGCCCCAGAGAGCTGTGGCAGTTCAATCATTGAGCATGTTCAAGACAGAAATTGTTAGAAATCTTGATACTCATGACATCAAGGGATATGGGGATAGCACGGGAAAGGGGCAGATAGAGGTAGATGATCAGCCATGATCATCAGGCTCGACGGGCTGAATGGCCTACTCCTATGTTCCTCTGTTCCTAAGAGAGTTGGCGCCAGCGCGCAGCCCTGCTTTACCCCACTGCTGATCTTGAAAGTGTCTGATGTTGCTCCATTGTAACTGATGGAACTGTGCATGTTCTCGTGGAAAGAAGAGATGATGCCCAAGAGTTCAGGAGGGCAGCCGAGTTTCCATCGCAGTTTGAAGATTCAGTCTCTGCTGACAAGATCAAAGGCCTTGGTGATGTCATTCAAAATATGTGTGGCTCTGTGACGCAATGGATAGTGTGTTGGACTGCTAAATAATGATAAAGAAGGCATTCAAAGGTTGTGGATTCAAATCCCACTAGCGTCAGATTTTGGACCAGAGACAGAAGAGCACAACGGAAAAGAGAGTTAACAAGTGTGTCAAAAGCACCGACTCAGAGACAGAGCGAGAGAGAGAGGAGCACAGCAGGAGCGGAGCAGGGGGAAAAAAATCAAGGAGTGACATCACAATGGAGAGTGAGAGCAGGGAAACAGAGAGCCGCTGGGGTGAGTTTCCAGGATTTGGTTCTTGCTTCGGTGCAGTGGAAGGAGCTGTTTGGTGAGGATCTGGTAAGCTGTGACATCACAGGCAAGCAGGTAGTTGATTGGTTTGGAAAAAGCTGCATGTTTGATGAGTATCTGGTAAGTGATTAAGGTCCATTTTAGTCCTAATGTTTAAAATAGTAAACAAACTAGTAGTAAGCTTAATAAAATATACAGTAAAATAAACAATTGAACAAAATAATTAAGTAGTTAATTGAAACACGTTAAGGATGACAGGACAGGTGATGTGTCACAGCTGCAGCATGTGGGAGCTCCTGGATGCCAGTGTGATCCAGAGCAAACACATCTGCAGCAAGTGTAGTATCTGTTCTTATCAGTGCTTATTTGATTGAGAAGAGACCATGATCATTGCCTTTTGATCCTGGGGGAACTTTGAGTAAAATGGCTATAACCAATTTTCGAGTTTCGGGCCAGCGAGTGCGCAACACTGTTCGGGTGGTCGTGAAGGACAAGGAAGGAGATGCACCGGTCGATCGCACCTTCTTCATCAAGAAAATTCTCTTCGATTGCTGCGGATTTCAAGCGACGGACGTCTTCTGCCTGCAGGATTTCCCCAGCAGTGGATACTTCGACGTGACGTTCCGGAACGTGGCGGGATGCATCAAGTTTCTGAAGGCGTTCAAGGAGAAAGGGGACCGGGCGCCACTGTCGATCCTCACAGCGGAGCCGCTCTTCACGCTTCCGTCACAACGGGACCGGGTGGTGACGATTCACCTCTACAACCCCCATGTTCCGGTGGTGGATGTACTCACCTTTCTCGCCAGGTACGTCGAGGTGGCCGGCAGCAGCACTGATGTCAAGGACCCCTTTGGGATCTGGACCAGCAAGCGGCAGGTCAAGGTGACCTTGAAGGTTGATCCCAGTGGAGCCATCATCCACCCTCCCTCCAGCTTCGCTATCGGGGGAAGTCGAGGCTTCTTGGTCTACGCTGGGCAGCCCAGAGTTTGCCGCACCTGTGGCAAATCTGGTCACATGGCAGCCAACTGCACCACGGTTGTTTGCAAGAACTGCAAGGAGGAAGGCCATCAGACCAAGGACTGTAAGCAGACTAAGTGTTGCAACTTGTGCGGTGCGGCAGGCCATCTCTACAAGACCTGCCCCAAACGTTGCCTCAGCTATGCTCAGGCGGCAAGGTCCAAGGAAAGGCCGGGAGAAGTTTCGACGAAGGCGTCCGCTGTTCGAAAGGAGAAACGCAACCTTCTCCGCAGCGAGGAACTTCAACCTGAGAAGGAAGGGGAGGCAGCTGAAACCAACGACCCAGCACCAATCCAGCGCCCGGAAACCCCTCCTCCACAGACAGAATCAATGGAGGAGGAGGCAGCAGATGGACAAACAGGTCAGTGGCAAGTGGTCCAGAGGAAAACCACAAAGAAAAAACATCCCAAAGCCACCACCCAAACCAGTGGCAAGAGGAGGCTCTCTTCTGAATCAGACTGCAACAACTCCTCTTCACTGGACGGGGAAATGCTGGAGCGACAGCCCCTTCAAAAGAGGCGGCAGAACTCCGAGATGGATGATGGAGCATCCCAGCCCCCGAGCACTGGAAGCTGTGATGGGCCCGGCGTGCCCCAACATCAATGCACCACACGTAACGACGTGGCCAACGCATCTCAGCTCCGGGACACCGGGAGCAAAGACACGTCTGGCGCACCTGAGCTCCGGGAGACCGGGAGCTGTGATGTTTTCGAGGAGGAACAGATGGAAGCAGCTGAGGACAACCCAATCCTCTCTGCCTACAAGACCCCCACCCGATGTCACCCGAGCGGCACAAACCCTGCATGAAAAATCAGGAGGGGTTTCTGAGCCCAATCAACGTGAAACTGCTTGCGCATACGATGGGTATGCAGGAACATCCCGAAGGGGAAGGACTGGGACTAGCGAGGACAAATGGTATGGGAAGCAACAACTAATCTTTAGTAAAAAATGGGTGTTAGAATTGCTTCCATTAATGTGCGTAGCATTAAATCTACTACGCGATGTGGTTCAACCTTGGATTACCTTGCCAAGGTCAAAGCTGACCTACTGTTTCTGCAGCAGTGTGGAATACCACACCTAGGCACCTACAGGCAGTGGTCGCGATGGTGGTCCCACGGGCCATCGATCTGGTCGGGGGGTAATGACTGCCGTTCCTCCGGCCCGGGTATTCTGCTGCGGGGAGGTAACTTCACCATCTCCGAAGTTAAGGAGGTGGTGGGCGGCCGCCTCCTCGTAGCAGACGTGATGGACAACAACGCTCTGCTCCGGTTGATCAACGTGTACGCCCCGGTACAACGCAGCGAGCGGCTGACCGTCTTCCAGCAGCTCCCACTGCTGCTGGCGACGTCCAGGCCGGTCATCCTAGGCGGTGACTTCAACTGCATCATCGATGCGGCTGGACGATCCGGCAGTGACGACAGCAAACTGGACGCTACGTCCAGATTCCTAATAGAAACAGTTAAAGATGCCAAACTGCACGACGTCTTCAGCAAACCTGCAGACGGAGCGCAGCGCAGATACACATGGTCAAGATCGGACGGGTCTGCCCGTTCCAGGATTGACTTCCTGTTTGTGTCTCGTGCTGTCACGGTCGGATCCACCGACGTCAAGCCAGTGTTCTTCTCCGACCACTGCCTCTTACTGGCCGACTGTCACTTACAGGACGACCAGCGGGTTGGCAGAGGGACGTGGAAGCTCAATGCGACACTGCTGACCCCAGAGAACGTTGAGGAACTCAAAAGGGATTACAAAGGTTGGAGGACCGTGAAACCCCTCTTTGAGTCTCCAGTTCACTGGTGGGAAGCGATTAAGGAGAACATCAAGAGGTTCTTCATCCACAAAGGTGTTCAGAAGGCGAGAGGGAGACAGAGGGAAGTGTCCCGACTCCAGAAAATTATGCAAAATCTACTCCGGTTGCAGTCAATGGGGATCGAGGTCAAGGAGGACCTCCAAGAGGTGAAGAGCCAGCAGGCCTCGTTCTTTGCCAAGGAGGCCTCCAAGATCATCTTCCGGTCCACAGTCCGCTCCATCGAGCAGGATGAGACGTGCTCGCGTTACTTCTTCCAAAAGGTACACAGAGAGAGCTCTGTTATCAGCAGCCTGAAGGAAGAAGATGGCTCGCTAACGTCTTCGCAGTCCGACATACTAAGGATCAGCAAATCCTTTTATGCTGGGCTGTATGACGCGAAGCCCACAGACAGCAGAGCCTCCCAGTCCTTCCTGTCATCTATCACAGAGGTCTTAGATGACAGCAGGAGGGAGAGACTGGACAAGCCGCTAACTCTGGACGAGCTGACAAAGGCCGTCCAGTCTTTCGAGACGAGTAAAACTCCCGGGGCTTACCGGTCGAGTTGTACTCGGCCCTGTGGGACTGGGTCGGCCCGGACCTGCTGGAAGTATACGAGAGTATGCTCCTGGCCGGCAGCATGTCAGAATCCATGAGAAAAGGCATCATCACCCTCATTTGCAAGCAGAAGGGGGAGAGGGCAGAAATCAGAAATTGGCGGCCCATCTCACTGCTTAATGTTGATTACAAGATTCTGTCCAAAGTCATAGCAAGTCGAGTCAATTCTGCTCTGGAGTTGGTGATTCACCCCGATCAGACCTGTACTGCACCCGGCAGGAAGATCTCTGATAGTCTCGCGCTCCTCAAGCATACGATCGCCGACGTACGGGACAGGAGGGTGGACACCTGCCTCATCAGCCTGGACCAGGAGAAGGCTTTTGACAGGATATCGCACACTTACATGATGGACGTGCTTTCCAAAATGGGGTTTGGGGAGGGAATCTGCAATTGGATCCAACTGCTCTTCACAGGCATCAGTAGCGCAGTCTCAATCAACGGGTGGGAATCTGAAAGTTCCCGATCAAATCTGGAGTCAGACAGGGCTGCCCTCTGTCCCCGGTCTTGTTTGTTTGCTGTATTGAACCCTTTGCTGAGTATATTAGGAAGGATGCGAGCAGAAGAGGGGTGACAATCCCAGGCAGCGGAGGCACTCAGGTCAAAACCTCCCTGTACATGGATGACGTCGCCGTTTTCTGCTCGGATCCGCTGTCCGTGCGCAGACTGATGAGTATCTGCGACCAGTTCGAACTGGCCTCGGGAGCCAAAGTTAACCACGGCAAGAGCGAGGCCATGTTCTTTGGCAACTGGGCTGACTGATCCTTTGTCCCCTTCACCGTCAGGTCAGACTACCTGAAGGTGCTGGGGATATGGTTCGGAAGGGCCGGGGCGTGCACCAAAACATGGGAGGAGCTAGCAGCCAAGGTACAACAAAATTTGGGCATGTGGGGGCAGCGATCTCTCTCCAATGTGGGTAAGAACCTGGTCATCGGGTGCGTGGCGCTCACGTTGTTGCTCTACGTGGCGCAGGTCTGGCCCATACCCCACTCCTGCGCTGTGGCAGTCACCCGAGCCATTTTCCGCTTCATCTGGGGATCTAAAATGGACCGGGTCCGGAGGGACACGATGTTCAAATCTCTGGACAAGGGCGGGAAAAATGTACCCAACGTGGCCCTCATCCTGATGACCACCTTCGTGTGCGGCTGCATCAAGCTGTGTGTAGATCCCCAGTACGCAAACTCCAAGTGTCACTACGTGCTGAGGAACTATCTGTCCCCGGTGTTGCGAAGGATGGGCCCGGTCACATTGCCGCGGAACGCTCCATGCAGTTGGGCGGTGCCGTACCACCTATCCTTCGTGGAGCAGTTTCTGCGGGAAAACACCTTTGACCACCGGTCCATCAGGCAGTGGTCTGCACGGAATGTCCTCAAGGCCCTACGGGAAAAGGAAACGGTGGATCATGTCGGATGGTTCCCCGAGCAGACCGTCAAAGTCATTTGGTGGAATGCCTCATCACCAGAACTTTCAAACAAGCACCAAGACGTAGCTTGGCTGGTGGTGAGAAGGGCCCTCCCCGTCAGATCCTTCACGCACACCCGAAGTCTCGCCCCCTCCGCACAGTGCCCCCGCGTTGGCTGTGGTGGGGAAGAGACGGTCGCCCACCTCCTCCTGGAATGTGCCTTTGCAAAGCAGGTGTGGAAAGAGATGCAGTGGTTTTTGTCAAGGTTCATCCCAAGCAGCTCTGTAACACAGGAGTCTGTGCTCGACGGGCTGTTCCCAGGGACGCACACCGAGACAAACATCAACTGCTGCTGGAGGACTATCAATTCGGTGAAAGACGCCCTTTGGTCTGCCCGAAACTTGCTGGTCTTCCAGTGCAAAGAGTTGTCCACCACCGAATGTTGCAGACTGGCACATTCCAAGGTCCAGGACTACGTGCTGAGGGACGCACTAAAGCTTGGGGCAGCCGCAGCAAAGGCTCAATGGGGAAAGACCACAGTGCAAGGTTCCCCCACCAAGCTGGACTGAGGGGCTGGATCCATGGGAAACCCCTCGAACAGTATCGTTAATATTCTCAATTGCTGTAAATGTAAAACTGTAATTGACATGACAATTGTGAAACGGAAGGGTTGGGAAGAAACTCATGACAGCATTGAAGGAAACTGATCTCCCTTGAAATGTTTGTATTTTTTGATGCTGTTTTAAACTGTTTGGCAATGTAATTGTTACAGGTTTTTATGAATAAAGTATATTTTGGAAATAAAAAAAAAAGTTTGCGGCTCAAAAAGTGAGAAAAAAGGAATGTAGTGGTAGTAGGGGACAGTATAGTCAGGTGGATTGACTCTGTTCTCTGCAGCAAAGAGCAAGAGTCCAGACGGCTGTGTTGCCTGCTGGTGCCAGGATTCAGGACGTCTGCTCACGGCTGGAGAGAAACATCCAATGGGAGGGGGAGGATCCAGTCGTCGTGGTCCATGTCGGTACCAATGACATAGGCAGGACAAGGTTAGAGGTTCTGCAAAGTCAGTATGAGGAACTAGGCAGCAAATTAAGTAGCAGAACCTCAAAGTTAATAATCTCTGGATTATTACCTGAGCCATGTGCAAATTGGCATAGGACAAATAAGATTAGAGAAATTAATGCGTGGCTCAAAGACTGGTGTGGTAGTAGTGGATTCTGGTTCGTGGGACATTGGCACCAGTACTGGGGAAAGTGGTGGCTGTACCGTTGGGACGCTCTGCACCTGAACCGTGCTGGTGCCGGTGTTCCAGCGAGCCACATAACGAGGGAAGTAGAGACAGTTTTAAACTGAATAGTGGGGGCAAGGGATCAAATTTGGGAAGATATGGTGAATCAAGGAGGAGAGACAAGGCAAGAGAGAAAGGTATAAATATGGTAAATGATAAACAGACTGTAACAGGAAGGGACAGAGCAGACAAATCTAAGAGTAAATCAACAGATAAGGCTAGAGGTGACAAAAATAATAAAAGGACAAAACTAAATGCTCTGTATCTGAATGCAAGGATCCTTCGAAACAAAACAGATGAACTGAGAGCACAAATAGAATAAATAAGTGCGATCTGATAGTCATTACAGAGATCTGGCTGCAGGGCGTCATCGATTGGGATGTGAATATTGGAGGTTCCATGGCATTTCGGAAGGACAGGAAGCTTGGAAAAGGTGGTGGGGTAACTCTGTTAATTAATGATGGTATTAGCGTAATAGAGAGGGATGACCTAAGTTCAGGAGATCACGATGTCTAAGCAGTTTGAGTTGAGATGAGAAATAATACAGGCAAGAAGTCACTTGTGGGAGTGGTGTACAGGCCACCTAACATTAACCACACTGCAGGATGGGGTATAAAAAAAGAAATAATGGCAGCTTGTCAGAAAGGTACAGCAATAATTATGGTGGATTTTGATATCCATATAGACTGGAAAATTCTGATGGGCAGAGGTAGCCTAGATGAGGAGTCCACAGAATGTTTTTGGGATAATTTCTTGGAAAAATAAGTTCTGGAGCCAACCTGAGAGCAGGTTATACTAGACCTGGCATTGTGCAATGAGATAGGATTAATTAATGACCTCAGAGTTAAGGTGCCCCTAGGTAATAGCGATCATAATATGATTGAATTTTACATTCAGTTTGAGGGAGAGAAGAGTGGGTCCCAGACTAGTATTTAAACTTAAATAAGGGCAATTATCAGGGCATGAAAGCAGAGCTAGCTAAAGTGAACTGGCAAATTAGGTTAAGGGATAGGTCAACAGAGATGCAGTGGCAGACATTTAAGGAAAATTTCAGAATACACAGAATAGATACATTTCAACGAGAAAGAAAAATTCCAAAGGTGGGACTCACCATCCATGTTTAATGAAAACAGTTAAAGATACTATCAAACTTAAAGAAAAAGCCTATAATTGTGCAAAGGTGGGAGGCAGGTCAGAAGATTGGACAGAATATAAAAAACAGCAAAGAATGACTAAAAGATTGATAAGGAAGGTAATATTAGAATACGAGAGAAAGCTAGCAAGAAATATAAAGACAACTAGTAAGAGTTTGGATAGATATTTTAAAAAGAAAAGAGTTAACAAAGTGAGTGTTGGTCCTATGGAAAGTGTGTCTGGGGAATTAATAATGGATAATTAAGAGATGGCAGAAGAATTGAACAGATACTTTGGATTGGTCTTCACTATTGAGGATACAAATAACATCCCAGTATTAGCTGTAAGTCAGGAAATGGAAGGGAGGAGGAACTCAAGAAAATTACAATCACCAGGGAAGTGGTACTAAACAAATTGTTGGAGCTGCGGGCTGACAAGTCGCCAGGTCCTGAAGTGGCTAGTGAGATAGTTGATGCGCTGGTTTTAATTTTCCAAAATTCCCTCGCTTCGGGAAGGTTCTGTTAGATTGGAAAGTAGCGAATGTAATTCATTTATTCAAAAAGGGAGGGAGACAGAAAGCAGGAAACGACAGGCCGGTTAGCTTAACATCTGTCTTCGGGAAAATGTTAGGAGCGATTACTGAAGATGTTATAGCACGGCATTTAGAAAACATTAAGGTAACCAGGCAGAGTCAACATGGTTTTGTGAAAGGGAAATCATGTTTAACCAATTTATTGGAGTTCTTTGAGGGAGTTACATGTGCTGTGGATAAAGGGGAACCGGTGGATGTATTGTACTTCGATTTCCAGAAGGATAAGGTGACATATCAAAGGTTATTGCAGAAAATAAAAGCTCATGGTGTCAGGGGTAACATATTGGCATGGATAGAAGATTGGCTAGCGAACAGGAAACAGAGAGTCAGCATAAATGGGTCATTTTCTGGTTGGCAAGAAGTAACGAGTGGTCCACAGGGATCTGTGCTGGGGCCTCAACCTTCCACAATTCTCGAAATGACTTTGATGAAGCGACCAAAAGTATTGTTGCTAAATTTGATGATGACAAAGATAGGTCGGAAAGTAGGTTGTGAAGAGGACATAAGGGGGCTACAAAGGGATATAGATAGGTTAGTGACTGGGCAAAGACCTGGCAAATGGAGTATAATGTGGGAAAGTGGGAAATTGTCCACTTTGGCAGGAAGAATAAAAAAGCATATTATCTAAATGGTGAGAGATTGCAGAGATCTGAGATGCAGAGGGATCTGGGTGTCCTAGTGCACGAATCGCAAAAGCTAAGTCTGCAGATACAGCACGTAATTAGGAAAGCTAATAGAATGTTATCATTTATCGCCAGGGGAATTGAATACAATAGTAGGGAGGTTATGCTTCAGATATATAGGGCATTGGTGAGACCTCTTCTGCAATACTGAGTACAGTACTGGTCTCCTTATTTATGGAAGGATGTAAATACATTGGAGGTAGTACAGAGAAGGTTTACTAGACTAATACATGGAATGGGTGGGCTGTCTTACGAGGAAAGATTGGACAGGCTAGGTTCGTATCCACTAGAGTTTAGAAGAGAAAGAGGCGACATGATTGAAACATACAAGATCCTGAGGGGTTTTGACAGGGTGGATGTGGAAAGGATGTTTCCCCTTGTGGGAGAATCTAGAGCTAGGGGTCACTGTTTAAAAATAAGGGGTCACCCATTTAAGACAGAGATGAGGAGCAATTTTCCCCCTCAGAGGGTCGTGAGTCTTTGGAATTTTCTTCCTCAAAAGGCAGTGGAAGCAGAGTCTTTGAATATTTTTAAGGGAGAGATGGATAGATTCTTTATATGCAAGGGGGTGAAATGTTATCGGAGGTAGATGGAAATGTGGAGTAATCAGTTCAGCCATGAGCTTATTGAATGGTGAAGCAGGCTCGAAGGGACGAGTGGCCCACTCCTGCTCCTAATTCGTATGTTCATATGTAAAGACAATGTAGAGTGGTCTGTACTGTTCACAGTACTTCTCCTGTAACTGCCGAAGTGAGACAATCATGTCGACTGTCGATCTACCAGCTCTAAAGCTGCACTGAGACTCAGGATAGATGTGTGATGCCAGGGTCTGCAATCTGGTCAGAGCAATGCGAGCAAAGACCTTCCCCACAATACTTAGCAAGGAGATGCCTCGCTAATTGCTGCAGTCACTGCGATTCCCCTTATTGTTGTACAAGGTGACAATGTTTGCATCACGCATGTTTTGAGGTGCAGATCTTTCCTTCCAACAGAGACACAGAAGTTCATGGAGATGCTGCAGTAGAGCCGCTTTTCCACTTTTGATGATTCCAGGTGGAATACCATCATTTCCCGGGGCTTTACCACTGGCAAGATGGTCAATGGCTTTGTTGAGCTCCACTATGGTGGGGTCACTGTCCAGCTCCTCCATGACAGGGAAGTCTGGAATGGCACTGAGAGCCACTTCAATGACAATATTCTCCGTTATGTAGAATTTAAGGTAATGCTCCACTCACCTTTCCATCTGCTTGTTAACAGATGATTCCACTTTGACACCGCACTGAGACCTTGAGCATTGTTGTCTGAAAGAGCCTGATCGAGGATGTTGAGGAACTCCTGGGTCCTTTCTGGATCAGTGGTTCGTCAAGTGTTGATCTGAGGACGACGTTCTTCTTGGATGGATGAAGCTTCCTTGGCTGAAGCATGACCTTGTTACACACCAGGGAGTGGTCAGTGTCACAGTCAGCGCTGTGATAGCTGTGAGTGATGAGGACACTGCTGAGGGTGGTATGTCTGGTGATGATAAGGTCTAGCTGGTGCCAGCGGTGTGATCCCAGATGTCTCCAGGACACCCTGTGGCACAGCTTGACCTGGAAGTAGCTGTTCATCACACAGAATCCATGGTGACAGCATAGCTCCAGCAACCTCTGTCCATTTTCATTCATCTTGCCAATCCCTTGGTGCTCTATGCTTGTTGGCCAAGCTGTAGTCAGGACCCAAGCTTGCGTTGAAGTCTCCTAGAAGGTACAGTCCCTCAGTGCTGGGAATTCTACTGATGGCAGTATCAAGTGTCACATAGAATTGATCCTTGACATCTGGGGTGGAGGTGAGTGTCGGGACATAGATGCACATGAGATTAACTGGGCCCACGCTTGTTGACAAGTGAAGAGTAAGAAGTGTCTCTGAGCCTACTGTGGCTGGTTCACTCATCTCAAGTGGCGTGTTTTTTACTGTGAAAACCACTCCATGCTCACGAGTTGCCTCTTGGGCTTTCCCCTGCCAGAAGAAGGTGTAGTGTTTCTCTTTGAGGGATCCACTTTGAACGAGTCTAGTTTCTTGCAGCACAGCAATGTCCACATTGAGCCTTGTGAGTTCTTTGTCCATCAAAGCTGTCTTGTGTGTGTCATCAACCTGCAGAAGGGTGTCAGTAAGGCCAGGACACATGGTCCTCACATTCCAGCTTGCGATGCGAAGGACTGGTGTCTTCTTTGTTGAGCTTGTTTTTCTTGGTGCATTGATTATCGATCCGCCTGTTGAGAGATGACTCTCTAAGCTCCAAGCACCCATTGAAGCAAGCAGGTTGTGGCAGGAAAGCACCTAACTGATTGGGGGCTGCCCAGCTTGGAGTGGGTGGTAGCTATCCAATGAGATGCGATGATCTCTTCAACTGTCAGAAGTAACCCCTGGCGCTCATACTCTGCACCAATTGAGTGAGAGCTTATAATCGGTAACCGTTTCTTCCCGTGTTGTGCTAATGTTTAAGCACAAATAGTGTCCTCTACACGGCACATTAGTACTGAACACAAAATGGCTCCTTTGGTCATGTGTTAATTATAAAATGGCTTTCTTGACCTTGTTAGTTATTACAATGGATACATGATAAAAATGGTCAAATTAAACTAAGATCGAACTACCCAAGCTTACCTGCATCCTCCAGTCCTCTGGCAACATTCCCATATTTAAGGAGGATTGAAAGATTGTGGTTCGAGTCTCTGATATTTCCACCCTTACTTCCCTCAGCAACCCAGGATGCAGCCCATTCAAACTGGGTGACTTTTCTACTGTGAGAGCTGCCAACCTTGTAATTGTCTCCTCTTTATCTATTTTCATCCTGTCCAATTTCTTCACTTCCTCCTCCTTTACTGTGACATTTGCAGCATCCGCTTATTTTGTGATACTTAATCAGTGCCTCAGCCACACCCTCTGCCTCCACAGGATCTCCTAATTGACCCACCCTTTCATTGACTGTCCATATGTTGGTAAAAGACTTCAGTGTTCCCAGTTATGTGACCTGCTAATCTTTTCTCATACATTCTATTGCTGATCTCATTTCCTTTTTCAGCTCTCCTCTGTACTTTCTATATTCTGCTTGTTTCTCCTGCATATAAATCCTCACATGATTTCGATATTAATGATTTTTGAACTATTTTGTTGAAGGATTGAGTTTTGTAAATTTCTCCCTAGCTCCCCTCATGGTCAGGCAGAAAGTTTAACTGCTGTGTTTTCAAACAGCAACAGCTTTATTTGAAAAGCCATTGTGACAGGATTCCGGGTTTTAATCCAGTCACAAATCTGGTTCTGATGTCTTGTGGCTCCAGCTGTCACATGACCTGTCAGAGGATGACCTCATAATTGACCAAGTCATGGAGCTGTGGGTTGATGTTTAAATTGTTGCAAAATAATTTTCCAGAAGGACAATCAAAATGAATCGATATATAAAAGGTAGATGTTGTGAATTTGTGCTCCCAGTGGAAATCCCTGCAGAGTCTGCTGGTTTTCATATCCCCAATTCCCCACAGGAAGCTCTGTGTCGGAATCTGTATTCATTATATCAATATTATACAGAATCATTTCATGGGAGACCCCAGTGTGAATTGTAAACAGGTGGGTCAGTTTTAACTTTCAAATTAACACAGAAGCAAAATACTGCAGATGCTGGAAATCTGAAATAAAAACAGAAAATGCTGGAAATACTCAGCAGGTCTGGCAGCATCTGTGGAGAGCGAAACAGAGTTAACGTTTGTGGTCTGTGACCTTTCATCAGAACTGGGCTGAAATTGTCTGAGGGCCAAGAGGCCTCTTTCTGTGCCTTAAACTTTCTATGAGTCTAAGATTCTATGAGATTCTGGAATCAATTTCAGGGTCGATGACATTGCACTCTGTAAGGATAGGAAGATGGAGATTATTAAGTACAGTGCAAGAATATAGATGCTTTTACATTATTTTAATCAAAAGTGATTTAAATTTTGTACTCACGAATCCTATCTTTTGATCACAATGACACTGATAACAATGGAAAAAGCAAGACTTGCATTTCACGACCACAGGACATTGCAAAGCCTTTCATAGCCAATGAAGGACTTTCCAAGTGTAGTCACTGTAGTCATGCAGGAAACATGGTGGCCAATGTGCGCACAGCAAGCTCCCAGAAACAACAACGTGATAAAAACGAGATAATCTGTTTTTAAGTGATGTTGATTCAGGGTTAAACAATGACCAGCATCCCAGAAATAATTCCCCTTCTATTCTCTGAAATAGTGCCATGGTACCTTTAACATCCACCTGAGAGGGCAGAGGGATCCTCAGTTTTCTGTTTCACTTGAGAAACAGCATTTCTGATAGTGCAGCACTGCCTTAGTACTGTACTGGAATGTCAGCCATTTTTAAAGGGCTGTTAGTCCTACTGGAAAATATTTAAAGGAAGATTAAATGAAATAAAATAAATACATTGCTTTTGCCTCTCTCCCATCCCCCCAATAACAGTTAAATTAATTATTTGCCCTTCCCTCCCAAAACCTACCTTTACCATCTGACCTTCCACCCAAAACTGCACAAACTGTAAACTGTAACCCTTCCAACCATCCCCTACACCCATGACATTAATTTGACTCCGCCCCCCCACCCCCACACTGAGAATCTTACCTTCTCCCCCCTCCCCACCAGTGTTGCACCTCATTTGCCCGGATGGGGCTCCGAAGGCACGGCAGTGCAGGCCACTGGGCTGAAGATCGCAGCGGAACATCAGGAAGTGATGGGATAATAATTAATGCAGGTTTGTGGTCCCGTTGCCGAGCGGTGGAGGTCCCCCACAAGGCCTCGCCGTCGCCGGCAATATCGAGCCAGGCCCTGCCGGCGTTGAGGTCCGTGGCGGGTCTCATCCGGGGCCATCTTCAGGCGGCCCCCACCCCACCCCCACCACAGATCTCGACGTCGAGGGCTCTACAGAATCCAGCCCATTGTTTCTGTCAATCTCAACTCCACAAGGATTTGCCTGTTAATTGTAGAAAAATTAAAGCTCTATAACCTTTTGATAAAAGGGGGTTCAAATCCATTTCCAAACAAATGATAGTTCTCATTGTATCTGGAACATGTTTTCTTCCATACAAACATACCAATTAGGAGCAGGAGTAGACCACTCGGCCCCTCGAGCCTGCTCCACCATTCAATAAGATCATGGCTGATCTGATTGCAACCTCAACTCCACATTCCCACCTGCCCCCGATAACTTTTCACCCCCTTGTTTATCAAGAATCTATCTACCTCTATCTTAAAATATTTCAGAATTTCTGTCGTCCAGCAACTCTCACTTTATTTCCTGGATTTCGCCTAAAAAATGTATTTCCACTCTTTGGATATCCTGTACTTCATTAATGTTTTTGCTCTCTGGGGATTTCCCTTTAATTATATTCAGTGCTGGTATTTTACTGCCACACACTGACTGAAAGTGTCCCATCTTTCTGCAGGAAAAACACTCAGCTTCTTTGGCGAGGCAGTTTTCCCACTTGTGTCTCTCTCGGCCACACCTACTGCAATTGGTTGCAGCTACCACTAGATGCTCTTCCCGTCTTTCTTGTCTTTTACCACTAATTTTTCCTTTTGCTTTCTTAACAAATTCAATTGAGTCTGCAACTCTCGAGATCAGACTCTCCCTGTCCCCTCGGACAACGGATTGGTTAAACTTTCTAACCTCTGTTTGTCTGCTCAATTGATACTCTTTCGTTAATGTGAGATCAGCCCTGGACTGTAGATGATCTGAAAGGGTGTTGTCTAATACCCCGAACACAATCCTGTCTCCATTCAGCTCTCCTCTTAAGTTGCGGTATTCACAATCCTCCGTGAGATTGTACAAGTCATTGATAAATGAATGAATACTCTCCCCTTTCTGTTTTGTACGCTTATGAAATTCAAAGTGATTCCTGACAATGCAGCAGCCAGCCGACGTCATCAGAGTGCTCCAAGCTGCGCACATGCACAAACTCTCTCCTGCGCTCTGAGATGCTGCGCATGCTCAGCCTACGTCTTCCAGGACGAAGTGGCGCATGCGCGGGAAAACTCTCTACCCCCTCTCAGCCACTCACTCCAGGCCGCTCACAGCCCGCTCCTCGCTACCCCGCTGCTCCGCCCTCCGGCCGCTTGCTACCCCCCCACCCCCGCACTGCCCTCTCTCCGTCCACTCACGCCCCGCTTCCCCCCCACGTCCCTCCAGACACTAGCTCTAAGCCATGCTGCTTCCCTCCTCTCGGCCTCTCGCTCCAACATTCGATCATTCTTCACCGCACCACCCGATAAAGCAAGGCGAGCCTTGAGGGGAGATGGGGCAATGTTGGAGCGAGTGGCCGAGAGGAGGGAAGCGGCAGAGCCCATGGCCTGGAGTGTGAGCGGCCATAAAGCAGGATGGGGGTGGTGGTGGGGGAAGCGGGGAGTGAGCAGTCAGAGAGTGGGATGGGGGGAAACGGGGAATGATCGTCCGGAGAATGGGATGGCACTGTTTAGAGGGGATTTGAGGAAAAAATGTTTCACCTCGAGGGTGGTTGGAATCTGGAACACATTGCCTGAAGGAGTGGTGGAGGCAGGAACCCTCACAACATTTAAGAAGTATCTAGATGAGCACTCAAAACGCCACAGAATACAAGGCTACGGCCACGTGCTGGAAAATGGAATTAGAATAGATAGGTACTTGATGGCCGGCACGGACATGATGGCCGAAGGGCCTGTTTCTGTGCTGTATAACTCTATGACTCCATGAAACCTCACTGAATTACAGAAGGTGTGCAGCACTGTCAGAGGTGCTGTCCTTCTAATGAGACTTCAAATAGCGCAACGTTCTCCGAGTATCAACCAAAACATGTCCATTGTGTAGAAATGTGCCATATTTGCTGATGAAACGACAGTCACTGCTCCTAAAATAATTCACTTAAGGTGAATTAAGGTGACTTGGTACTATATAACTGGCGAATGCGCAAGAGGTAGCGGGGGACTGTTGGGGTGGGACGGAGGCGGTGATGGCAACCTTTGAGGGGATTTTTGGGTCGAAGTTGTTTTCTGTGATAAATTGAGCAGCTCCAGCTTTATTCCTGGCAGCTGCCTGAATGTCACAGACAGTGACGTTTCAGTGGAAGAGGCTGCATTTGCGCATGTGCTAGTACAGCGTCACCTGGTGGTTGCGTTGTCAGCAAATGCAGCGTTTTAACTTTGGCTCCACGATGACATTTTTTTCCTCAATTAAAATAGGTCTTGAGTGCCTTAATAACTTCTTCACATGTAGCCTTCTGTTCTTCATGAGGATGTTGCCTGCACACTCCCTCCATTGCAGACAATAGCGTACTGACCTGCTCCATGTCTGGCTTCTGCACGAGACCCGATGCAGTACGATACCTTGCAAACCTCTGGAACCATCTCGGCCACTCCTCGGCTTGGTTCAGTCCAGTGACCTTTTCAAAGGTGCAGGCAAAGATTTCTCCATCTTCGCTTTGGTTTACTGTGGCCCCCATATAATATTCTGATATCTGTCAAGGCTCAGTACAGAATTTATAAGAATCTGACGGTTAAAATAACCTGAGTTTACTCTGCACATCTTGCATTGAAGGTTTCATCGACAACTCTCCATGAGGTGCTGTACAGATTATATTACATCACTTCCTGTGATGATGCACATAGTCTATTTATATAATCTGCCCAGTAACAACCCAATGTCCACTCTTATACTATTGTACAGATGTGAGAAAATCTGAGGATGGGAATGGAACGTCTGAATGAAGATTTGATGATGCTGATGATGTAAATGAGGCTGATCTGTTTCCCATTCCACAATCCCTCTTTATTTCTGTGCATGTTTCTCGATGCTGTTTCAACCAAATTGAAAAAGAATCACAAATCCTCCTCTGGAGCCTCAGATGTCCATTAAGAAAAGGCATGGTGGCCAAGTGGTAAGACATCAGTCTTGTAAACTGAAGATTACGGGTTCAATCCCCGTACGTGCTTTTTGATTAGTTTCTCACTTTAAATGTGATGTTTCCAGAAAAGATGTCTGTTGCATTTGTGTCGGCATTCTGGAAATCAGTGTCATGTTACACTTTATCCTGGACACTGGGAAGAACATGAGGAGTAGCCACATGGTCCCTTGAGCTTTCTCTGCCATTGATAGAGTGAAAATATCTGAGGTCCAAGCACTGAACCTTATTACTGTGCATTTGCTTGATATTTAACAGAGCTATTCTATTAATCCCACATCCCGCACTCCTGTCCTTTCCCCCATTGCCCTGTTATATTTTCCATGTCAGGTATTTATCCAATTCCATTTAGAGTTAACATTGAATCTGCTTCCACTGACCTTTCAGGATTGCACTCCAGACCAGAACAACACACTGCTGAAAAAACAATCTCCTCATCACAACTCTAATTCTTTTGTCAATTACTTTAAATGTGTTTCCTCTGGTTACTGACCCTTCTGTCACTGGCAACACTTTCTCCTTCTTCACTCTATCAAAACTCTTCAGGATTTGCATTTCCTGCTGCCTTTGCTGATATAACAAGGCTGAGAACACATCACCAAAAGGAATATGATTGGCTCTGAATCACATTTATCTTCCCTGTCAATCTGATGTGGACCTTGTATTTTCCCGGAACCAAACAACCTGAGCAACAAGTGTGGATTCCAGTGATTCCCACCGCTCTGAGAGAGAGAGGATGTGATAATGAGCCATATAGAAGAAAGGAGTGAGATAGAGAGTAAAATAGCCGTGGTCTGTTTCTACTAACGCCCGGCCCCCTACTTAAAATGGCATCATTTTCTCCTGCCTCTCCACATTCTAATCCATTGATTAATGCAATCCTTTCATCTGGAACATAGAACATAGAACAGTACAGCACAGTACAGGCCCGTCGTCCCACGATGTTGTGCCGAACCTTTAACCTACTCTAAGATCAAACTACCTACATACCCTTCATTCTACTATCATCCATGTACCTATCCAAGAGTCGCTTAAATGTCCCTAATGTATCTGCTTCTACTACCACCGCTGGCAGTGCATTCCACGCACCCACCACTCACTGTGTAAAGAACCTACCTCTGACATCTCCCCGAAACCTTCCTCCGTCACCTTAAAATTATGCCCCCTGGTCATAGCCCTTTCTGCCCTGGAAAAAAGTCTCTGGCTATCCACTCTATCTATGCCTCTCATCATCTTGTGCCCCTCTATCAAGTCACCTCTCATCCTTCTTCGTTCCAATGAGAAAAGCCCTAGCACCCTCAACCTTTCTTCGTAAAACATACCCTCCAGTCCAGGCAGCATCCTGGTAAATCTCCTCTGCACCCTCTCTAAAGCTTCCACATCCTTCCTATAATGAGGCGACCAGAACTGAACACAATATTCCAAGTGTGGTCTCAACAGGGCTTTATAGAGCTGCAGCAAAACCTCGCGGCTCTTAAACTCAATCCCCCTGTTAATGAAAGCCAACACACCATACGCCTTCTTAACAACCCTATCAACTTGGGTGGCAACTTTGAGCGATCTATGGACATGGACCCCAAGATCCCTCTGTTCCTCCACACTACCAAGCATCCTGTCTTTAAGCCTGTATTCTGCATTCAAATCCGACCTTCCAAAATGAATCACTTCACACTTTTCCAGGTTGAACTCCATCTGTCCCTTTAATTCCTGTTTCCTAATCCATTGATGTTTCACAATGTACTGAACTGTCCCAATCCATTGAAATAACTCAGTCTATAGAATTTTCCAATCCACTGATATTTTCCAGTCCATTGACTTTCCCAATCCATTAATGGTTCCTGACCATTGACATTCCCAATCCATTTATATTGCCTGTGATTTCAAAGCAACTGTGGAATACAAATAGTATCAGTATTATCAGATACATCGAGACGAGGTGCAATAGCCAAGTGGACAGATGTCAGGTTTATAAAGAAAAAAGCACTGGCTCGATATTTGTCCAGTCTATCACTGGATCTGAACTCTCAACCTACTGTTTTTCTGTGGGTCTGCTGACTTGTATATGTGAAGAACCATTGGATGTTTCTCAATCCTCTGACTTTTCTCATTCTTGTGCCATATTTGTTCCTTTGGGTTCACCAGTGAAGAAAATTATTCCCTATTACATTTGGTGAAGACTTTAATAACCTCACATCCTTGTGTCTCACCATCTCAGGTCAAACTCCCTACAGAAACTTTAAACATTTAACTATTCTGCTGGAAACATTTTCAAGGGCGCAGCCATTCCTTCATTATGCTTCCTTCTTTGACATGTGATTGACAAATATGTGTGTAATGGAGAGAGAGAGAGTGAAAAAAAAAGAGAGAGAGTGCAATAGAAAGTTCGAGGACCAGCTAAAGACAGATAGAGAGAGAGAGGCAGAGAGAGGTGAAGCGATAGACAGAGAGAGAGAGAGAGAGAGAGAAGGAGAGAGAGTCATTGAGTCATGGAGTCACTACAGTACAGGAAGTCATTTTGCCCATCAAGCCCATGTAAATAAATCCTTTCAGTCCCATTCCCCCGCTCTATCCCCATCGCCCTGTAAGTTATCTAAACCTGTCATATTTATTATAATCTTGTACATGTCTATCAAATCTCCCCTCAATCTCCTTTGCTGCAAGGAGAACAACCCCAGCTTCTCCAACCTAACCTTACAGCTAAAATCCCTCATGTCTGGAACCATTCTGTTAAATCTCCTCCACCCTCTCAAGGACACTCACATCCCTCCAAATGTGTGTTGACCAGAACTGGATGCAATTCTCTGGGTGTGGCCCAACTAGAAATTTATACAGGTTCAGCATAACTTCCCTACTTTTGTACTCAGTACCTCTATTTATGAAGCCCAAGATCCCATATGCTTTGCTAACTACTTTCTCAATGTGTCCTGCCACCTTCAAAGAACTATGCATATGAATCCCCAGGTTTTTATTCCTAAAAATATGCTTTATTCATATAAATCTGTAAAAAATGCATTATACAACAGTTCAAAACAGCACCAAGTTGACATTCCAAAAAGTGCAAAGGAAATCAGTTTTCTTCAATACAGGAGTGAGTTGCCTCACAACCCTTCCACTCCATTTTACCTGACATGGACATTTTACAGCAAACCCATATCTGGTGTATACAGCACAAGGGTTTCCAATGGGTCCAGCTACCCAGTTCACTATGGCGGGGGGACCTTACACAGTGGTCTTTCCCCATTGAGCCTTTGCAGTGGCTACCCCAAGCTTTAGTGCGTCCCTCAGCACGTAGTCCTGGACCTTGGAATGTGCCAGTCTGCAAAACTCGGTCGTGGACAACTCTTTGCGCTGCAAGACCAGTAGGTTTCGGGCAGACCAAAGAGTGTCTATCACCAAATTGATGGTCCTCCAGCAGCAGTTAATGTTTATCTCGGTGTGCATCCCTGGGAACAGCCAGGAGAGCACAGACTCCTGTGTTACAGAGCTGCTTAGGATGAACCTCGACAAAAACCACTGCATCTCTTTCCACACCTGCTTTGCAAAGACACATTCCAGAAGGAGGTGGGCAACTGCCTCTTCCCCACCGCAGCCACCTCGAGGGCCACGTGTGGAGGGGGTGAGACTTCGGGCATGCAGGAAGGATCTGACAGGAAGGGCTCTTCTTAGCACCAGCCAAGCTACATCTTGGTGCTTGTTTGAAAGTTCTGGTGATGAGGCATTCTGCCAAATGACTTTGGCAGTCTGCTCGGGGAACCATCCGACCGGTTCCACCATCTCCTTTTCCCGTAGGGCCTTGAGGACATTCCGTGCAGACCACTGCCTGATGGATTGGTGTCAAAGCTGTTTTCCCGCAGAAACATTCCCACGAAGGATAGCTGGTATGGCACAGTCCAACTGGATGAAGCGATCCGCGGCAATGTGACCAGACCCATCCTTCGGAACACCGGGGACAGATAAAACCTCAGCACATAGTGACACTTGGTGTTTGTGTACTGAGGCTCTGCACACAGCTTGGTGCAGCTGCACACGAAGGTGGTCATCAGGATGAGGGCGACGTTGGGTACATTTTTCCCGCCCTTATCCAGAGGTTTCAACATCGTGTCCCTCCCGCCCTGGTCCATTTTAGATCTCCAGATAAAGCGGAAAATGGCTCGGGTGACTGCCACAGTGCAGGAGTGGGGTATGGGCCAGACCTGCGCCACGGACAGCAACAACGAGAGTGCCTCGCACCTGATGACCATTTTCTTACCCACAATGGAGAGAGATCGCTGCTCGCACACACTCAGTTTATTGTGCACCCTGGCCACTCGCTCCTTCCAGGTTTTGGAGCAGGCCCCGGCCCTTCCGAACCATATCCCCAGCACCTTCAGTTAGTCTGACCTGATGGTGAAGGGGACAAAGGATCGGTCGGCCCGGTTCCCAAAGAACATGGCCTCACTCTTGCCATAGTTGACTTTGGTTCGAACTGGTCGCAGATGCTCATCTGTCTGCGAGGGGATGGTGGATCCGAGCAGAAGACAGCAACATTGTCCATGTACAGGGAGGCTTTTACCTCAGTGCGTCCACTGACTGGGATTGTCACCCCTCTTATGCCTGCATCCTTCCTAATGGACTCTGCTAAAGGTTCGATACAGCAATCAGACAAGACCGGGGACAGAGGGCAGCCCTGTCTGACTCCAGATTTGATCAGGAAACTTTATGATTCCCACCCATTGATTGAGACTGCACTACTGATGTTTGTGTACAGCAGTTTGAACCAATTGCAGATTCCCTCCCCAAACCCCATTTTGGAGAGCACGTCCATCATGAATGTGTGCAATATCCTGTCAAAATTCTTCTCCTGGTCCAAGCTGATGAGGCAGATGTCCATATCCCTGAGTAGTGTGAGACTATCAGAGAGCTTCCTGCTGAGTACAGTGCAGGCCTGGTCAGGGTGAATCACCAACTCCAGAGCAGACTTGACTCGACTGGCGATGACTTTGGACAGAATCTTGTCATCTACATTAAGCAGTGAGATGGGCCGCCAATTTCTGATTTCCGCCCTCACCCCCTTCCGCTTGTAGATGAGGGTGATGACGCCTTTCCTCATGGATTCTGACATGCTGCCGGCCAGGAGCATACTCTCGTATACTTCCAGCAGGTCCGGGCCGACCCAGTCCCACAGGGCCGAGTACAACTCGACCGGTAAGCCGTCGCTTCCGGGAGATGTACTCGTCTCGATGGACGTGATGGCCTTTGTCAGCTCGTCCAGAGTTAGCGGCTTGTCCAGTCTCTCCCTCCTGCTGTCATCCAAGACCTCTGTGATTGATGACAGGAAGAACTGGGAAGCCGTGCTGTCTGTGGGCTTCGCGTCTCACAGCCCAGCATTAAAGGATTTGCTGATCCTTAATATTTTTTTAGAGATGCAGCACTGAAACAGGCCCTTCGGCCCACCGAGTCTGTGCCGACCATCAACCACCCATTTATACTAATCCCATATTCCTACCATATCCTCACCTGTTCCTATATTTCCCTTCCACCGACCTATACTCGGGGCAATTTATAATGGCCAATTTATCTACCAACCTGCAAGTCTTTTGGCAGGAAACCGAAGCACCCGGAGAAAACCCACGCAGACACAGGGAGAACTTGCAAACTCCACACAGGCAGTCTCCAGAATTGAACCCGGGTCACTGGAGCTGCGAAGCTGTGGTGCTAACCACTGCGCCACTGTGTTGGATTGCAAAGACGTTACTGAGCCATCCTGTTCCTTCAAGCTGCTGATAACAGAGCTCTCTCTGTATACATTTTGGAAGAAGAAACGTGAGCACGTCTCATCCTGCTCAATGGAGAGGACTCTGGACCGGAAGATGATCTTGGAGGCCTCCGTGGCAAAGAGCGAGGCCTGCTGGTTCTTCACCTCTTGGAAGTCCTCCTTGACCTCGACTGCAGCCAGAGCAGATTTTGCATTCTTTTCTGGAGTCGGGACATTTCTCTCTGTCTCTCTCTCGCCCTCTGATCACCTTTGAAGAGAAAGAACCTTTATCTTAACAACCTTAATAAAAGTGCGTCCCTCAGCATGTAGTCCTGGACCTTGGAATGTGCCAGTCTGCAAAACTCGGTCGTGGACAACTTTTTGCGCTGCAAGACCAGCAGATTTCGTGCAGACCAAAGAGTGTCTATCACCAAATTGATGGTCCTCCAGCAGCAGGGAAATGGACCGGGTCCGGAGGGACACGATGTTCAAATCTCTGGACAAGGGCGGGAAAAATGTACCCAACGTGGCCCTCATCCTGATGACCGCCTTCGTGTGCAGCTGCATCAAGCTGTGTGTAGATCCCCAGTACGCAAACTCCAAGTGTCACTACGTGCTGAGGTTCTATCTGTCCCCGGTGTTGCGAAGGATGGGCCTGGTCACATTGCCGCGGAACGCTCCATGCAGTTGGGCGGTGCCGTACCACCTATCCTTCGTGGAGCAGTTTCTGCGGGAAAACACTTTTGACCACCGATCCATCAGGCAGTGGTCTGCACGGAATGTCCTCAAGGCCCGACGGGAAAAGGAAACGGTGGATCATGTCGGATGGTTCCCCGAGCAGACCGTCAAAGTCATTTGGCGGAATGCCTCATCACCAGAACTTTCAAACAAGCACCAAGATGTAGCTTGGCTGGTGGTGAGAAGGGCCCTCCCCGTCAGATCCTTCATGCACACCCGAAGTCTCGCCCCTCCGCACAATGCCCCCGTGTTGGCTGTGGTGGGGAAGAGACGGTCGCCCACCTCCTCCTGGAATGTGCCTTTGCAAAGCAGGTGTGGAAAGAGATGCAGCGGTTTTTTGTCAAGGTTCATCCCAAGCAGCTCTGTAACACAGGAGTCTGTGCTCGACGGGCTGTTCCCAGGGACGCACACCGAGACAAACATCAACTGCTGCTGGAGGACTATCAATTCGGTGAAAGACGCCCTTTGGTCTGCCCGAAACTTGCTGGTCTTCCAGCGCCAAGAGTTGTCCACCACCGAATGTTGCAGACTGGCACATTCCAAGGTCCAGGACTACGTGCTGAGGGACGCACTAAAGCTTGGGGCAGCCGCAGCAAAGGCTCAATGGGGAAAGACCACAGTGTAAGGTTCCCCCACCAAGCTGGACTGAGGGGCTGGATCAATGGGAAACCCCTCGAACTGTATCGTTAATATTCTCAATTGCTGTAAATGTAAAGCTGTAATTGACATGACAATTGTGAAACAGAAGGGTTGGGAAGAAACTCATGACAGTATTGAAGGAAACTGATCTCCCTTGCAATGTTTGTATTTTTTGGTGCTGTTTGGAAACTGTTTGGCAATGTAATTTTTACAGATTTTTATGAATAAAGTATATTTTGGAAAAAAAAAAGTAAGGTTCCTCCCACCAAGCTGAACTGAGGGGTTGGATCCATGGGAAACTCCTCGAACTGTTTTGTTGATATTTTCTTTTGCTGTAAATGTGAAACTGTAATTGGCATAACAATAGTGAAATGGAAGGGTTGTGAAGAAACTCATGATAGTATAGAAGGAAACTGATCTCCCTTGCAATGTTTGTATTTTTTGGTGCTGTTTGAAACTGTTTGGCAATGTAATTTTTGCAGATTTTTATGAATAAAGTATATTTTGGAAATAAAAAAAAAGTTCAAAGCAATACAGTGGTTTTTGTCATGGTTTATTCCAAGCAGCTTGATAACACAGGAGTCTGTGCTCTATAGACTGTTCCCAGGGACGCACGCTGATACAAACATCAGCTGCTTGGAGGACTATCAATTCAGCGGGAGATGCCTTTTGGTTTGCCAGAAACTTGCTGCTCTTCCAGTGCAAAGAGTTGTCTGTGACGGAATGTTGCAGACTGGCACGTTTCAAGGTCCAGGACTACGTGCTGAGGGGTGCACTTAAGCTTGGGGCAGCCGCAGCAAAGGCTCAATGGGGAAAGGCCACAGTGTAAGGTCCCCCCACCAAGCTGAACTGAGGGGCTGGATCCATGGGAAACCCCTCGAACTGTATCGGGAAAATTCTGTGTGCTGTAAATGTAAAATGACAATGAAATGGAAGAGTTGTGAGGCAACTCATGATTGTATTGAAGGAAACTGATCACCTTTGCACTGTTTGTATTTTTTGACTTGATGCTGTTTTAAACTGTTTGGGAATGTAATTGTTACAGATTTTTATGAATAAAGTATATTTTGGAAATAAAAATAAAAGTTCTCCCAGGATGAGGCTCACCTATTGTACTGTGGGTTTGCCGATGCCTGTGATGTCTTCAAATGTGGGATACTCAACTGCAGAATTTGTGATAGTTGGGGGTCTGCTTTTGCGCTCACCCCTGATTATATGAATCAAAAATAGAATTTACTAGCTGTTGCTGGACAGTGTTTCTGCTCCCAAATATTTTTTGCTATAAACACTCGTGCTCGTTTCTTCGCAGCTCCAAGTACGCACTTCTCCACCTCAATGCTTGGACTTAGCTGGCAGGGGAGAGACCGTGATCAGTGGCGTTTGATAATGCAGGTGGTGTTTTTGTGTTTTTTGGGGGGTGGGAGGTGGTTTCAGCACCGTATTTAGGGCATTCCGCCCTTTGGGATTGGAGATCTATCGTGGTGGTGGTTTCCCTGTCAGTTGAGGATTTAGTACTTGTCCCAGGAAAGCGTCAAGTAAAAATGGCTGCAACCAACACCAGAGCTCCAGCCCAGGGGGTGCGTAACACCGTTAGGGTGGCGGTGAAGGATAGAGGAGGAGTAGCACCCATCGACTACGCCTACTTCATTAAGAATTTTGTTTTTCCAAAATATACTTTATTCATAAAAATCTGGAAAAAGTCACTGCAGCCTCACAGCTCCAGCGACCCGGGTTCGGTTCTGGGTACTGCCTGTGTGGTGTTTGCAAGTTCTCCCTGTGATCGCGTGGGTTTCCGCCGGGTCCTCTGGTTTCCTCCACAGCCAAAGACTTGCAGGTTGATAGGTAAATTGGCCATTGTAAATTGCCCCGAGTGTAGGTCGGTGGTAGGAGAATTGAGGGAAGGTGGGGATGTGGTAGGGAATATGGGATTAATGTAGGATTAGTGTAAATGGGTGGTTGGTGGTCAGCACAGACTCGGTGGGCCGAAGGGCCTGTTTTAGTGCTGTATCTCTCCATGACTCTATGACATTCCAAAAAGTGTGAAAGAAATCAGTTTTCTTTAATAGTGGAGTGAGTTGCCTCACAACCCTTCCATTCCATTTTACCTGCCATGTACATTTTACAGCAAAATCATATTTGGTGTATACAGCCCGATGGGTTTCCCATGGGTCCAGTTCCTTAGTTCACTATGGTGGGAGGACCTTACACAATGGTCTTTCCCCATTAAGCCTTTGCAGCAGCTACCCCAAGCTTTAGTGTGTCCCTCAGCACGTAGTCCTGGACCTTGGAATGTGCCAGTCTGCAACACTCGGTCGTGGACAACTTTTTGCGCTGGAAGACCAGCAAGTTTAGGGCAGACCAAAGAGTGACTTTCACCGAATTGATGTTCCTCCAGCAGCAGTTGATGTTTGTCTCGGTGTGCGTCCCTGGGAACAGCCAGGAGAGCACAGACTCCTGTGTTACAGAGCTGCTTTGGATGAACCTCGACAAAAACCGCTGCATCTCTTTCCACACCTGCTTTGCAAAGACACATTCCAGAAGGAGGTGGGCAACTGTCTCTTCCCCACCTACTCAGCAGAGATGACATCTGTTATTGAAGCAAAAAGCAGAACCGACCTGATGCACAACATGAAACCAGCAGCCAGAACATTATGTGACTTGAAATTAGCCAAGGCAGTTGTGCAAAAGACAGTGAGACACTGCGCAAATAAACACTGGACAAAATCACAAATGTAACAACGCTTTCAAAAGCAAATCTCCCGAGTATGCTCACATTCGTCAAGCAGAGGTGACTTTGCTGGCTCAGGCACGTTTGCAGGATGGAGGATGACACATTCCCAAGGGTATTCTGTATGGGGAGGTCACCGGAGACAGAAGACCAGTTGGATGCCCAAAGCCCCACTTCAAGGATGCCTGCAAGCAGGACATGAAGGCCCGAAACATCGATTTTCACACATGGGAGATACTGGCCAACAACAGAGGGAAATGGTGATATTACCCCTGGACTGGTGTGTGCGTCACCGTGACGGTCAGTGACTACAGCAGCTTGACAGCAGGTGCCAACATGGAAAACAGCGACACCTGATAATCCCACCTCATATGTGGCACTTGTGGAAGAACCTGCCTCTCACAGATTGACCTCTTCAGCTATCAGACAAAGTGCACCATGGGAAACTATCCCATCACCAATGGATTTGCTGCAAGTCCATTATCTCACATCTCACGACGACATCTACAACCAGGGCGGCCCATCGTGCCTGTGGCAGCTCTTTCATTTCCTTTCAACTATTTATCAAGATTCCCTTTTCAACTTTACGATTGAGTCTCCTTCCACCATTCTCTCAGGCAATACATTCCAGACCAAAAACAACAACAACTTGTGTGTAAATTTATAGAGCACCTTTAACGTAATACAGCATTCCATGGCACTTCACAGGAGTGTCGGAAAGCAAATTTGGACCCCAAGCCACACAAGACCGTATTAGAGCAGATGGTCAAAAGCTTGGTCACAGAAGTCGGCTTCCATGAGTGTTTTAAAGGAGTGAAGAGAGGTCGAGAGGTGGAGAGTTCAGGGAGGGAAATCTCAGGCTTCGGGCGTGGACAGCTGATGTCACAGCTGCCAGCGGTGGAGCGCTAAAAATCAGCGATGCTCAAAAGACCAGAATTGGAGCAAGGCCGGAATCTCGGGGGGAGCGAACCAAATAAAATCCAGCCCTTTGTATCCCCCTCACAGCTTACATTCCCACCGAGCTTTTTATTATCAATCAATTTCCCTCTTGCAGTTCTATTTCACACCAAGAGATGTCAGTCTCATGCCATTTCACAGCAAGCTGCATACAAGCTACTTTACTGCCAGTCTAATACTGTGTTGAGTGGACAAGGATGTGTGTGGTGTGCAGTGTGTGGTATGCAGCAAGGTTAGACTCAAACCAAAGAAGCTGCATCACTCCAAGCGGAAGGGCCGCCCGCGCATCAACACTAGCAGAATTTCTTATCCACAGCTGTTACGTAAGTTTCTAAATTCACTTGATAAATTCCTTCAAAACACTCCAACAGGGGATGCAGAGACCAAGTGGGCCCACATCAGAGATGCCATCTATGACTCAGCTATGATCACCTATGGCAAACGTGTGAAGCAGAATGCAGACTGGTTTAAATCACACTTTGAAGAGCTGGAACCTGTCACAGCCGCTAAGCGCATAGCACTGTAGAACTACAAGAAAGCCCCCAGCGAGTTAACATCCGTAGCTCTTAAAGCAGCCAGAAGCGCTGCACAAAGAACAGCCAGGCACTGTGCAAATGACTACTGGCAACACCTATGCAGTCATATTCAGCTGGCCTCTGACACCGGAAACATCAGAGGAATGTATGATGGCATTAAGAGAGCTTTTGGGCCAACCATCAAGAAGATCGCACCCCTCAAATCTAAATCGGGACACAATCACTGACCAACAGAAGTAAATGGACTGCTGGGTGGAGCACTACCTAGAACTGTACTCCAGGGAAAATGCTGTCACTGAGACCGCCCTCAATGCAGCCCAGTCTCTGCCAGTCATGGATGAGCTGGACGGACAGCCAACAAAATCGGAACTCAGTGATGCCATTCATTCTCTAGCCAGCAGAAAAGCACCTGGGAAGCACAGCATTACCCTGAAATAATCAAGAGTACCAAGCCTGCTATACTTCCAGCACTCTACGAACTGCTTTGCCTGTGCTGGGACGAGGGAGCAGTACCACAGGACATGCGCGATGGCAATATCATCACCCTCTATAAGAACAAGGGTGACCGCGGTGACTGCAACAATTACCGTGGAATCTCCCTGTTCAGGATAGTGGGGAAAGTCTTCACTCGAGTCGCTTTAAACAGGCTCCAGAAGCTGGCTGAGCGTGTCTACCCTGAGGCACAGTGTAGCTTTCGAGCAGAGAGATCCAACATTGACATGCTGTTCTCCCTTCACCAGCTACAGGAGAAATGCCGTGAACAACAGATGCCCCTCTACGTTGCTTTCATAGATCTGACCAAAGCCTTTGACCTCGTCAGCAGACATGGTCTCTTCAGACTACTAGAAAAGATTGGATGTCCACCAAAGCTACTAAGTATCATCACCTCATTCCATGACAAGATGAAAGGCACAATTTAGCATAACGGCACCTCATCAGACCCCTTTCCTATCCTGAGTGGCATGAAACAGGGCTGTGTTCTCGCACCTACATTGTTTGGGATCTTCTTCTCCCTGCTGCTCTCACATACATTCAACCCTTCAGAAGAAGGAATTTTCCTCCACACAAGATCAGGTGGCAGGTTGTTCAACCTTGCCCGTCTAAGAGCGAAGACCAAAGTACGGAAAGTCCTCATCAGGGAACTCCTCTTTGCTGACGATGCTGCATTAATATCTCACACTGAAGTGTGGCTGCAGAGTCTCATCGACAGATTTGCGGCTGCCTGCAACGAATATGGCCTAACCATCAGCCTCAAGAAAAAGAACATCATGGGACAGGACGTCAAAAATGCTCCATCCATTAATATCGGCGACCACGCTCTGGAAGTGGTTCAAGAGTTCACCTACCTAGGCTCAACTATCACCAGTAACCTGTCTCTCGATGCAGAAATCAACAAGTGCATGGGAAAGGCTTCCACTGCTATGTCCAGACTGGCCAAGAGAGTGTGGGAAAATGGCACACTGACACAGAACACAAAAGTCCAAGTGTATCAAGCCTGTGTCCTCAGTACCTTGCTCTACTGCAGCGAGGCCTGGACAACGTATGTCAGCCAAGAGCGACGTCTCAATTCGTTCCATCTTCGCAGCCTCCGGAGAATCCTTGGCATCAGGTGGCAGGACCATATCTCCAACACAACCCCAGCATATACACCCTACTGAGCCAGTGGCACTTGAGATGACTTGGCCATGTGAGCCACATGGAAGATGGCAGGATCCCCAAGGACACATTGTACAGCGAGCTCATCACTGGTATCAGACCCACCGGCCGTCCATGTCTCCGCTTAAAAGACGTCTGCAAACGCAATATGAAGTCCTGTGACATTGATCACAAGTCGTGGGAGTCAGTTGCCAGTGATCGCCAGAGCTGGCGGGCAACCATAAAGGTGGGGCTAAAGTGTGGCGAGTCGAAGAGACTTCGCAGTTGGCAGGAAAAAAGACAGAAGCGCAAGGGTAGAGCCAACTGTGTAACAGCCCTGACAACCAATTTTATCTGCAGCACCTGTGGAAGAGTCTATCACTCTAGAATTGGCCTTCTCGCCACTCCAGGCGCTGCTTCACAAACCACTGACCACCTCCAGGTGCTTACCCATTGTTTCTTGAGACAAGGAGGCCAAAGAAGAAGAAGATTCTTACACCTCTCTGAGATTTGCCGACATATTTTCTCCTCTATCTCTTCCTGTCTGTTTAGAGGCCTGTAGTACACTCCCAGCCAAGTGATTGTCCCCTTTTTGTTTTTAAGTTCTACCCATATGGCCTCATTTGAGGAATTTCTAAGATATCATCCTTCCTTACTGCAGTAATTGACTCCTTGATCAACAGTGCAATGCCACCTCCTCTTTTATCCCGTCACCTGTCTTGCCTGTAGATTCTGTACCCTGGAATACTGAGCTGCCAGTCCAGCCCCTCCCTCAACCATGTCTCTGTGATAGGAATAAGAAATAGACCCAGTGGTCGAGGAAACTAAGGCCCTCCCTCCTGCACCATATCCTCAGCCATGCATTCATCTGCTCGACCCTCTTATTCCTATACTCATTAGCATGTGGCATTGGGAGTAATCCAGAGATTACAACCTTTGAGGTCCTGCTTTTTAATCTGCTATCTAGCTCCCTAAATTCTGGTTGCAGGACCTCATCCCTCTTTCCACCTATGTCATTTGTGCCAATGTGTACCATGACCTCTGACTGTTCACCCTCCCCCCTTGTCCTGCAGCCACTCTGTGACATCCTTGACTCTAGCACCAGGGAGGCAACATATCATCCTGGAATCACGTTTGCAGCCACAGAAATGCCTATCTGTACCTCTTACGATAGAATCCCCTATCACTATAGCTCTTCTACTCCTTTTCCGCCCCTCCTGTGCAGCTGATCCACCTGTGGTGCCACAGACTTTGTTCTTGCTGCATTCCCCTGAGAAGCTATCTCCCCCAACAGTATTCAAAGTGGAAAATCTGTTAGAAAGGGAGATGGATCCAGGGGACTCCTTCACTACCTGCCTCGTTCTTCTACTCTGCCTGGTGGTGACCCATTCCCTTTCTACCTGAGCAGTCTTTACCTGCGGTGTGACCACCTCCCTATACGTGCTATCCATGATGATCTCAGCCTCGCAGATGCTCCACAGTATCTCCAGCCGCCGCTCCAGATCCGAAACGTGGATTTCGAGTAGCTGCAGCTGGAGACACATCCTGCACACGTGTTCGCCCTGGATACTTGAAGTCTCCCTGACTTCCCACATTGCACAGGAGGATCACTCCACATTGCCGAACTGCCCTGCCATGACTTACCCTTAATTTATCCCCTTAAAGTACCCAAAAATTAAATTATTTACACTAGGGACCTTGATTCTCCCCCAAAAAACACGACCTCCTTTATTGAAAAAACTGTAGACCTTTCCCTTTACTTTTAGTTACTTACCCAGCTATTTCGAGTAACTCCCTAACAGCAGATACTCACCAACCAATCACCTTGCAGCCTTCCTGTGACTTCACTGCTCACTTTGTTTTCAAACTCCGGCGTGCCTGGACTGCTCTCCGCTCCTCTCCCGGAAGGTGAGTGACTGGGCCGCGATCCTCAGGCTCAATGTATTGGCTCCACTGTTGGTGTTCTCCCCACAGGTCTGCTCCTCTCCCGGAGGGTGAGTGACTGGGCCACGATCCTCGGGCTCAATTTATCGGCTCCACTCTCGGTGTTCTCCCCACAGGTCCAGTCCTCTCCCAGAAGGTGAGTGACTGGTCCGCGATCCTTGGGCTCAATTTATTGGTTCTGCTATTGGCGCTCTCCCCACAGGTCCACTCCTCTGCGCTCCGCTCCTGGAAGGAAAGTAAGTCTGGTATCTGTGACGGACAATGAGGAGAAACACAATATCAGGAGAGAGTGAAATACATTTTACTCTTCAGACGATATTATTTATTATATTTCAGTTGTTCCTTGTTTCACAAATATTTTGGCGGGCTTTTCAAATTTGTGAATGGGTTTCAGCTCTGACAATTTGCCACTGTCAATCTCCGCCCCATTTTCTCATTGCCCTTTGATGATCGGCGAAATAGCAGCTACCTGATTGGTGACATGAACCAGCCAATGAGATTCAGTAGACAGTAACCAATCAAAAGTAGCCGGACTGCATTCCTCCAGAAGGTAAAGCAGGGAAGTGCGGGAGGAATTCCTCACTCTTTGTGAAAGTATTTGTGAAATTGTGGAAATGTCTGGAAGAGGAGCAGGGGAGAGACCATGATCCTGTCTCAGGTAAGTTTTTGAGTAAAATGGCTGTAACCAATTCTGTAACTTCAGGCCAGGGAGTGTGTAACACCGTTCGGGTGGTAGTGAAGGATAATGATGGGGATGCACTGGTTGATCGTACCTTCTACATTAAGAAAATCCTTATTGATTGCTGTGGATTCCAAGCTGCGAACATCTTCTGCCTGCAGGACTTCCCCAGCTGTGGATATTTTGACGTGACGTCCAAGTACGTGGCGGATGCATCAAGTTCCTGAAGGTGTTCAAGGAGAAGGGAAACCAGGTGCCGCTGTCGATCCTCACAATGGAGCCGATCTTCACACTGCCATCGCAACGTGACCGGGTGGTGAGAAGCCATCTCTACAACCTCCATGTTCCTGTCGTGGATGAACTCACCTTCCTCACCAGGTACGTCGAGGTGGCCGGCGGCAGCACTGATGTCAAGGACCCATTTGGATTTGGACCAGCAAGCGTCAGGTCAAGGTGACCTTGAAGGTCAATGCCAACGGAGCCATCATCCATCCTCCCTCCAGCTTCGCTTTCGGGGGAAGTCGAGGCTTCATGGTCTATGCGGAGCAGCCCAGAGTTTGTCGTACCTGCGGCAAATCTGGTCATGTGGCAGCTAACTGCAGCACAGTCGTCTGCAAGAACTGCAAGAAGGAAGGCCATCAGACCAAGGACTGTAAACATTGTAGGTACTGCAACCTGTGAGGTGGGGCAGGCCACCTCTACAAAACCTGCCCCAAACGCTGCCTCAGTTATGCTCAGGCAGCAAGGACCAAGGAAAGACCGGGTTAAGGAACGGTGAACACGTCTGGTGCTGGGAGGGAAACAAGCAATCCTCCCCAAAGCGATGAAAGTCTATCTGAGAAAGAGAAGAAAGGGGAGGCAGCTGCAACCAGTGACCCAACACCTACTCCGTGCCTGGAAACTCCTCCTCCACAGACAGAATTAATGGAGGGGGAGGCAGCAGATGGACAAACAGGTCAGTGGCAGGTGGTACAAAGGAAGAACACAAAGAAAAAAGCTCCAAAAAAAGAACAGGTCACCACCCAAACCAATGGCAAGAGGAGGCTACCGTCTGAGACAGACTACAGCAGCTCCTCCTCACTGCACGAGGAAGGGCCGGAACGATGGCACCTCCAAAAGAAGCAGCAGAACTCAAAGGAGCTGGAAGATAAAGCCCCCCAGCTCCGGGGCAGTGGAAGCTGTGACACGCCCAGCGCACCCCAAACCAAAAGCATGGAACCCAAGGAGATGCTCAGTGCACCCCAGCTCCGGGAGACCGAGAGCAGCGAAGTGTCCTGCGCATTCCAGCTCCAGCTCCGGGAAGTCAGGAACAGTGATGTCTTCGAGGAGGGACCGAGGGGAAAGACACCAACAGCAGAGGTCAACCCAAGCCTTGCTGCCTACAAGACCAGTCCCCCAACTGCCAATGTCACCCCAGTGGAACAAAACCCTCATGAATAACCATGAGGGGTTTCTGGGCTCAACGAATGTGAAACAGCTTGCGGACACGATGGGTATGCAGGAACATACTCAAGGACTGGGACTAGCAAGGACACCTGGTGTGGTAAGCAACACCCAACTTTATAGTGGATATAAAGAATGCTTCGATTAACATGCATTGTGTTAAATCCACCACGTGATGTGTTTCAACCTTGGATGACTTCGCAAAGGTCAAAGCCGGCGTACTGTTTTGTCAGGAGTGTGGAATCCTGCACCGCAGCACTTACAGGCAATGGTCCCACGGGCCATCGATCTGGTCCAGGGGAAATGATTCCTGTTCCTCCGGCCTGGGGATTCTGCTGCGGGGAGGCAACTTAACCATCTCTGAAGTTAAGATGCTGGTGGGCGGTCGCCTTCTAGTAGCAGATGTAATGTACAACAATGCTCCGCTCCAGTTAAGCAACGTATATGCCCCGGTCCAATGCAGCGAGTGGCTGACCATCCTCCAGCAACTCACACTGCTGCTGGCGACCTCCAGGCCGGTCATTCTTGGCGGTGACTTCAACTGCATCATTGATGCAGCTGGACGATCTGGCAGTGACGACAGAAAACTGGACGCTACGCCCAGATTCTTAAATGAAACAGTAAAAAATGCCAAACTGCACAATGTCTTCAGCAAACCTGCAGACAGAGAGCAGCGTAGATACACATGGTCAAGATTGGACGGGTCTGCCCGTTCCAGGATTGACTTCCTGTATGTGTCCCCTGCTTTCACGGTCAGATCCACCGACGTCAAGCCGGTGTTCTTCTCCGACCACTGCCTCTTACTGGTTGACTGTCACTTACAGGATGACCAGCGGGTTAGCAGGGGGACATGGAAGCTCAATGCTACACTGCTAACCCCAGAGAACATTGTGGAACTCAAAAGAGATTGAAAAAGTTGGAGAACAGTGAGACCCTCTTTGAGTATCCGGTGCACTGGTGGGAAGTGATCAAGGAGAACATCAAGAGGTTCTTTATCTTCAAAGGTGTTTAGAGGGTGAGAGAGACAGAGGGAAATGTCCGCACTCCAGAAAAGAATGCAAAATCTGCTCCGGCTGCAGTCGATGGGTGTCGAGGTCAAGGAGGTGCTCGAAGAGGTGAAGATCCAGCAGGCCTCGCTCTTTGCCAAGGAGGCCTCCAAGATCATCTTCCGGTCCAGAGTCTGCTCCATTGAGCAGGATGAGACGTGCTTGCGTTTCTTCTTCCAAAAGGTACACAGAGAGAGCTCTGTGATCAGCAGCCTGAAGGAAGAGGATGGCTCTGTTACAACTTCACACTCCGACATACGAAGGATTAGCAAATCCTTGAATGCTGGGCTGCAAGACGTGAAGTCTATGGACAGCATGGCCTCCCAGTCCTTCCTGTCATCTATCACAGAGGTCTTAGATGACAGCATGCAGGAGAATCTGGACAAACCGCTAACTCTGGACAAGCTGACAAAGGCCATCAAGTCTTTTGAGACGAAGAAAACTCCCGGAAGCGACGGCTTACCAGTTGAGTTGTATTCGGCCCTGTGGGACTGGGTCAGCCCAGACCTGCTGGAAGTGTACGAGAGTACGCTCCTGGCCGGCAGCATGTCAGAATCCATGAGGAAAGGCATCATCACCCTCATCTACAAGTTGAAGGGGGAGAGGGCAGAAATCAGAAATTGGCGGCCCATCTCACTGCTTAATGTAGACTACAAAATTCTGTCCAAAGTCATCGCCAGTCGAGTCAAGACTGCTCTGGAGTTGGTGATTCACCCTGACCAGACCTGTACTGTACCCAGCAGGAAGATCTCTGATAGTGTTGTGCTACTCAGGGATACGATCGCCTATGTCAGGAGGGTGGACACCTGCCTCATCAGCCTGGACCAGGAGAAGGCTTTTGACAGGATATCGCACACATACATGATGGATATGCTCTCCAAAATGGGGTTTGGGGAGGGAATCTGCAATTGGATCAAACTGCTCTACACAAACATCAGTAGTACAGTCCAAAAAATTGGGTGGGAATCAGAAAGTTTCCAATCAAATCTGGAGTCAGACAGGGCTGTCATCTTTCCCCTGCCTTGTGTGTTTGCTGTATCGAACCTTTTGCTGAGTCTATTTGGAAGGATGCGGGCATAAGAGGGGTGACATTCCCAGGCAGTGGAGTCACTCAGGTCAAAGCCTCCCTGTACATGGATGATGTTGCAGTATTCTGATCGGATCCGCTGTCCATTCACAGACTGATGAGCATCTGCGACCAGTTCAAACTGGATTCAGGAGCCAATGTTAACCATGGCAAAAGCGAGGCCATGTTCCTTGGAAACTGGGCTTACCGATCCTTTGTCCCCTTCACTGTCAGGTCAGACTACCTGAAGGTGCTGGGGATATGGTTTGTAAGGGCCGGGACGTGCAGCAAAACCTGGGAGGAGCGAGTAGCCAGGGTACAACATAAACTGAGCAAATGGGAGCAGCGATCTCTCTCTATTATGGGTAAGAACCTGGTCATCAGGTGCAAGGTGCTCACGTTGTTGCTGTAAGTGGCACAGGTCTGGCCCATACCCCACTCCTGTGCTGTGGTGATCACCCGAGCCATTTCCCGCTTTATCTGAAGACGCAAAATGGACAGGGTCCGGAGGGACACGATGTTCAAACCTCTGGATAAAGGCGAAAAAATGTACTCAACATCGCCCTCAACCTGATGGCCGCCTTAGTATGTGGCTGCATCAAGCTGTGCGTAGAGCCCCAGTTTGCAAACACCAAGTGTCACTACGTGCTGAGGTTCTATCTGACCCCGGTGTTGCGAAGGATGGATCTGGTCACATTGCCACGGAACGCTCCTTCCAGTTGGACTGTGCGTTCGTGGAAATGTTTGTGTGGAAAAACACCTTTGACCACCAATCCATCAGGCAGTGGTCTGCACGGAATGTCCTCAAGTATATTTTTGGAAAAGAAACGTCTGGAAGAGGAAAGACCGGCGGGAAAGCGCGGTCCAAGGCCAAGTCTCGCTCCTCCCGGGCTGGACTGCAGTTCCCGGTGGGCCGTGTTCACAGGCTCCTGAGAAAGGGCAACTATGCTGAGCGTGTGGGTGCCGGAGTCCCGGTCTATCTGGCTGCTGTGCTCGAGTATCTGACCGCTGAAATCCTCGAGTTGGCCAGTAACGCGGCCCAGGACAACAGGAAGACCCGCAACATCCTCAGACACCTACAGCTGGCTGTCCAGAATGACGAGGAGCTCACCAAGCTGCTGGGAGGGGTGACCATCACTCAGGGCTGGGTGCTGCCTAATATCTAGGCCATGCTGCTGCCCAAGAAAACCAGCGCTCCGGGCACCAAAACCAAGGCAATCTGCCAGGATTTTATCAAATACCCAAAGGTTCTTTTCAGAGCCACCCACAGTATCATTCTTGTAAATCTCCTCTGTACTCTCTACACAGCAATTATGTCCTTTCTGTAATGTGATGACCAGAACTGTACGCAATACTCCAGCTGTGGCCAAACCACCGTTTTAAACAGTTCTCGCATTACATCTCTGCTTTTGTCGACCAAGAAACGAAAGCATTCCATATGCCTTCTTCACCACTCTATCTACCTATCCTGTCACTTTCAGGGACCTGCGGACATGCACTCCAAAGTCTCTCACTTCTTCTACCCATCTCAATATCTTCCCGTTTATTGTGTATTCCCTTGCTTTGTTTGCCCTCCCCAAATGCATTACCTCACACTTCTCCAGATTGAATTCCATTTGCCACTTTTCCGCCCACTCAATTAATCCATTCATATCATTCTGAAGTCAACAGCCATCCTCCTCACTATCAATTACACGGTCAATTTTTGTGTCATCAGCAAATTTCCCAATCATACCTCCCACATTTAATTCCAAATAATTAATTTTTTTTTGAAGAGATACAGCACTGAAACAGGCCCTTCGGCCCACCGAGTCTGTGCCGACCATCAACCATCCATGTTAGACTAATCCTACACTAATTCCATATTCCTACCACATCCCCACCTGTCCCTATATTTCCCTACCACCTACGTAGGGACAATTTATAATGGCCAATTAACATATCAACCAGCAAGTCTTTGGCATGTGGGAGGAAACTGGAGCACCCGGAGGAAACCCGCACAGACACAGGGAGAACTTGCATACTCCACACAGGCAGTACCCAGAATTGAACCCGGGTCGCTGGAGCTGTGAGGCTGCGGTGCTAACCGCTGCGCCACTGTGCTGCCCGTGTGGTAAAATACACCACAAACAGCAAGGGACCCAACACTGAGCCCTGTGGAACGCCACTGAAAACCGCTTTCCATTCGCAAAAACATCCGTTGACTACTATCCTTTGTTTCCTGTCACTGAGTCAATTTTGGATCCAACCTGCCACATTCCCCTGTATCCCATGGGCTTTCATTTTATTGACCAGACTGCCATGTCGGACCTTATCAAATGCCTGACTAAAATCCATGTAAACCACATCCACCGCACTATCCTCATCAATGTTCCTTGTTACTTCCTCAAAAAACTCAATAAAGTTAGTGAGACATGACCTTCCCTTAACAAATCCATGCTGACTATCCCTGATTAATCCGTGCCTTTCTAAGTGGTAGTTTATCCTGTCCCTCAGAATTGATTCGAATAATTTACCCACCACTGAGGTCAGACTTACCACATCCTTTTTAAATAATAGTACAACGTTCGCAGACCTCCAATCCTCCGGCACCTCCCCCATATCCAGTGAGGATTTCAAGATGATCCTCAGCGCATCCACTATTTACTCCCCGGCTTCCTTTAACAACCTCAGATGCAAACCATCCGGCCCTGGTGATTTATTCATTTTCAAGGATGTCAGACTCTCTAGTACTTCCACTCTCATTATGCTTATCGTATCTAATATTTCACACCCCTCTTCTTTTCCGACAATTTCTGCATCATCCCTCTCCTTTGTGAAGGCAGAGACAAAAAACTAATTAAGAACCCCGCCCACATCTTCTGGATCCACACAGAAGTTCCCTTGTACATCTCTGATAGGCCATACCCTTTCCTTAGTTATCCTCTTGCTCTTAATGGACTGATAAAACATCCTTGGGTTTCCTTCAAGTAGTTGTATCCAGTCCACATCCACCAAATCACCTCTCAGTTTTGTAACATTTGCCTTCCCCCAATTTAGAACTTTTACTTTTCGAACTGCCTTGCCATTACTTAACTTTACAAACTCATTATTGCTCGTGTAATAAGTGTAATAAGTAGAATAATTTACCAGTTACTCACCGATCAGCTTCTTCCCCTGTACCATGGAGGCTGAAAAGGCAGAAGAGACCAAAGAGCACCTCCTTCCCCTAGTCAGTGAAGTCCCTCACACATCAACTCACAGCTTTACACTCTGTCCAAACAGCACTTTCTAATTAGTAATTATTCATAAATTACACTAACTAAAACATTAGTAACCTGACCAATTACAAGGTAGCTATTTGAGGGTTTTTAAACAAAGAGCTTTTTTCCCTATCCCAAAGGCTCTTTTCAGATCCACCCACAGTATCTGAAAGGGCTGATTACTGTCTGAAGTCTGCTGTACCCACACCTCTGTCTATCCCTCTTCATCTAGAACAACCAGCGTCATCTTCCATTCCTTTCACCATCATGTGTTTAACTCGCTTCTCCTCATAGACAGTCAGATATCAATGTAATAATGAAATGATCTGTGTCAGTGCTGGCCATTTCCCTGTCCTGATTTCAGACCCCACTCTGGACACTTGTTTCCCATTCCAGGACCTTCTTGTATTAATATTCAGCACCACCTGTCAGTCAGAAACTTGTCTCAATGAACCGATCCTTTTACTGAACTTCCAACTGCTGCTGTCTATTTCTCGAGGGAAAGAGCTGCTCACTGAATATGGATGTGAGGGGAATGTAACCCGGCTGCTGGTGAGAAGGTCCCGTCTTCTCAATCAAAAGCCTTTTATTTTACTACAGTGATTCCCAGATTCCCAGCTGGTCTGTTGAGGATTTTGTTTTCACAGAAATATCTTGTTAAATACAAATCTGATTCCAACATGTCAGTAACAGGACAGAATGGGAACCTTTTAAAAGGATGAAGCAACTATTTCAGTGGCTTCTCACTGTCCCCCTGAAGACTGTGTGAAGGGGAATTACCAATAGTCTGTAATTTATTACTTCCACACCGAGTTTGAGTTATTTGTCGTGTGAAAGATTGCTGAACGGAATCTTTTACTGTCAGTTACGGATGAGAAGTTGACAAAAATTGGCAAAATAAAGCTGTTCATAAAATAGCACCAGCAATTTGAGTCGGGAAAAGCAAAATTGTGTTTTAAAAGTTTATTTAAACCGCTACGGGAAAATAGATTTTTATGTACTTTTCCAGTTGATCACTTCTTTTCCACAGTGAAATTGGCAGCTTTCACGAATTCAAATATTCTGCCAGGTTGACAGGTTCAACCAATGATTTTTTGTATTTTGTGCTTCGAGATTCTCTGATTGAATCACTCATGTAAGCTAATGGTTGTGTGGCCTAATGGATAAGGCGTCTGACTTCAGTATATTCGATGATGTTATCAGAAAATTGCAGGTTCGAATCCTGCCACGGTCATTTTGACCCAAAGGGATGATGCAGGGCTTTGGGGATTGAGTCGGGGACTGAACAGATTGAAAACCCGACATGGACTTAATGGGGCGCATGGCCTCCTCATGTGCTGTCACTGACTTTCTGAGAAGAGGGTGACCAATCAGAAGTGGGCTGGGGGAACAGCGGGTTCAAACTGCAGGAATTCCAGGTCCCTGAATGACTGAGCTGAAACTGGTCAGTTTCACTGCAGGAAACACTGTCTCGGGGGAAATAACATCACAAATAATTCCATTTGACTAATTATTCAATTATAAAACAATGGGCAGATGTGAAGGTGCGATGTTACTTTTCACTGTGAGGGGAGAATCCGCCATCTGGGTAAATCAGCAACTTTATAACATCGTCTGTACGTTTGGAAAAGAAACGATGAAAACTCTCCCCAAAACCCTAGTGTGGTGGAAAGGCTCAATTCAGAGATTGGAATATAACGAGAGCACAACATAAATCATTAACTGTTATTTCCGGCATAAAACACACCCCAGCTCCCGTTCCCAGGTCACTGCTGTCCCTATGATGCGGTGGGTGACGCTTTGTTGGGTGGAAATATTTATTCAGGCAGTTTCAACAGCTCAGAGCCGACATTGAGTCAGAAACCAGAAATGGGAGTACGGGACACAGGCAAGGAATTTACGCTGGACCTTTATAAATCTCACTGGTTATCGGCCTCAGTTAGAGCGTTGTGTCTAATTCCATGCTCCACACTTTAGCAGGAATGTCAAGGCCTTAGAGAGGGTGCAGAGGAGATTTACTGGAATGGTGTCAGAAATGCAGGAATTCAGCTAATGTGGAAAGAATAGGGGTCTGGGGTGTGTGAAGCTGGGGTCCTTCTTCTTAGAGCAGAATGGCAGTTAATAGTTGTGTTTAACATTGTGAAGAGATTTTATAAGAATAAAGAAGTTTGACTGCAATTAGACAGAGCCTTGGTGAGATCACACATTATGGGCGGCACAGTGACGCAGTGGTTAGCACCGCAGCCTCACAGCTCCAGCAACCCGGGTTCAATTCTGGGTACTGCCTAGGTGGAGTTTGCAAGTTCTCCCTGTGTCTGTGTGGGTTTTCTCCAGGTGCTCCGGTTTCTTCCCACAAGCCAAAAGACTTGTTGGTAGGTAAATTGGCCATGATAAATTGTCCCTGGTTTAGGTAGGTGGGAGGGAAATATATGGTCGGTGGGGACGTGGTAGGAATATGGGATTAGTGTAGGATTAGTATAAATGGCTGGTTGTTGGTCGTCACAGACTCGGTGGGCCGAATGGCCTTTTTCAGTGCTGTATGTCTCTGTGACTCTGGAGATGTGGATGCTCGTTGGGTATATCCAAGAGAGAGATCGATAGGTTTTTGGATACTGAGGGAATCAAGGGATCTGTGCTAGTGTGGTAAGATGGAGTTGATGTAGGAAATCAGCTGTGATCTTATTGAATGGCAGAGCTATTTCGATGGGCCGAATGGCCCACTCCTATTTTTTATGTAACGTTCCATTCCTCTCAGGGAATATTTTATTTTCAAAAAGAGAAATACTGCACACACTGGAAATCTGAATAATAACAGAAGATTCTGGAAACACTCAGCAGTTCCAGGACTATCTGTGGAGAGAGGAAGGGAGGAGCAATGTTTCAGGTCTATAGAAGGGTCACAGAACTGGACCACTAACCCGAGCTTCTCTTCTCCACAGTTGGTTCCGGACTGGCTGAGTGTTTTCAGTATTTTAGGCTTTTTCTTTCTGTATTTCATCCTTTTCCCATTTGACTATTTGCTGTGAAACTTTCAGCGTTGTGCTCAATTCTTTGTGTCGTTGTGTTTCCTTTATTTGAAGTAATGTAAATAGTATCCTGAAATGAATTTGCCAAATGGTTGGGCAAATTGTTACAACCGGTTTTTGAGCAAGTTCTCCACATGCACAGTGAAGGATTCCTTCACATTTGCGAAGACCATACAGGACTTGCATATCGATAGCAATGCCGTGTCCATGTGTCATTTGACATTGCTAGCCTATTCACCAATGTACCACTTCAGGAAGCCATAGATATTTGCACTGCAGTGCTATATCATGGTGATCTAGACCCTTCACCATTGTGTGAATCAGTATTCATTGAACTTATGAACTCGGCAACTTGCACAGTTGGGTTCAGTTTTATTGACACCATGTATCGCTGGTGTTGCCATGGGATCCCCTCTCGGCCCAGCTCTCACAAACATCTTTGTTGGATTCCATGACAAACCTGTTTTTAAGGGAATGACACCTAACCTCCTACCTCTTGCATATTTCCAATATGTAGATGATACGTTTGCTATATTTGAATCCGCAGCTGCATGAAATAATTTCCTTGCACGTCTTCATGGGCTCCATCCTACACTCAAATTCACCTTTGGAATGGAGCAGTCAAATGAGTTCCCTTTCCTTGATGTACTAGTTGAGAAATCTGCTAAGGGGTTTTCTACCATGGTTTACCGCAAACCTACCTTCACTGGTCAATACACGCGTTGGGATTATTACAGTTCCACGCGCTATAAGATTGGTCTTATCGACAACCTCATAAATAGGGCTGAGCCATTTGCTCACCATGCAAGCTTGATGCTGAAATAGGGCGAATCAAAGACATCCTGCATTATAATGGCTACACTGATCAGATCATTTCTCACTGTATATCGCACAAACCTATAAACGGGCTGAAGGACGTCATTTTGAGCCCTGAAAAGTGCCCAGTCTCCCTCAAATTACCCTGGAAGGGTAATATATCCCCAGTATTTGAGTAACAGGTGAAGCGAGCTGTTTCCTGCTGTTACTATGCAGGAGCAACAAGTGTGGTGTTCGCCACTAACAGGATGCTGCTGTCAAGCAAAAGAGACGTCCTGCCTATCACACAAATAAGTAACGTGATATATGACTTTTAATACCAGTGTGATGCTAGGTTTCTAATCCGTACATCCCAAAACTGGTGGATTGTATCAAATAACATGTCCCTTCCGCTGTTCGCAATGGGCCCTACCCAACCAACCCGTGCTTGCAAAACTCAAAACACAGCATCCAACATGAGATGTGATTCCACAATAGGACAACATTTGCTAAATAATTCTCAGTGTGCTAAGAATTACGTTGACAACCAATTTAAGACTGTCAGTAGGGCTCGCAGTGTGGTGCACTGGTGTGTACTGTAAACTACATGTATTAATACACAGGGCCCTGTTCTTTGCAGACAGAAAGAACATGCACACATGTTGTGCCAGTTTCAGCTGAACAAAATAAGTGACAGCCATTCACTGGCTCATTCCACAGGGCAATGGCTTGACCAATCAGAGTCAAGCTGCCTGGTTTAAATTTCAAACAAAGCTGGGCAGTTATCTGTCAGTTACCAAAAACTGGTGCATTCTGAATGGCAATGCCTCGACCAATCAGAGTTCACTTGCCAACCAATCAGCACTCTCTTCTCATACAGAAGAAAGTTGTTGTTTTCCCTTAAATTGGTATTCTTGTGGATTGCCCTGCTGAGTGCAAGACGAAAACAACTGGCTACCAAAGTTTGGACAACATTTGAAATCACGAAATGATTACTTTTATTTTCAATATAAAAATATAAAGCAATATGAGTGTAACATTTACAGACAAATTCTATTACCTCACATTGCCTGATTCTTTCACACTGACAGACTATGTGAACTACTGTCCCGATTTTGCAGTTCTCACTTCCAGTTAGCAAATGTCAGCAATCTGTGATACAGTGCAGTTTACAGACCAGACCGTCAATCACAACATGCAATAATTGTTCAGCTTATGTTGGACTGGTGGGATTTAGAAATACTAGGAATTGAGATGAGCTGTTATTGTATTTAATTATTTGTTTCATGGGATGTGGACGTCGCCAGCCAGGCTAGCATTAATTGTCCATCCCTAATTGCCCATGAGAAGGTGGTGGTGAGCTTCCTTCTTGAACCTCTGCAGTCCATGTGGGGTAGGTACACCCACAGTGCTATTAGGAAGGGAGTTCCAGGACTTTTACCCAGCGACAGTGAAGGAAGGAATGGCGATATAGTTCCAAGTCAGGATGATGTGTAGCTTGGAGGAGAACTTTCAGGTGGTGGTATTCCCATGCATCTGCTGCCCTTGTCCTTCTAGGCAGTAGAGGATGCAGGTTTGGAAGGTGCTGCCTGAGTAGCCTTGGTGCATTGTTGCAGTGCATCTTGTAGATGGTACACACTGCTGCCACTGTACGTCAGTGGTGAAGGGAGTGAATGTTGTGGGCGGGGTGCCAATCAAGCGTGTTGCTTTGTCCTGGATGGTTTCGAGCTTCTTGAATGTTGTTGGAGCTGCACCCATCCAGGCAAGTGGATAGTATTCCATCACACGCCAGACTTGTGCCTTGTAAATGGTGGACAGGCTTGGGGAGTCAGGAGGTGAGTTACTCACCGCATGATTCCTACCCTCTGACCAGCTCATGTAGTCACACTATTTATAAGGCTACTCCAGTTCAGTTTCTGGTCAATGGGAACCCCCAGGAAGTTGATAGTGGGTGATTCAGCGATCGTAATGCCGTTGAATGTCAATGGGAGATCGTTAGATTCTCTCTTGTTCGAGATGGTCATTGCCTGGCACTTGTGTGGCGCGAATGTTACTTGCCACTTATCAGCCCAAGCCTGGATATTGTCCAGGTCTTGCTGCATTTCTACATGGACTGCTTCAGTATCTGAGGAGTCGCGAATGGTGCTAAATTTTGCAATCATCAGTGAACATCCCCACTTCTGACCTTATGATTGAAGGAAGGTCACTGATGAAGTAGTGAAGAAGGTTGGGCCGAGGATACTACCCTGAGGAACTCCAGCAGTAATGTCCTGGAGCTGAGATGATTGACCTCCAACAATCATAACCATTTTCCTTTGTGCTAGGTACGATTCCAACCAGTGGAGAGTTTTCCTCTTGATTCCCATTGACTCCAGTTTTGCTCTGGCTCCTTGATGCCATACTCAGTCAAATGCTACCTTGATGTCAAGGGCAGACACTCTCACCTCACCTCTTGAGTTCAGCTCTTTTGTCCTTGTTTGAACCAAGGCGGTAATGAGGTCTGGAGCTGAATGGCCCTGGCGGAACCCAACTGAGCGTCACTGAACAGGTTATTGCAAAGCAAGTGCCCCGTCGATGACATCTTCCATCACTATACTGATGATTGAGAGTAGACTGATGAGGCAGCATTTGGCTGGGTTGGAATTGTCCTGCTATTTGTGTACAGGACATACCTGGGCAATTTTCCACATTGCCGGGTAGATGCCAGTATTGTACCTGTACTGGAACAGCTTGGCGAGGGGCGCGGCACGTTCTGGAGCACAGGTCTTCAGTACTATTGCCGGAATATTGTCAGGGCCTGTAGCCTTTGCTGTATCCAGTGCCTTCAGTCGTTTCTTGATATCACATTGAGTGAATCGAATTGGCTGAAGACTGGCATCTGTGATGCTGGGGACTTCAGAAGGAGGCCGAGATGGATCATCAACCTGGCACTTCTGGCTGCAGATTGTTTCAAATTCTTCATCCTTGTCTTTTGCACTGATGTGCTGGGCTCCCCCATCATTGAGGTTGGGGATATTTGTGGAGCCACCTCCTCCTGTTGGTTGTTTAATTGTCCACCACCATTCATCATTGGATGTGGCAGGGTGTAGATCTGATCCGTTGGTTGTGGGATCACTTAGCCCTGTCGATTACATGCTGCTTCTGCTGTTTGGCATGAAAGTAGTCCTGGCTGTAGCTTCATCAGGCTGACGCCTCATTTCAAGGTATGCCTGGTGCTGCTCCTGGCATGCCCTCCTGCACTCTTCATTGAATTAGGGTTGATCCCCCAGCTTGTTGGTAATGTTAGAGTGGGGGAATATGCCGGGCCATGAGGTTATAGAATGTGGTTGACTACAATTCTGCTGCTGCTAATGGTCCACAGCACCTCATGGATGCCCAGTTATACATTGCTAGATCTGTTCAAAATATATCCCATTTAGCACAGTGGTAGTGGCACACAACACGATAGAGGGGATCCTCAATGTGAAGACGGGACATCATCTCCACAAGGACTGTGCAGTGGTCACTCCTACCAATACTGTCATGGACTGATGCATCTGCGGCAGGCAGATTGGTGAGGATGAGGTCAAGCATATTTTTCCCTCTTGTTAGTTCCCTCACCACCTACCGCAGAGCCAATCGAGCAGCTATGTCCGTTAGGACTCGGCCAGCATGGTCAGTAGTGGTGCTACCGAGCCACTCACGGTGATGGACATTGAAATCCCCCAGCCAGACTACATTCTGTGCCCTTGCCACCCTCCGTGCTCCCTCCAAGTGGTGTTCATCAGTCTTTCGCTGTCTCTTGCTGGTTTGCTCAGTACCTTTCTCTGTCTGTTCCTTTCTGGGTCCTGATAATATCTTCCTGGTTTTCTGTGTGACTTTCTCTGCCTGCCTCATTGTCGGTGCTGTTACTCAGTGTCCTTGTGTCATTGTGCAGTGAGGGTGAGTCCGTCAGCACGTGTGTTGCTGAGTCCGGGATTCTTGAGAAATCCGACGACAATCCTATTTTGATAAAAACATTGGGGAAATGAACATATTTCACTAATGGGCAGCTAAAATTTAAACCAACAGTTAGCAGAATGGCGCAGTGGAAGCGTGCTGGGCCCATAACCCAGAGGTCGATGGATCGAAACCATTTTCTGCTATTTATGCTTCGTAATAATGCAAACTGTTCACTTTCAAAACATCAAGTATTTCCCCATCAGAACAAGGTGCTTCCAAAGTCACTCTATTGCAATCAGCTTCATCCTTCTACTGAACACATCAATCAGTAACAAATCACATTTGCTCACACGAACACAAGCTGCAAACACGGACCAGCCGAGTCTCTCCCTCTTTGTCAACCCCTTCCTGCAGAGCCTCCTCTCCACCACCAGATGGTGATGTTGGCCACAATAAAACCAGGACAAATGGTCACAGTGAGGAAACGGTCAGTAACAGAAAATAAAACAATAACAGGGAAAACCTTTACACAACAACAGGGGACATCTTTACACAACAGAAAACATATTAACACACCAGGAAATACCTTTAGACAACAGGGAGAACACAATCATACAAATGCCTTGTTTCTCCATCTCAGTCTCGTTGTCTCTCTCTGTCCCTCAGTTTTGCTTCCTCACAGTCTATTGGTTTTCTGTGTGTTTTTCTCTCTGTCCCGTTGTCGATGGTGTTACTCAGCGTCCTTGTAACATTGTGTAGCTATGCTGAGCCTCCCAACACCTGTCTTGCTGGAATAAAAACAGAAAATGCTGGAAATGCTCAGTAGGTCTGGCAGCATCTGTGGAGAAAGAAACAGTTAACAGTTCAGATCTGTTTCCTCAGCTCACATTAACTTTGTTCTCTCTCCACAGATGCCGCCAGACCTGCTGACTATTTCAAGCATTTTCTGTTTATGTTTCAGATTTCCAGCATCCGCAGTATTTTGCTTGTGTACGTGTGTTGCTGTGTCTGGGACTGTTTGAGTGCAATGCTATTGCTTTATAAACAGCGTTGAAACAAACATTTATCTCGCGAACACACAGCACTAATACACAGCTGGATATCAACAGCAGCCTGCAGCAGAGGGCGCAGTGGAAGTTTATTAACACAAATAATTCACCAACACTATTTTTACTGCTATCCCCAATCACACCACGCTTCGTCTCAACACGTTTTACTCTTTATTTGCATCAACATCTTCCTTCCAGTAAACACTTCAATTTGGAACACAGCTTCCAAATCACCTTTATTCACAAACCCGAACACACACCAGCCCAGACTTTCCCCTTCCTATCAACCCATTCCTGCATCACTGCCTCTCCACCAACAGTTGTTGCTAGAATCATACAATCATAGAATGGCTACAGCACAGAAGGAGTCCATTCAGCCTGTCGAACCCGTGCTGGCTCTCTGTTCGAGCACGAAAATAAAAGCAAAATACTGCGGATTCTGGAAATCTGAAACAAAAACAAGAAATGCTGGATTCACTCAGCAGGTCTGGCAGCATCTGTGGAAGGGTCACTGACCCGAAACGTTAACTCTGCTTCTCTTTCCACAGATGCTGCCAGACCTGCTGAGTGAATCCAGCATTTCTTGTTTTTGTCTCTGTTAGAGCAACTCACCTCATTTCACTCCCCAGTCAGTTCAATTTTGGAGGTGGGAAAACTTCTCGAAAGAATAATTCGGGACAAAATTAATAGTCCCATGGACAAATGTGGGTTAATTCAAGAAAGCCAGCATGGATTTCTTAAGGGAAAATCATGTTTAACTGTCCTGCTGGAGTTTTTTGATGAGGTAACAGAGAGGGTTGATGAGGGCAATGCTGTTGATGTGGTCTACATGGACTTTCAAAAGGTCTGGCAGCATCTGAAAGGTCACTGACTTGAAACGTTAACTTTGCTTCTCTCTGTACAGATGCTGCCTGACCTGCTGAGTATTTCCAGCATTTCTTGTTTTCATTATGGCACTAGTTCCCTTTTCAAACTTACAGAATTAACCACAATAGTGTACTCTGAGATTCAAGTTAAATATCAGCCCAATATTTACACACATTATGAGTTTATAAGTTTCAGTATTAATTCCCATAGTGCATCCTGACATATACATTAGATATAACATAACATAAGAACAGAAGAAATAGGAGCAGGAGTAGGCCATTCGGCCCCTCAAGCCTGCCCTGCCATTCAGTAAGATCATGGCTGATCTGCCCCAGACCTCAACTCCTCTTTCATGCCAGCTCTTCATAGACCTCAACTCTCCAATATTTCAAAAATCTATTTACATCCTCTTTAAATACTTTCAGTGATTTAGCCTCCAATACTGACTGGGGTAGAGAATTCCAGACATTCACTACCCTCTGAGAGAAGAAATTCCTTTGCATCTCAGTTTTAATGAGTGTCCCCTTATTCTGTAACTATGTCGCCTAGTTTGAGATTCCCGCACTAGTGGAAACATCTTCTCAACATCGACCCTGTTAATAAAAACAAGAAATGCTGGAAATACTCAGCAGGTCTGGCAGCATCTGTGAAGAGAGAAGCAGAGTTAATGTTTCAGGTCAGAGACCCTTCTTCACCCTATTAAGCACTCTCAGAATCTTGTACGTTTCAAAAAGATCACCCCTCATTCTTCTAAACACGAATGAATAACCTGTTTAGCCGTTCTTCATAAGTCAACCCCTTCATCCCAGGAATCAGCTGAGTGAATCGCTTTTGAACTCCTCCAATGCCAGTACATCCTTTCTTAAGTCTAAATCTCAAGTGCGTCATCAGATTGAGAGAATCTGAAAGATAGCATAACCTGAGATACAAACTGAGATTTCAGTTTAAAACTCCCCTGGATTGTGAAACTAAAAGATACAATAGCAATTCAATTTGTATAGACTGTGCTTTGGATCATATTCCAGCCCTCATACAGTATCAGACTGGAAGATACTGTAGCAATTCCATTAGTGCAGACTCAGCTCTACATTACAGAGCAGGGAACACATTTAAACAACCGGGAACACTTTTACACAAGACGGATCATATTTGCACAACTGAGAAGATCTTTACCCAACAGGGAACCATTTTACATAATAACAGAGAACATCTTCACACAACAGCGAATACAGTAACACAACAGAGAACATATTACACAGCAGGAAATATCTTTAAAAGAACACAGGGAACATCTTTACACAACAGAGAACACAATTACATAAGTCATCAGTCTTTCGCTGTCTCTTGCTGGTTTGCTCAGTACCTTTCTCTGTCTGTTCCTTTCTGAGTCCTGATAATATCTTCCTGGTTTTCTGTGTGTCTTTCTCTGTCTGTTCCTTTCTGCGTCCTGATAATCTCTTCCTGGTTTTCTGTGTGTCTTTCTCTGTCTGTTCCCTTCTGGGTCCGAATGATCTCTACCCTGTTTTCTGTGTGTCTTTCTCTTCCTGCCTCATTGTCGGTGCTGTTACTCAGTGTCCTTGTGTCATTGGGCAGTGAGGGTGAGTCCGTCAGCACGTGTGTTGCTGAGTCCGGGATTCTTGAGAAATCCGACTCCAATCCTATTTTTATAAAAACATTGGGGAATTGAACATATTTCACTAACAGGCAGCTAAAATTTAAACCAGCAGTTAGCAGAGTGGCGCAGCGGAAGCGTGCTGGGTCGATGGATCGAAACCATTCTCTGCTATTTATGTTTGGTCAGAAGACAAACAGTTCACTTTCAAAACATCAAGTGTTTCCCCATAATAACAAGATGCGCTCGATTGCGATCAGCTTTTTCCTTCTCGTGAACACATCAATCAGTAACAACTCACTTTTGCTCACACGAACACAAGCTGCAAACACGGACCAGCCGAGTCTCTCCCACTTTGTAAACCCCCTTCCTGCAGAGCCTCCTCTCCACCACCAGATGGTGATGTTGGCCACAATAAAACCAGGACAAATGGTCACAGTGAGGAGACGGTCAGCAAGAGAAAATAAAACAATAACAGGGAAAACCTTTGCACAACAACAGGGGACATCTTTGCACAACAGAAAACATATTTACACAACAGGAAATACCGTTACACAACACGGAGAACACAATCATACAAATGCCTTGTTTCTCCATCTCAGTTTCGTTGTCTGTCTCTCTCTCTCCGTTCCTCACTTTTATTTCCTCACAGTCTAATAGTTTTCTGTGTGTTTTTCTCTCTGTCCCGTTGTCGATGGTGTCACTCAGCGTCCTTGTAACATTGCGTAGCCAGGCTGAGCCTCCCAACACCTGTGTTATAGAACATAGAACATAGAACAGTACAGCACAGTACAGGCCCTTCGGCCCACGATGTTGTGCCGAACCTTTAACCTACTCTAAGATCAAAACTACCTACATACCTTTCATTCTACTATCATCCATGGACCGATCCAAGAGACGCTTAAATGTCCCTAATGTATCTGCTTCTACTACCACCGCTGGCAGTGCATTCCACGCACCCACCACTCTCTGTGTAAAGAACCTACCTCTGACATCCCCCCGAAACCTTCCTCCAATCACCTTAAAATTATGCCCCCTGGTGATAGCCCTTTCCACCCTGGGAAAAAGTCTCTGGCTATCCACTCTATCTATGCCTCTCATCATCTTGTACCCCTCTGTCAAGTCACCTCTCATCCTTCTTCGTTCCAATGGGAAAAGCCCCAGCACCCTCAACCTTTCTTCGTAAGACATGCCCTCCAGTCCAGGCAGCATCCTGATAAATCTCCTCTGCACCCTCTCTAAAGCTTCCACATCCTTCCTATAATGAGACGACCAGAACTGAACACAATATTCCAAGTGTGGTCTAACCAGGGCTTTATAGAGCTGCAGCATAACCTCGCGGCTCTTAAACTCAATCCCCCTGCTAATGAAAGCCAACACACCATACGCCTTCTTAACAACCCTATCAAACTTGGGTGGCAACTTTGAGCGATCTATGGACATGGGCCCCAAGATCCCTCTGTTCCTCCACACTACCAAGAATCCTGTCCTTTAGCCTGTATTCTGCATTCAAATTCGACCTTCCAAAATGAATCACTTCACACTTCTCCAGGTTGAACTCCATCTGCCACTTCTCAGCCCAGCTCTGCACCCTGTCAATGTCCCGTTGCAACCTACAACAGCCTTCCACACTATCCACAACTCCAGCAACCTTCGTGTCATCGGCAAACTAGCTGACCCAGACTTCCACTTCCTCATCCAAGTCATTTATAAAAATCACAAAGCGCAGAGGTCCCAGAACAGATCCCTGTGGAACACCACTGGTCGCCGAGCTCCAGGCTGAATACTTTCCATCTACTACCACCCTCTGTCTTCTCTGGGCCAGCCAATTCTGTATCCAGACAGCCAACTTTCCCTGCATCCCATGCCTCCTTACTTTCTGAATGAGCCTACCATGGGGAACCTTATCAAACTCCTTGCTAAAATCCATCTGCACCACATCCACTGCTCTTCCTTCATCGATGTGTTTTGTCACATCTTCAAAGAATTCAATAAGGCTTGTGAGGCATGACCTGCCCCTCACAAAGCCATGCTGACTGTCTCTAATCAAACTATGCTTTTCCAACTAATCATAAATCCTGTCTCTCAGAATCCTCTCCAATAATTTGCCCACTACCGACATAAGACTGACTGGTCGATAATTCCCAGGGTTATCCCTATTCCCTTTCTTGAACAAGGGAATAACACTTGCCACCCTCCAATCATGTGGTGCCACTCCAGTGGACAGTGAGGACGCAAAGATCATCGCCAAAGGCGCGGCAATCTCTTCCCTCGCTTCCCGTAATATCCTTGGGTATATCCCGGCTGGCCCCAGGGACTTATCTGTCCTCATGTCTTTCAAAATTTCCAGCACATCCTCCCTCTTAACATCAACCTGTTCAAACATATCAGCCTGTTCCACGCTGTCCTCACAAACGTCCAGGTCCCTCTCACTAGTGAATATTGAAGCAAAGTATTCATTTCGGACCTCCCCTACCTCCTCCGACTCCAGGCACAAGTTCCCTCCACTATCCCTGATCGGCCCTACCCTCACTCTGGCCATCCTCTTGTTCCTCACATAAGTGTAGAACGCATTGGGATTTTCCTTAATCCTACCCGCCAAGACTTTTTCATGTCCCCTTCTAGCTCTCCTAAGTCCATTCTTCAGTTCCTTCCTGACTACCTTGTAACCCTCTGGAGCCCTGTCTGATCCTTGCTTCCTCAACCTTAAGTAAGCTTCCTTCTTCCTCTTGACTAGCTGTTCCACATTTCTTGTCATCCAAGGTTCCTTCACCCTACCATCCCTTCCTTGCCTCATCGGGACAAACCTATCCAGCAGTCGCAGCAAGTGCTCCCTAAACAACCTCCACATTTCTGTCGTGCATTTCCCTGAGAACATCTGTTCCCAATTTATGCACCCCAGTTCCTGCCTAATAGCATTGTAATTCCCCCTCCCCCAATTAAATATTTTCCCATCCCGTCCGCTCCTGTCCCTCTCCATGACTATAGTAAAGGTCCGGGAGTTGTGATCACTATCACCGAAATGTTCTCCCACCGAGAGATCTGCCACCTGGCCTGGTTCGTTGCCAAGCACCAAATCCAACATAGCCTCCCCTCTAGTCGGCTTATCTACATATTGAGTCAGGAAACCTTCCTGGACACACCTGACAAAAACTGCTCCATCCAAACTATTTGCACGAAGGAGGTTCCAATCAATATTAGGGAAGTTGAAGTCACCCATGACAACAACCCTGTTAGTTCTGCACCTTTCCAAAATCTGCCTCCCAATCTGTTCCTCCGTGTCTCTGTTGCTATTGGGGGGTCTATAGAAAACTCCCAATAAAGTGACTGCTCCTTTCCTGTTTCTGACTTCCACCCATAATGACTCAGTAGACAAACCCTCCTCGATGACCTCCCTTTCTGCAGCTGTGATACTATCCCTGATTAACAATGCCACACCCCCACTTCTTTTACCTCCCTCCCTATTCCTTTTGAAACATCCAAACCCCGGAACATCCAACATCCATTCCTGCCCCTGTGATCTCCAAGTGTCCGTAATGGCCACAACATCGTAGCTCGAAGTACTGATCCATGCTCTAAGTTCATCACCCTTATTCCTGACACTTCTTGCATTAAAATAGACACACTTCAACCCATCATACTGGCTGAAACTTTGCCCTGTCAACTGTCTAACCTTCCTCACAGACTCTCTGCACTCTGTATCTGCCTGTTCAACAGCTACCCCATCCACTGATCCGCAGCTCCGGTTCCCATCCCCCTGCCAAACTAGTTTACACCCTCCCGAAGAGCTCGAGCAAACCTCCCGCCCAGGATATTGGTGCCCCTCCAGTTCAGATGCAACCCATCCTTCTTGTACAGGTCCCACCTTCCCCAGAAGGTATCCCAATGATCCACATAACTGAAGCCCTCCCTCCTACACCAGCTCTGTAGCCACGTGTTCAGCTGCACTCGCTCTCTGTTTCTAGCCTCACTAGCACGTGGCACCGGTATCAATCCTGAGATTACTACTCTGCTCGTCCTGCCTTTTAGCTTCCAACCTAACTCCTGTATTTGCTTTTCAGGTCCTCATCCCTTTTCCTAGCTATGTAATTGGTACCAATATGTACCACGACGTCTGGCTGCTCCCCCCCCCCCCCCTTAAGAATCCTGTAGACTCGATCCGAGACATCCCTGACCCTGGCACCCGGGAGGTAACTTACCATCCGGGAGTCTCGTTCGCGACCACAGAATCTCCTGTCTGTTCCTCTAACCATTGAATCTCCTATCACTATCGCTCTCCTATTCTCCACCCTTCCCTTCTGAGCCGCAGAGCCAGGCTCAGTGCCAGAGACCTGGCCGCTGTGGCTTTCCACTGGTAGGCACCCACCCCACAACCGTATCCAAAACGGTATACTTATTATTGAGGGGAACGGCCACAGGGGATCCCTGCACTGTGCGCCTATTCCCTTTCCCTCCCCTGACGGTCACCCAGCTACCTTTATCCTGTGACCTAAGTGTCAGTACTTCCCCATAACTGCTCTCTATCATCCCCTCTGCCTCCCGCATGATCCAAAGTTCATCCAGCTCCAGCTCCAGTTCCCTAACGTGGTCTGCGAGGAGCTGGAGTTGGGTGCACTTCTCACAGGTGAAGTCAGCAGGGACACAAGTGGTGACCCTTACCTCCCACATCCTGCAAGAGGAGCCCTAGCTTCCATCCCCTCTGCTCGAAATTGACAACAGAGAATAAAAAAATATAAAGGAAAACCTTACCTTACCAAACCCTCCACACAAGAGTCCTTTTTTATGGTTGGAGGACGAGGATGGGTGGGAGACACTACACGTGTAGTGTTTCGGGTTTAGCCACTGCCCGAATATATAAGTTCACTTACCAAGCAGTCCCCGTGTCCGCGTCCGCCGAATCGCCAGGTAAGTACTTTATAGTGAAACGTACCTTCCCAGCTGCCCACTGGCTCGCACTATCACCGCTACTGCTGATCAAAGGTGTTGCTGTAATAAAAACAGAAAATGCTGGAAATGCTCAGTAGGTCTGGTAGCATCTGTGCAGAGAGAAACAGTCAACAGTTCAGGTCTGTTTCCTTAGCTCACATTAACTTTGTTCTTTCTCCACAGATGCTGCCAGACCTGCTGACTATTTCAAGCATTTTCTGTTTCTGTTTCAGATTTTCAGCATCTGCAGTATTTTGCTTTTCTCCGTGTGTTGCTATGTCTGGGACTGTTTGAGTGCAATGCTATTGCTTTATAAACAGCGTTGAAACAAACATTTATCTCACGAACACACAGCACTAATACACAGCTGGATATAAACAGCAGCCTGCAGCAGAGGGCGCAGTGGAAGTTTATTAACACAAATAATTCACCAGCACAATATTTACTGCTATCCTCAATCACACCACCCTTCATCTTAACACGTTTTATTCTCGATTCACATCAACTTCTTCCTTCCAGTAAACACTTCAATTTGGAACACAGCTTCCAAATCACCTTTATTCACAAACCTGAACACAAGCTGCAAATGCTGCAAACACACACCAGCCCAGACTTTCCCCTTTCTGTCAACCCATTCCTGCATCACTGCCTCTCCACCAACAGTTGTTGCTAGAATCATACAATCATAGAATGGCTACAGCACAGAAGGAGGCCATTCAGCCTGTCGAACCCGTGCTGGCTCTCTGTTAGAGCAACTCACCTCGTCTCACTCCCCAGTCAGTTCAATTTCGGTGGTGGGAAAACTTCTCGAAAGAATAATTCGGGACAAAATTAATAGTCCCATGGACAAATGTGGGTTAATTCAAGAAAGCCAGCATGGATTTGTTAAGGGAAAATCATGTTTAACTGTCCTGCTGGAGTTTTTTGATGAGGTAACAGAGAGGGATGATGAGGGCAATGCTGTTGATGTGGTGCACATGGACTTTCAAAAGGTCTGGCAGAATCTGAAAGGTCACTGACCTGAAACATTAACTCTGTTTCTCTCTCCACAGATGCTGCCAGACCTGCTGAGTACTTCCAGCACTTTTTATTTATATTTCAGATTTCTAGCATCTGCAGTATTTTGCTTTTATTGACTTTCAAAATAAGTTTGATACAATGCAACACAACAGACTTGTGAGCAAAGTTATAACTCATGGAATAAAAGGGACAGTGGTAACATGGATATGGAATTGGCTGAGTGACAGGAAACAAAGAGTAGTGAGCAATGGATGTTCTTCGGACTAGAGGAAGGTTTGTAGTGGAGTTCCCCAGGAGTCAGTGTTGGGACCCTTGCCTTTCCTGATATATATTAATGACCTAGACCTTGGTGTACAGGGCAGAATTTTCAAGTTTATGGATGATACAAAAATTGGAAGCATTGTGAACTGTCAGGATGATAGTGTAGAACTTCAAAAGGGCATAGAAAAGATGGTGGAATGGGAGGACAGATGACGGGTGAAGTTCAATGCAGAGAAATGTGAATTGATTCATTTCGGTAGGAAGAATATGGAGTGACAATATAGAATAAAGGGTACAATTCTAAAGGGGGTGCAGGAGCAGAGAGACCTGGGGTTATATGTCATTGGTTGAGAGAGTGGTTAATAAAGCATACAGTATCCTCGGCTTTAGTGATAGAGGCATAGAGTACAAGAACAAGGAGGTCATGTTGAAATCGGAAGCCATTTCTCGTGTATAGGCGGAGCGCACGCGGGACTGCTGGGTAAGTGAGGTTACATATTTGGGCGGTTGCTTGACCCGAAACCCTATTCGGGTAGTGTCTCCCACCCATCCTCCTCCTCTAACCAAAAAAAAAGTTCTGTCCGTTGGATTGCTAAGCTAACAAGTTTTGACTTTTTTTTTTTGGTTTTCAGTAGATCTGTTGGGAATTTAGAATAGTGGGAATGGAGGTTAAGGCAGTTGAATGTTCCTCCTGCAGAATGTTGGAGGTAAGGGTCGCCAAGAGTGTCCCTGCTGACTGCATCTGCAGGAAGTGCACCCAACTCCAGCTCCTCGAGAACCGCGTTAGGGAACTGGAGCTGGAGCTGGATGAACTTCGGATCATTAGAGAGGCGGAGGGGGTTATTGAGAGGAGTTATAGGGAGGTAGTCACACCTCAGGTAAAAGAAGTAGGTAGATGGGTTACCGTCAGGGGAAGGAGAGGGAACCAGCAGGCAGTGCAGGGATCCCCTGTGGCCGTTTCCCTCAACAACAGGTATACCGTTTTGGATACTGTTGGGGGGGACGACTTACCAGGGGTAAGCAATGGGGTACAGGTCTCTGGCCCAGAGTGTGTCCCTGTTGCTCAGAAGGGAAGGGGAAGAGGAGCAGAGCATTAGTCATTGGGGACTCCATAGTTAGGGCAACAGATAGGAGGTTCTGTGGGAACGAGAGAGACTCACGGTTGGTGTGTTGCCTCCCAGGTGCCAGGGTTCGTGATGTCTCGGATCGTGTTTTTGGGATCCTTAAGGGGGAGGGGGAGCAGCCCCAAGTCGTGGTCCACATAGGCACCAACGACATAGGTAGGAAGAGAGATGGGGATTTAAGGCAGAAATTCAGGGAGCTAGGGTGGAAGCTTAGAGCGAGAACAAACAGAGTTGTTATCTCTGGGTTGTTGCCCGTGCCACGTGCTAGCGAAGCGAGGAATAGGGAGAGAGAGGAGTTGAACACGTGGCTGCAGGGATGGGGTAGGAGGGAGGGTTTTGGTTTCCTGGATAATTGGGGCTCTTTCTGGGGTAGGTGGGACCTCTACAAACAGGATGGTCTTCATCTGAACCAGAGGGGTTCCAATATCCTGGGGGGGAGATTTGCTAGTGCTCTTTGGGGGGGTTTAAACTAATTCAGCAGGGGGATGGGAACCTAAATTGCAGTTCCAGTGTACAGCATGTTGAGAGTAGTGAGGTCATGGATAAGGTTACAAGGACGCAAGAGGGCACTGGCAAGCAAGAACTTGGTTTAAAGTGTGTCTACTTCAACGCCAGGAGCATCAGGAATAAGGTGGGTGAGCTTGCAGCATGGGTTGGTACCTGGGATCTCGATGTTGTGGCCATTTCGGAGACATGGATGGAGCAGGGACAGGAATGGATGTTGCAGTTCCGGGATTTAGATGTTTCAGTAAGAACAGAGAAGATGGTAAAAGGGGGGGGGGGGGGGGTGTGGCATTGTTAATCAAGGAGAGTATTACGGCGGCAGAAAGGACGTTTGAGGACTCGTCTACTGAGGTAGTATGGGCCGAGGTTAGAAACAGGAGAGGAGAGGTCACCCTGTTGGGAGTTTTCTATAGACCTCTGAATATTTCCAGAGATGTGGAGGAAAGGATAGCGAAGATGATTCTCGACAGGAGCGAGAGTAACAGGGTAGTTGTTATGGGGGACTTTAACTTTCCAAATATTGACTGGAAATACTACAGTTCGAGAACTTTAGATGGGTCAGTTTTTGTCCAGTGTGTGCAGGAGGGTTTTCTGACACAGTATGTAGACAGGCCAACCAGGGGCGATGCCGCATTGGATTTGGTACTGGGTAATGAACCCAGCCAGGTGTTAGATTTAGAGGTAGGTGAGCACTTTGGTGATAATGATCACAATTCGGTTAGGTTTACCTTAGCAATGGGCAGGGACAGGTATACACCATCAGGGCAAGAATTATAGCTGGGGGAAAGGAAATTATGATGCGATTAGGCAAGATTTAGGATGCGTAGGATGAGGAAGGAAACTGCAGAGGATGGGCACAATCGAAATGTGGAGCTTATTCAAGGAGCAGCTACTGCGTGTCCTTGATAAGTATGTACCTGTCAGGCAGGGAGGAAGTTGTCGAGCGAGGGAGCCGTGGTTTACTAAAGAAGTTGAAGCACTTGTCAAGCGGAAGAAGAAGGTTTATGTTAGGATGAGACGTGAAGGCTCAGTTCGGGCGCTTGAGAGTTGCAAGCTAGCCAGGAAGGATCTAAAGGGAGAGCTAAGAAGAGCGAGGAGAGGACACGAGAAGTCATTGGCGAATAGGATCAGGGAATACCCGAAGGCTTTCTATAGGTATATCAGGAATAAAAGAATGACTAGAGTTAGATTAGGGCCAATCAAGGATAGTAGTGGGAAGTTGTGTGTGGAATCAGAGGAGATAGGGGAAGCGTTAAATGAATATTTTTCGTCAGTATTTACAGTAGAGAAAGAAAATGTTGTCGAGGAGAATACTGAGATACAGACTATTAGGCTAGATGGGATTGAGGTTCACAAGGAGGAGGTGTTAGCAATTTTGGAAAGTGTGAAAATAGATAAGTCCCCTGGGCCAGATGGGATTTATCCTAGGATTCTCTGGGAAGCCAGGGAGGAGATTGCAGAGCCTTTGTCCTTGATCTTTATGTCGTCATTGTCAACAGGAATAGTGCCGGAAGACTGGAGGATAGCAAACGTTGTCCCCTTGTTCAAGAAGGGGAGTAGAGACAGCCCTGGTAATTATAGACCTGTGAGCCTTACTTCGATTGTGGGTAAAATGTTGGAAAAGGTTATAAGAGATAGGATTTATAATCATCTTGAAAAGAATAAGTTCATTAGCGATAGTCAGCACGGTTTTGTGAAGGGTAGGTCGTGCCTCACAAACCTTATTGAGTTTTTTGAGAAGGTAACCAAACAGGTGGATGAGGGTAAAGCCGTGGATGTGGTGTATATGGATTTCAGTAAGGCGTTTGATAAGGTTCTCCACGGTAGGTTATTGCAGAAAAAAACGGAAGTATGGGATTGAAGGTGATTTAGTGCTTTGGATCAGAAATTGGCTAGCTGAAAGAAGACAGAGGGTGGTGGTTGATGGTAAATGTCCATCCTGGAGTTTAGTTACTAGTGGTGTACCGCAAGGATCTGTTTTGGGGCCACTGCTGTTTGTCATTTTTATAAATGACCTGGATGAGGGTGTAGAAGGGTGGGTTAGTAAATTTGCGGATGACACGAAGGTCGGTGGAGTTGTGGATAGTGCCGAAGGATGTTGTAGGTTACAGAGGGACATAGATAGGCTGCGGAGCTGGACTGAGAGATGGCAAATGGAGTTTAATGCGGAAAGGTGTGAGGTGATTCACTTTGGAAGGAGTAACAGGAATGCAGAGTACTGGGCTAATGGGAAGATTCTTGGTAGTGTAGATGAGCAGAGAGATCTTGGTGTCCAGGTACATAAATCCCTGAAAGTTGCCACCCAGGTTAATAGGGCTGTTAAGAAGGCATATGGTGTGTTAGCTTTTATTAGTAGGGGGATCGAGTTTCGGAGCCACGAGGTTATGCTGCAGCTACACAAAACTCTGGTGCGGCCACACTTGCAGTATTGCGTGCAGTTCTGGTCACCGCATTATAGGAAGGATGTGGAAGCTTTGGAAAGGGTGCAGAGGAGATTAACTAAGATGTTGCCTGGTATGGAGGGAAGGTCTTACGAGGAAAGGCTGAGGGACATGAGGTTGTTTTCGTTAGAGAGGAGGAGGAGAGGTGACTTAATAGAGACATATAAGATAATCAGAGGGTTAGATAGGGTGGATAGTGAGAGTCTTTTTCCTCGGATGGTGATGGCAAACACGAGGGGACATAGCTTAAAGTTGAGGGGTGATAGATATAGGACAGATGTCAGAGTTAGTTTCTTTACTCAGAGAGTAGTAGGGGCGTGGAACGCCCTGCCTGAAACAGTAGTGGACTCGCCAAATTTAAGGGCATTTAAGTGGTTATTGGATAGACATATGGATGAAAATGGAATAGTGCAGGTCAGATGGTTTCACAGGTCGGCGCAACATCGAGGGCCGAAGGGCCTGTCCTGCGCTGTAATGTTCTATGTTCTATTGTACAAGACACTAGCCTCAGCTAAAGTACTGCTTCCCGTTCTGGGTGCCACACTTTAGGAAAGATGTGAAGGCATTGGAGAGATTATGGAAAAGATTCATGAGAATGGTTCCAGGGATGAGGAACTTCAGTTATGTAGATAGATTGGAGAAGTGAGGACTGTTTTCCTTGGAGAAAAGAAGGCTAAGAGGAGATTTCATAGTGGTATTCAAAATGATGAGGGGTGTGGACAGAGTGGATAGGGAAAAACTGTTCCCACTTGTGAAAGGATAGAGAACGAGAAGGCACAGATTTAAATTAATTGCTAAAGAAGCAAAAGCGACATGGGGTAAAACTTTTTCACACAGCGAGTGGTTAAAGTATGAACTGCCTGAGAATGTGATGGAGGCAGGTTCAATTGAAGCATTCAAATGGGAATTAGACTGTTATCTGAAAAGGAAGAATGTGCAGGATTATGGGGAGAGGACGGGGAAGTGACATGAGGTGAATCGCTCATTTGGAGAGTCAGTGCAGACACGATGGGCCAAATGGCCTCCTTCTGTGCAGTAACAATTCTGTGATTCTGTGATTCCAATATTCAAGTCATTTCTATATATGGTGGTCCTGACACTGACCCTTGTGGACATCACTGTTCACCATCTTCCATTCTGAAAAACAACCAAATACCACAACTCGCTTTTCTTGATATTTCATCCATTTTTTAACCCAAGCAGATACTGACCCTCCTATTCCAGGAGCCACAGTTTTGTTACCCAGCCTTTTATGTGGTAGTTTGTCAAACGCTTTCTTAAAATCCATATAGACAACATCCATTGCTTTCCCTTCATCAACCTTTTCTGTTACTTCATCAAAAAAATCAGTTATATTAGTGAAGAAGTGGAAAGGTGCTGAACCTCTCAGTTTTCGGTCTACCCAAACCAAGTTCAAGACCTGAATAATGAACCGATTGCCTCATTAGTTCTGTGAATAATACAATGATTTAATAGACAAAGTTTTGAAACATTCCTGCCCATAAATCTTGAAAACAGAGAGTGTGTGGATCTCCTGACTCAGAATGTTTAATGGATACAGTCCTCAGATCCGACAAGGAACCCCTGAACATCCACAGTAAAGACAGTGTGGATGAGGAAATGTAGGAGCCGGGATCTGAAACACAGGGACGGCCGAGCTCTCCTGTCATTGAACTTGTGTGTCTGCTCTGCTCGCCGCACTTCCGGCTCTACTTTGTTTCCAATGAAAAGATGAAAAGGGCCGTTCGGTTTTCCTCTCACTGACAGCGTGTTTCACTCGGGTTAATATAACCCGGGACTTTTGCTGCTGAAATGAATTCTGCAAGGTCCCAGCAAACACACCGGCTCCCTCCTTTCTCCCCTCTTTCTCCCGGATTGTTTTACCAGGAGGGGCACAATAATAACAAACCCCCTGCAGGGAATGACGACAAATTGAGCATCTAAATGGGGCAAGTGGGCAGCTTTCTGGGTTCTAGGTTCCCCCTACCCCGCCCCTCCCTCCCTCCAGTCCAAGCCCCTCTTCACTTTCTTTGGGACTTTGATGAGGGTGAAATGGGGAAAGTTCCCATTGATGTTTGAATGCTGAATTGCTGCAGGGATCTGCGAACGCGTGATGCAGCCCCGCCCCCAGTGGGACGTCACAATGAGGAGTGGGGCGCATGCGCAGCCTTTCCCAACCCAGTCTGTGAAGCCATTCACTCAATCAGGGGAAGATGCTTTAAATCAGCTGCGAATGGAGACTTCCTGGGCCCGGGGGAAGGGAACAAAGAGCACCTGCTTCCAGCAGCCACTGCTTTGGGAGCGTGTCCGCAGATGTGCTCAGAGATTAGCATTGAGTGGTGGGAAGTTGAGGGGGAGTCGGGGAGTGTTTGTAACAGACTTTTTTTTTATTTCCAAAATATACTTTATTCATAAAAATCTGTAAAAATTACATTGCCAAACAGTTTCCAAACAGCACCAAAAAATACAAACATTGCAAGGGAGGTCAGTTTCCTTCAATACTGTCATAAGTTTCTTCCCAACCCTTCCGTTTCACAATTGTCATGTCAATTACAGTTTTACATTTACAGCAATTGAGAATATTAACGATACAGTTCGAGGGGTTTCCCATGGATCCAGCCCCTCAGTCCAGCTTGGTGGGGGAACCTTACACTGTGGTCTTTCCCCATTGAGCCTTTGCTGCGGCTGCCCCAAGCTTTAGTGCGTCCCTCAGCACGTAGTCCTGGACCTTGGAATGTGCCAGTCTGCAAGATTCGGTCGTGGACAACTCTTTGCGCTGGAAGACCAGCAGGTTTCGGGCAGACCAAAGGGCGTCTTTCACCGAATTGATAGTCCTCCAGCAGCAGTTGATGTTTGTCTCGGTGTGCGTCCCTGGGAACAGCCCATAGAGCACAGACTCCTGTGTGACAGAGCTGCTTGGGATGAACCTTGACAAAAACCACTGCATCTCTTTCCACACCTGCTTTGCAAAGGCACATTCCAGGAGGAGGTGGCTGATTGTCTCTTCCCCACCACAGCCAACGCGGGGGCACTGTGCGAAGGGGGCAAGACTTCGGGTGTGCATGAAGGATCTGACGGGGAGGGCCCTTCTCACCACCAGCCAAGCTACGTCTTGGTGCTTGTTTGAAAGTTCTGGTGATGAGGCATTCCGCCAAATGACTTTGACGGTCTGCTCGGGGAACCATCCGACAGGATACACCGTTTCCTTTTCCCGTAGGGCCTTGAGGACATTCCGTGCAGACCACTGCCTGATGGACCGGTGGTCAAAGGTGTTTGCCCGCAGAAACTGCTCCACGAAGGATAGGTGGTACGGCACCGCCCAACTGCATGGAGCGTTCCGCGGCAATGTGACCAGGCCCATCCTTCGCAACACCGGGGAAAGATAGAACCTCAGCACGTAGTGAAACTTGGAGTTTGTGTACTGGGGATCTACACACAGCTTGATGCAGCCGCACACGAAGGTGGTCATCAGGATGAGGGCCACGTTGGGTACATTTTTCCCGCCCTTGTCCAGAGATTTGAACATCGTGTCCCTCCAGACGCGGTCCATTTTAGATCCCCAGACGAAGCGGAAAATGGCTCGGGTGACTGCCACGGCGCAGGAGTGGGGTATGGGCCAGACCTGCGCCACGTAGAGCAACAACGTGAGCGCCTCGCACCTGATGACCAGGTTCTTACCCACAATGGAGAGAGATCGCTGCCCCCACATGCCCAACGTTTGTCGTACCTTGGCTACTCGCTCCTCCCATGTTTTGGTGCACGCCCCAGCCCTTCCGAACCATATCTGTTTGTAACAGACACTGTGGAGCTGGAGCTGCTCCCGGAACATGGAGTGAGCCGGGGACATGGGGAAGGGAGAGTTCATTCTCGGACAGTGTCTGTACAGGCTCAGGGAGACACAATGGGAAGAAATCACTATTGAAAATCACTGACAATTTTACCACCCAAAGGAGAGGGAATTTTCCTGCTTTAGTTCCAGTCTCTCACTGTTTGTTGGATCGTGAACAGTGGGGGAAAAATAGCCGCACAACAACGATGTGGACAGTTTGACAAAGAGCATTTATTGCAGACACCAGGTGAGAAGTGTGAAAGGCACATTTTAAATAGTGGCTGTTTGTTTTCCGTTGAAATAGAAATGCGACTGTGTAAAGGTCACTGCTCTGTCGGACAGTCCCAGTCATTGAGCAGTGCAGGGCTTGTGTTGTTTCTGAATGACACAAACTTGTTGTAAATCCACTGCAAACACCTGGTAAACAGAAGCTGAATGCTGCAGTACTGCAGTGGAGTCAGACACTGACACTGTTTGTGATCCTGGTTTTCATTTTGTGATTGTTCATAATGATTATTATTGGGACGATTACATTGATCGCTTTTGTATCTTCTATCTCACCAGTTCTTTCATTCCTGCTGGAAAATACACGAAGGAACCTGAATGGATGTGGTGATTCTTGGACACAAAGAAAAGTGCAGCGAGCTCATTCCAACACACAGTCGGTACAGGATCACTCCCAAAGCACAGAGATACTGCCAGCTCATCAGTTCCACTGGAACAAACAAAAGAAGTAGTCACACAGACACTGATCCCAAAGTCAAGAGACACATTTTCAATCCAACAGTCAAACAACAGCAGGAGAGACAGAAGTTGTTTCTATTTCACTCCAATTCAGTACAGCTGACAGGTTGATCCATCAATCACAGTCCAAAAACAAACTCACCATCGGATCTAAATAAACTCTGTCACCATGGTTACATTTTAAATATAAAATCTGAAATAGAACAGACAAAATTTACAGAATTGAAAGGTACAGAATGAATGCAAGGAGGCTTTAAGGGGATTTGGACAGGTTCAATGAATGGGCAAGAACATGGCAGATGGAATATAATGTGAATAAGTGTGAAATTCTCCACTTTGGTGGAATAAATAGAAAGACAGAGTATTTCTTAAATGGTGAGAGGCTGGGAAGTGTCGATGTCCAAAGGCACCTGGGTGTCCTTGTTCATGAGACACTGAAAGCTAGTATGCAGGTGCAGCAATCAATTAGGAAGGCAAATGGTATGTTGGCTTCATTGAAAGAGTATTTGAGTACATGAGTAAAGATGTATGAAGTCTAGATGAGACTGCACCTGGAGTATTCTGTACAATTTTGGTTTCCTTATCTAAGGAAGGATAGACTTGTCATAGAGGGAGTGCAACAGAGATTCACCGGTCTCATCCCCTAGGATGGTGGGATTGTCTTATGATGAGAGACTGCAGAAACTGGGCCTAAATTCTCTAGAGTTTTGAAGAATGAGAGGTGATCTCATTGAAACAGACAAAGTTCTTCCAGGGTGTCACAGGGTAGATATGGATAGGATGATTCCTCTGTCTAGTGAGTCTAGAACAAGGGGACACAGTCTCAGAATAAGGGCAGGCCATTTGAGACTGAGATGAGCAGGAATTTCTTTACTCAGAGGGTGGGAACTCTGTGGAATTCTTTATCCCAGAGGGCTGTGGAAGATCAATCATTGAACATATTCAATACAGAAATCGATAGATTTCTAAATACTAACAAGATCAAGTGATATGGAGATAGCAGGGAAAAATGGCGTAGAGGTAGATGATCAGTCACGATCTGTTTGAATGTTGGAGCAGGCTCGATGGGCTGAATGGCCTAATGCCCCTATTTCCTATGATCCTATGAATCCCAATAATGTACATCAGACGTTAGACCAAGTTATGCATTACATACCAGTTCAAAAATCCCACAGAGATTAAGACTGAAAGATACAGTATCAATTCCATTACTTCAAAATGAAGGACTTGGAGCTTGCAGACCAGCCCATGTATAAGATTGAAAGTTATATTTTCATTCACAATCGTTTTCACAGAGCTAAATATTGAATACCAATCCACAACTTGTACAGGACTACCAAATAAAACCTACAACTGTAAAATACAGTTAATCCATATTTTAAATTAAACACAAGGCAAATAAATATTGATACATTAAGAGAGCAGGAAACAGTGAGAGCAGAATGGAGCAGAAAGAGCCCAGGAGAGGGAGCAAGAGTTCACTCGGAGAGCAGGGAACAGCGAGAGCAGGCGTCAAAAAAGGCAAAGGAATACACAATTAATGGGAGAACACTGAACGGTGTAGGGGAAGTGAGGGACGTTGGAGCGAATGTCCACAGATCCCTGAAGGTAGCAGGACAGGTCAATAAGGTGGTTCAGCAGTTATATGGAATCCTTTCCTTTATTAACTGAGGTATAGAGTATAAGGGTGACCTGGTATCCATGTCAATAAGTCACTGACAGCTAACATGCAGGTGCAGCAAGCAATTAGGAAGGCTAATAGTATGTTAGCCTTTATCGCAAGAGGATTTGAGTACAGGAGTAGTGAATTCTTGCTTCAATTGTATCGAACCCTGGTTAGACTGCACTTGGAGTACTGTGTGCAGCTTTGGTCCCCTTACCTTCGGAAGGATATTATTGCCATAGATGGAGTGCAAAGAAGGTTCATCAGACTTGTTCCTGGGATGGTGGGACTGTCCGATGAAGTGAGATTGGGGAAACTGGGGCTGTATTCTCTAGAGTTTTGAAGAATGAGAGGTGATCTCATTGAAACTTACAAAATATTTAAAGGACAGTCAGGGTAGATGCAGCTAAGATGTTTCCCCTGGTTGGGGAGTCGAGAACCAGGGGACGCAATTTCAAAATAAGGGGCAAGCCACTTAGGACAGAGATGAGGAGAAATGTTATTCCTCAGAGGGTTGTGAATCTTTGGAATTCTGTAACCCAGAGGGCTGTGGAAGCTCAGTTATTGAGTATGTTTAAAGCAGAGATTGATAGATTTCTAAATACAAATGACATAAGGGAATATGAGGAAAGTGTGGGGAAAAGGGCATTGAAGTGGATGATCAGCCATGATCATATTGAATTTTGGGGTAGGCTCGATGGGCAGAATGGTCGACTCCTCCTCCTGTGTTCCTATGTTCCTAACTCCACATTATCGATGAGATACAGCCTCAGGCTGACTTGTCGGGTGTTGCAAACAGATATCACTGCTTCTGATCTTCACCAGAACAGAGAGTGAGATGTAAAATTGATCATCAAACAGACTGTGAGAGAATACAACAGAATAAAACACATGGAAAGACACTGTGGAATAACAAATAGATTTGATTGGAATGTTGAATTTTGATTGGAATGGATAAAACAGCAGAAACAGCAGAATAAATTGGGACAGAAAAGAGAAACTGATGGGAAGAAGGAAGAAAAGAAAGGATGGATCTGTTCACTTTTTTCAGTTTTTTCACTGGTCCATAAAAGCTGGATTAAAAAAAGATGCAAAAAACAGAGAATTTCACCAAAAAGGGAGATTAAATGCTGCCGAAACCTTGGATCGAAGGATGCCCCAACAGATCACCTGTTTAACTGTCACCTCACTGGGGGATTTCAATCAATGAGCAATATTACTCTCTGCTTTTCTTTTGTTAAATGAAACCACTGCTGTCACTTGGAGTTAATATCCCTGTGTTCCAACTCCTGAATAATAAAATTGTGAGTTTCGCGATATTTTCTGGACACATTCCCTGCTGAAAGAACTAAGAACTCTTTTCTAATTTACACAATACTATATACACACTCATCAAGCCTCCTAAACGAGCATCCTTGGTGCTGCTCTCTCTTCTCCCAAACCTCATCTCATGTGACTGTTACATCATCACTCTGATTGTGGGAGGGATTGATCCCACTGTCTTCAGCATTAACCCTTTACAGCCTCATACTGCACTGTCTGTCCAAAAAAATCGGTGGAGGGAACTTGAATTATCAAAACAGCAACAGCTGCCAGTTGAAAATCAACTCAACCCATCAGAGAGAGAGAGAGAGAGAATGTCAGAGAACTTCCTGCATTCAGTCCTGACCCTGTCACACTCAGCAGCTGCTCACCCAGACCCCACTCTCATCAACACTGAACATTTTTACTGAGACCCTTCAAATACTGTTTATAAAAGGCCGCAAAGATCAAAGTTCACACAGTTGTATTAAATACAACAAAGTTTAATATCTTCTCACCGTTTCTCGGTAACCACATGAGACATAGGTTTTCTTATTTGGTTCCTTTGATTTTTCTTGTTCCTGACTGACAAATATTCCAAACCTCAGATGAACCCTCCCACTTGCGTCATGTCCCAGTCTCGGTTAAAAGCAACACATAATGACACAAACACTCTCCTTCAGTGAGATTAATATCAAGCTGTTTTCCAGGTTGAATGTGACTGTGAACAAATTTCTGTCAAAGAAGTTACCTTTGATGTATCAGCACTGAAGTTCTGTACAAGGAGGAACAGCCATTGCAAACTCATATCCTTCACAAAGGCTGTTCTTGTATGTGATTGAAATTCATCATGTATTTTGAATTAAAGCTCACAAGACACAGATGTCAGTGTTGATAATGAAACTTTTCAAGCATGTTGTTACTGTGAAATAAGGCTCTGTTGGGAGTTGAACCCAAGATCTCCTGTTTATTGGACAGGTGCTTTAACCAACTGAGCTACAGAGCCAGATTGCAAATGTGCGTGCAATTGAAATCAGAGGAAGACCTTGCAGATAGTGGGCAGACTTTGGCGAGTCAAGAGCTGAGTTCGTCACGGCAGAGTTCCCAGCCTCTGACTCGCTCTTGTAGTTGTAGCTGTAGTTGTAATTGTAATAGGCAACCGTCCGTCTCGGAAGACGATGGGCTACACCCGGGGTGTACGTCACTTCTGTGTGAAGCATCGTTTGTTGTGGCTGTGGAGGACGACTCGTGAGTGACGATCCCTTCCACAGCTGGTACAGATGAATATCATTGGCCCGAGGTCGACTGATAATTTTTCCTTCCTCTGAGCTCTCTTTCCCACCATCTGGTCATTTCTTTTGTCCTCTGCTTTTCCCATGGTCTTCCTGAATGCCTTTCTCCAGGAATTCCAGTCAGCAGGAAGGACTTCCCATGCATCGACTCCAATCCCAGTCAGCTTGAGATCTCGCTTTGCAGATGTCCTTGCATCACAGACGTGGGTGACCTGTTGGTCTCGTGCTGATAGCAAGCTCACCAAAGAGCATGTCTTTGGCAAAGCGACCGTCATCCATTCAGCACACATGACCCAGTCAACAGAGTCACCGCTGACTCAAGAGGGCAAACATGCTGCAGATCCCTGCACGCTGGTGTACTTCTGCATTCGGCACTCTGTCCTGCCAGGAGATGCCCAATATCCATCTGAGACAGCGGAGGTGGAAGCTGTTCAGCTGCTTTTCTTGGCTTGCATAAGTTGTTGATGCTTCTCTACTCACAAGGAGGGTGCTGAGAACACAAGCCTGGTACATGTGGAGTTTTGTATTTTCGATCAGTTTGGTGTCGGTTTACACTCGTCTTCTCAACTTTGACATGACAGCTGCAGCATTGACAATCCTGGTGCTGATTTCAGTATCAAGGGACAGATTGCTGGTGATTGTTGATCGAAGGTCTGTGAAGCTGTTGACAACCTCCAAAGTGAGGCTGTCGATGTTGATGGAAGGTGGAGTCTCTACGTCCTGGCCCATAACTTTGATCTTCCTGCTGCTGATCGTCAGTCCAAACTCCTTGCAGGCCAGGGAGAACCGATATACAAGCTGCTGTTAATGAACTTCATTATGGGATGTCAGCACAGCGTCATCAGCAAACAGCAACTCACAGACCAAGAACTGACTCATTTTGGTCTTGGTGCGCAGTCTTGCCAAGATGAACAGCTTGTCATCAGCTCTGGTATGCAGCTGGACACCCCCATCTGAGTCACTGAAAGTTTAAAATAGCAGCATGGAGAAGAATATGCCAATTGTAAAGGATGTGAGCTGTGAGGAGGTTACAAGGAGGCTTCCAGGGGACTTGGACAGGATAAGTGAATGAAATGACAGATGGAATATAATGTGAATAAGTGTGAAGTTATCCACTTTGGTAGAATAAACAGAAAGACAGAATATTTCTTAAATGGTGAGAGGTTGGGAAGTGTTGATGTCCAAAGGGACCTGGGTGTCCTTGTTCATGAGACACGAAAAGCTCGCATGCAGGTGCAGCAATCAATTAGGAAGGCAAATGGTATGTTGGCCTTAACACGAGGGGTCATGAGTACAGGAATAAAGATGTCTTGCTGCAATTGTATAGATCCTTGGTGAGATCGTGCTGGAGTATTGTGCACAGTTTTGGTTTCCTTATCTAAGGAAGGATATACTTGCCACAGAGGGAGTGCAACGGAGGGTCACCAGACTAATCCCTGGGATGGTGGGATTGTCTTATGAGGAAACTGGGCTTGTATTCCTTAAAGTTTCATTTAAAAGGCCATTTAAAACTGAGATAGGGTGGAATTTCTTCACTCAGAGGGTGGTGAATCTTTGGAATTCTCTACCTCAGGTGTTTGTGAACGTTCAATCATTGAGCATGTTCAGGACAGAAATTGATAAAAATCTTGATACTCATGACATCAAGGGATTTGGGGAGAGCGCGGGAAAGTGGTGTTGAGGTAGATGATCATCAAGGATGGAATTGAATGACAGATCAGGCTCGACAGGGTAAACTGCCTCCTCCTACGTTCCGAAGAGAGTTTGCACCAGGACACAGCCCTGTTTTACCCCACTGCTGATCGTGAAAGTGTCTGATGTTGCTCCATTGTAACTGACGGAACTGTGCATGTTCTCGTGGAAAGAAGAGATGACGCCCAAGAGTTCAGGAGGGCAGCCTAGTTTCCACAGCAGTTTGAAGAGTCCGTCTCTGCAAACAAGATCGAAGGCCTTGGTGATGTCTATAAAGACAATGTAGAGTGGTCTGTACTGTTCACAGTACTTCTCCTGCAACTGCCGAAGTGTGAAAATCATGTCGACTGTCGATCTACCAGCTCTGAATCTGCACTGAGACTCAAGATAGATGTGATGTCAGGGTCTGCAATCTGGTCAGAGCAATGCGAGCAAAGACCTTCCCCACAATACTTAGCAAGCAGATGCCTCGCTAATTGCTGCAGTCAAAGCGATCGCCTTTATTGTTGCACAAGGTGACAATGTTTGCATCACGCATGTTGAGAGGCGCAGATCTCCCCTTCCAACAGAGACACAGAAGTTCATGGGGATGCTGCAGCAGAGCTGCTTTTCCACTTTTGATGATTCCAGGTGGAATATCATCATTTCCCAGGGCTTTACCACTGGCAAGACGGTCAATGGCGTTGTTGAGCTCTGTGGTGGTGTCGCTGTCCAGCTCCTCCATGACAGGGAAGTCTGGAATGGTGCTGAGAGCTACTTCAATGACAATGTTCTCCGTTATGTAGAGTTCAAGGTAATGCTCCACTCACCTTTCCATCTGCTTGTTAGGTTCAGTGATGATCACCCCTGTCTTTGTCTTCAAAGGTGCTGATTTAGTTACTGCTGCTCCCATTGCTTTCATAATTTTTTTTTTTATTCATTCATGTGATGTGATCATCACTGGCTAAGCCAGCATTTATTGCCCATCCCTCATTTCCCATGAGAAGGTGGTGGTGAGCTGCCTTCTTGAACCGCTGCAGTCTGTGTGAGGTAGGTACACCCACAGTGCTGTTAGGAAGGGAGTTCCAGGATTTTGACCCAGCAACAGTGAAGGAAAGGCGATATAGTTCCAAGTCACGATAGTGTGTGGCTTGGAGGGGAACTTGCAGGTGGTGGTGTTCCCATGAATTTGCTGCCCTTGTCCTTCTAGTTGGTAGAGGTTGCGGGTATGGAAGGTGCTGTCTAAGTAACCTTGGTGTGTTGAATTCCTTCATATGTCCCTCTCGCATCCCCCAGATTCAGTGGCAGTTTGTATGCTGTTGCAGAGTTTTAACCAGTATTGATTGGTGCAGTGCCGAGCAGTCTGCAGAGACTTGTTTCTGGCAGCTCTGAGAGCATCTAGAGTTTGTTTGCTGGAGACTTGTTTGTAGTTCATGAGGACTCTCTTCTTAGTTGCAGTAACTGACTCCATTTCAGTCCAATAAGCCTCAAACCAGTCAGCATTCCTCCCATCTCTTTTCCCATACACAGCGAGTGCAGAGTTATAGATGGTGGCGTGCAGATGATTCCACTTTGATACCACACTGAGGCCTTGGGCGTTTTCTGAAAGAGCCTGATCGAGGATGTTGAGGAACTCCTGGGTCCTTTCTGGATCAGTGGTTCGGCAAGTGTTGATCCGAGAACGACCTTTCTTCTTGGATGGGTGAAGCTTTCTTAGCTGAAGCCTGACCTTGCTACACACCAGGGAGTGCTCAGTGTCACAGTCAGCGCTATGATAGCTGCGTGTGATGAGGACACTGCTGAGGGTGGTACGTCTGGTGATGATAAGGTCTAGCTGGTGCCAGTGGCATGATCTCGGATGTCTCCAGGACACCTTGTGGCACAGCTTGACCTGGAAATAGCTGTTCGTCACACAGAGTCCATGGTGACAGCATAGCTCCAGAAACCTCTGTCCATTTTCGTTCATCTTGCTAATCCCCTGGTGCCCTATGCTCGTTGGCCAAGCTGTAGTCAGTACCCAAGCTTGCGTCGAAATCCCCTAGAAGATACAGTCCCTCGGTGCTGGGAATTCTACTGATGGCAGTGTCAAGTGTCTCATAGAATTGATCCTTGACATCTGGGGTGGAGGTGAGTGTCGGCACATAGATGCACATGCGATTAACTGGGCCCGCGCTTGTTGACAAGTGAAGGGTAAGAAGTCTATCTGAGCCTACTGTGGGTGGTTCACTCATCACAAGTAGCATGTTATTTACTGTGAAACCCACTCCATGCTCACGAGTTGCCTCTTGGGCTTTCCCCTGCCAGAAGAAGGTGTAGTGTTTCTCTTTGAGGGATCCACTTTGAATGAGTCTAGTTTCTTGCAGCACAGCAATGTCCACATTGAGCCTTGTGAGTTCCTTGTCAATCACAGCTGTCTTGTGTGTGCTATCAACCTGCAGAAGGTTGTCGGTAAGGCCAGGACACATGGTGCTTACATTCCAGCTTGTGATGCGAAGCACTGGTGTCTTCTTTGTTGAGTTTGTCTTGCCTGGTGCATAGATTATCAATCCGCCAGTTGAGAGATATCTCTCGAACCTGCAAGCACCCATTGAAGCAAGTAGGTCGTGGCAGGACAGCACCGAACTGACTGGGGGCTGCACAGCTTGGAGTAGGTGGTAGTTATCCATTGAGACGCGATGATCTCTCCCACTGTCAAAAGTAGCCCCTGGTGCTCATACTCTACACCAATTGAGTGAGAGCTTATAATCGGTAACTGTTTCTTCCCATGTTTTGCTAATGTTTAACCATGAAGCTGGAGTGTCCTCTCCAGGGCACAGGCCTGGGAAAATAGTATGGAGACACTGAGCATCAGGACCCCCTCTCAGCATTGCTAGTATTGTCCAAAGGAAAGGAAAAAAACAGTACTATTTGGTAGCAGCTCTGCTGTAGGAGTTGTTGGAAAACTACCTGATAAGTAACAGGTATGGGACTCCACTCCGGATTTACTGTCCAGGTTTACTCCCTAAGCCTTCTTCTCTCTCAAGACACCCACAGGGAAGTGAGACTTTTTGCCCATAGATGGGGCTCTGTTTCTTGGCATCAGGATGGAACCACACGCCAGTGGGCCTGCATGACATGCACAAGGATATCACACACTGTCCCATCCCTGTGATAGCTCAGAGAGATACCCTGAAGATAATATACCCCACAGGAAAATCACAAACAGCCCCCTCCCTAGGACAGCTCAGGGTCAGACACTGCACACACTGCAACAACAGTGACATTACTGGATTAGTCCCTCCATTCTGAAAAACAAGCATTCAGCCTACTTTATGCTTTCCGTCTCTCAGCCAATTTTGTATCCACGCTGCCACTGCCTCTTTAATCCCATCTGTTCAAATTTTGTTAACAAGTCTATTTTATGGTACTTTTTCAAACACAATTTTGAAGTGCAGACACACACCATCAACCTCACCACCCTGGTCAACTCTCTCTGAAACTTCATCAAATAAATTAATTCATTAATTAATTCATACACAATCTTCTGTTAACCAATCTGTACTGGCTGTCATTTATTAGCCCATGTTCTACCAAGTGCCAGTTAATTTTCTCCTGGATAATTGTCTCTAAAAGTTTCCCCACCACTGACATTAGACGAACTGGTCTGTAGTTCCTGGGTTTATCTCTCTTTTTAAACAGGGCTGTAAAATTAGCAATCCTTGCAGACTTATCTTTCAGTTCTGGAAAGTCTATTGTGGACAATCTCTTTGGGCATGACTTTAACCAATTAAATCAACAGGATACTTGATTAATAAGTCCAGAACTTTTATTGAGAGTAAAATAGTACTTAATAATTGGAAGTAAAATTATCTTGAACAAACTTGGGGAATATAACTTTACAGCTCGAGCAGGTGTGTGGACTGGTCGAGCTTGGTCTCAGAGTGTCACGGTCCTCTTTGTCCAGCCTAGATCCCTCATCAGGTGGAGAACTTGGTTGATGATCTGAGCCTTTACCCCTGAGCTCTTCTAGTGTTCCTGCACATTGAAAGCTTTCAAGATCCCTACTTTTAACCCCTGGATGGCCATCACACCACCATGTAAAATAATAATTGGTCTGAGCTGTTGCTAGGTACATTTAATTGATGATGTCTTCCACTAACAGCCAACTGTCCGCAGAATCTCAGACATGAGTACAATGGAGTGGTTTCACACTGTCTCCCAATCTGATCTGAAACAAGTTTCCTATTCATTAAATCGAGACTCTTGAAAATGATGGAAATACTCAGCAGGTCTGGCAGCATCTGTGGAGAGAGAAACAGAGTTAACGTTTCAGATCTGTGATCTTTCATCAGAACTGGGCTGAAATTGTCTGAGGGACTGAGATTGTGGAATCAATTTCAGGGTCAAAAACATTGTACTCTGTAAGGAAAGGAAGATGGTGATTATTAAGTATAGTGCAAGAATATAGATGCTTTTACATTATTTGAATCAACATTGATTTAAACCTTGTGCTCACGAAACCTATCTTTTGATCACAATGACATTGATAACAATGGAAAAAGCAACACATGCATTTCACGACCACAGGACTTTGTAAAGCCTTTTACAGCCAATGAAGTACTTTCCAAGTGTAGTCACTGTACAGTACAATACAATACCCTACAATAAGGATATTTCACATTCGAGTCACGCAAGTCCCAGGCAATGACCTTCTGAAACAAGAGAGAATCTAACCCTCTCCCCTTGACATTCAACAGCATTACGATTGCTGAATCCCCCACTATCAACATCCTGGGGGATACCATTGACCAGAAACTGAACTGCAGTAGTCATATAAATATCATGGCTACAAGAGCAGGTCAGACACTAGGAATCCTGCGGCGAGTAACTCACCTCCTGACTCTCCAAAGCCTGTCCCCTATCGACAAGGCACAAGTCAGGAGTGTGATGCAATACTCTCCATTGCCTGGATAGGTGCAGCTCCAACAACACTCAAGAAGCTCAACGTCATCCAGGACAAAGCAGCCCACTTGATTGGCACCTCATTCACTATATTCACTCTCTCCATCACCAACGCACAGTGGTAGCAGTGTGTACCATCCACAAGATGCACTGCAGCAAGGCAGCAAGCCTCCTTACACAGCACCTTCCAAACCCGTGACTTCTACTACCTAGAAGGACAAGGGCAGCAGATGCATGGGAACACCATCACCTGCAAGTTCCCCTCTGAGCCACACACCATCCTGGAATTGGAACGATATCACCGTTCCTTCATTGTGGCTGGGTCAAAATCCTGGAACTCCCTTCCTAACAGCACCACATCGACTGCAGTGGTTCAAGAAGGCAGCTCACCACTACCTTCTCGAGGGAATTAGGGATGGGCAATAAATGCAATAAATAAAAATAAAATCAATAAAAAATGACAATATCCTGTAATCCCCAAAAGTAGAAAATACATATGAAAATGAAAATATAATAAAACACAGTCAGCATGGATTTCACAAAGAAAGACTTGACTAAACTTATCTTTGAAGAATCAAAAGCAAGAGTAATACAGCAGATGTAGAAGAGTTTAAGTTAATAAAGCCTCATCCTTTTAAGTGCTTGAACCAACAAATTGTGGGTTAACAAACAAGCACACTAACTGACAGAGCTGGGTGTTGTGCTTTCTAGATTACCCGAAAGCAGGGTGTCAATGAGTTAAATCTTCAGGTTGCTGCAACCAGAATAGCCATTGTCCACGATCAGTTTTACTGTTCCAAATAAAGGGTGGAACATTCATTGTGAATCTATAGAAACAGTCTGGTCCTGCACACTGCAGACACATCCACGTCATCACCAACCAGCTCTCCTATAATAGATGCAGTTATTTGACTTTTCCCCATTAGCTCCATGGAATTAATTTTGAAAGATTTTAAATTCCAAGAAGCTTTGTGAATATTCAGCCCTTGAGAAGAAATCATTCCCTGGCCACAGTGGAGAGAGCATTGAAAATAAAACAGTAGACTATCAGGTAACACAGAGAATGCTCATCAGCTAATCTATAATTGCTTAGTTTTCTTACTTTTGCTCTTATTATTCGGTTTTTCATCCTTTTCAGTTCCTGACTCCGGATATTATTGTGACTAAATGTGAAAAGATACACTGTGTCTCAGCCCCGGTATATTGGCTCTTTCTCTGTACAGTGCTGTGTACACTCAGATACTGACAGTGTCTCTCCCTCCCTCAACTTTCCAGCCCTGACGGTGCAGAAAGCGCTGCTCAAAGTTACACATTCTGACTGTTTGCAGTTGATTAGTGAGAGATTATTAACGTATCCTTCTGCAATACTGCCTCGGTTAATAACAGCAGATCGAAGTCACATTTCAGATACAGAAACAGACGCATCAATTATTCACTCTTTCCCAGAGTGAGTGAGGCCGGGACAAGCAGCAACATTCCGGCCCCACACTCTGCAATTACCCAGCACCAGCGGAAAGCAGTGAATACAGATTCAATCAGTGGGTTAATGTCCATTACAGGGATGCAAGATTCCACAGCCCAGGATAAACATCCCCATACACCGAGAACAAGCTCAGGAAAACCCGGGGGAGTTAATATCCCAATCACTGAGCATTCCAGTAACATTGAACAAGTTCCTGAACTGAGTGAACCTTTCAAATTACAGAAGTGATGACGAGGTCAAAAAGGTTCTGAACAGTTGAGGTGACTGAGCGGTTTCAGCTTCTCTGTTCAGGTTGCAGCTTTCACTGGAGGCATGTGTTTAAATCCCACTTCTGACAACTTGATTTTCAGTTACTTTGCAGAGCTTCCTTGAAGTTTTGAGGTAGAGTAAATACTGAGGAACTGTTTCTAACTGCTGAACGGTCAGTAACCGAAGGTTACAGATTTAAAGTGACTCACAAAACCAGAAGGAACATGAGGAAAAATTCCTTTCTGCAACGTGTGGTTAGGATTTCAGTTATGTGGATAGATTGGAGAAGCTGGGGTTGTTCTCCTTAGAGAGAAGATTTGATAGAGGTGTTCACAATCATGAGGGGTCGTGACAGATTCGATAGAGAGAAACTGTTGGTCGAAGGATTGAGACTCAGGTAAAAGCTGTGGCTCATTTGGTCACACTCACCTCGCAATCACAAGCTTCTGGGTTCAGATTTCACAGCTGACACTCCAGTGCAGCACTGAGGGTGTTGAAGGTGCTGCCTTTCAGGTGTGATGTTAAACCAAGACCTGGTCTGCATGTTTGGGTGAATGTAAAAGATCCCATGCTGCAATTTCAAACAAGTGAAGAGCAATTCTCCCTGGTGTTGTGATCAATATTTGCCCCTCAATCAGATCAGTTGGTCATTATCACATTGCTGTTTGTGGGTATTAGCTGCTGCATTTCTGACATTACAACATTGATTTCACTTCAAAAGTATTTCATTGTTTACAAAGTGCTTTGATATATCCAGTGGTCAGGAAAGGTGCTATATAAATGCAAGTCTTTTCTTTCTTTATCACAACACATTGCAGTGTAAAAAATGGTTCTTCATGTCACCTCTGGTTCTTCTGCCAATCACCTGATATCTGTGTCCTCTGCTTACTGACCCTTTTACCACTGGAAACAGTTTCTCCTTATTTAAACTATTGAAAACCTCCATGATTTTGAACAAATGTGTCAAATCTTTTCGGAATTTTCTCTGCTGCAAGGAGAACAACCCCAGCTTCTCCAATCTCTCCACATAACTGAAATCCCTCACCCTGCTACCATTGTGGTAAATCTCTTTTTTATTCTTACCTGGTTTGTGGGCACTGCTGACACAATGTGATTCCTATCAACGGCGCGGCCTGCTGACATCATCAGAGAGCGGCAAGCTATGCATAGGCACAGCTACATCTTGCCAGGGTTAAGTGGCACATGCACAGGATGATGTCATGGCTCAGCACCAACATCATCGCAAATCAGCGCCTGGTCCATCTTCGCACATGCACGCTAAAGCGTCATCGGGTATCCAGCCTCTCACTCAGCTGAAGGAAGCCGCTGAATGGGAGACTTTGAGGTTGGAGCTCTCCCCACTCGGCCTTGACGCTTCTTCTCCTCAGCTGCTCACTCTCCACCTCGCTGCTCCCCTGGCCGATTGTTCCCTGTGCGTGTCACCCAGTTCTCCTGCCACTCGCTCCCAGCCCCCCAACCCCCACTCCAGCCATTAGCTCTATGCCGTGCCACTTTCCTCCTCTTGGTCACTCGTTCTTCACTCCTACGTTATGCTTTATGAGAGGCATAGATAGTGTAGATAGCCAGACTCTGTTTCCCATGGCAGGGGTGACTAAAACTAGAGGGCATAGATTTAAGCTAAGAGGGAGGAGGTTTAAAGGGGGTCAAAGGGGTAAATTTTTCACAGAAAGAATAGTGGGTATCTGGAATGAGCTGTCTGGTGGAGGCAGGAACAGTAGTCACATTTAAGAGGCATCTGGACAGGGACTTGAATGAGCAAGGCATGGAGGGATATGGAATAAATGCAGGCGGGTCGGATTAGTATAGATAGGCATTATGGTCGGCATGGACGCGGTGGGCCGAAGGGCCTGGTTCTGTGCTGTACCACTTTATGACTCTCTGTGACTCCTGTTAATTGTTTAATTATCCACCACCATTCAGGACTGGATCTGGCAGGACTGCAGAGCTTTGATCTGATCTGTTGATTGTGAGATGGCTTAGCTCTGTCTATTGCATGCTGCTTCCGCTATGTGACATGCAAGTAATCCTGTGTCGTAACTTCACCAGGTTGACACCTCATTTTTAGGTATGCTTGGTGCTGCTCCTGACATGCCCTCCTGCACACTTCATTGAACCACTATTGCTCCCTTGGCTTGATGGTAATGGTAGAGTGAGGGATATGCCAGGCCATGAGGTAACATATTGTGTTTAAATACAATTCTGCTGCTGCTGATGGCCCACAGTGCCTCATGGATGCCCAGTTTTGAGCTGCCAGATCTGTTCATTTCTTCCCTCAGATATAATTGAAAAAAAAAAATTCTGAAGAAATGCAGGAACTAAATAGAAAGGAGAGAGAAATAAATACTGACAAAATAGATGGCAGCATTTGGAAGGTAAAAAGATTTCAGATTTATTATTGATGAGTGAGAGGAATTTCTCACACTTTGGGGCTTCTGTAAGTGGATTTACTGTATCAGAGTAGAAGTACTGTTTCAGGCCTTGTTAGCTCAGTTGGTAGAGCATGAGACTTTTAATCTCAGGGTCTTGGATTTGAGACCCTTGTTGTGTGGTTGCTCTTCCCTTTTTCAGTCTTCATCGGCAGAGAGTTCAAGGAGTGTTTGAAATTAAATTCAACAACATCACCAGATTTCTACCCCCACCCCTTGCCCCCCTCCCAGTGTAGTTGACAGGACCATCAACCTCTGCCTTCCCCCTTCCCCTCCCTCCCAGAACTGCGACAGGGATCCCCTTGTCCTCACTTTCCACCCCACCTGCCTCCACATCCAAAGGATCATCTTCCACCATTTCCACCACCTCCAGCGTGATGCCACCACCTACCTCATCTTCCCCTCCCCTGTCAGCATTCTGTGAGAATAAGAAATACTGAAATGTTGTTTCTAAAGCTTGTGGAAAGTTACCAAGAATTCATTTGTACACAACATAATGAAATCACTGAAAAAGAGAACTGATAAGGGTATGTAAGTAGAGACCTTAAGACTGTACATCACTGACAAAGAGAACTGATAAGGGTATGTAAGTGGAGACCTTAAGACAGTACATCACTGAAAAAGAGAACTGATAAGGGTACGTAAGTACAGACCTTGGGACAGTACATCACTTAAAAATTGTGCTGAGGCAGATAAAAGAGAAACAGCAAGAGTTAGAACAAAGGATGTGGTGAATAAGAAACTGCCCCACTAAGATAAAGGCTGACAGCTGCAAGTTAAAACACACAATGGAGAGCCAAATAAGGTAAAACAAAAACAAGAGTTAGGGGCTAGAAAGTTAGAGTAGGGGGAGAAGTAAACAGAGGAGGAGACTGTAGCAACCATAGGATAGGTTAGTGTCATAATACGTTATAACCAATAATGTAAAATAAAGGCGTGGACAAATGGATTTGTATTGTATAAACATGAACTGAATATGTTGATCGGTGTGCCTGCTTGTAGGACACCCGATCTTGCAAGAACGTTAAATAAACTTACTTCTTCAGAGTTTGACTTGGTGTAAATTATTATTAAGTGGGCTACGTTTCTCACAATTGGGGGCTCGTCCGGGATCTCTTCATCATTGCCGGGACCGCGGCCGACGACAGACGAGAAGACGCGTCCCGTTAATTTAAAAACGGTCTCGTTTCTCTCGTTGGTAGCGGACCCGAGTAATTGACTGAAAACGATCCTAGGGAAGTCACTCTGAACGAGTATTTAGTGCGGCAGGTACACATGTGAAGTCAGGCAACTCCGTGCACGGACCAAGGTAAGAAAAACGACTTTTAAGTATTATCTTGGTGACTTATGGTTAACTGTAGGATAAGACCTTCTAAGTACCAAAAGTCCTTGAGGAGTGAATTTTACAGTCCTGCAGTATAAGACCCTTCAGCTAGGAGGTGAGTACTGTATGGTATAAGACCCTTCAGTTAGGAGGTGAATACCGTAAGGTATAAGACCCTTCAGCTAGGAGGTGAATACCGTAGGGTACAAGACCCTTCAGTTAGGAGGTGAATACTGTCGGGTATAAGACCCTTCAGTTAGGAGGTGAATACCGTAAGGTATAAGACCCTTCAGCTCGGAGGTGAATACCATAGGGTACAAGACCCTTCAGTTAACCATGGGAAATAAATCGTCTAAAAAGGAAGACGATGGGAGACAAGGAAAGTCTGCCGGCAACATCCCTCCAGAAAGTCCATTGGGACGGATGTTGGAGTATTGGGATTTAGAGTCAAAAACCAAGGAGAAAAAGACCCAAATATGATCTAAGGACAGCAAGAAGGACCACCCCTAAACCCGACGATAACGACGACGATAGAGACAGAGAGTATCCTAAGACAATGATGCCCTTGAGAGAGGTACCAATAGGAAATAATGAAATTGGATTTGGTAGTGCACCATTAACGTCAGGAGAGGTAAGAGTGTTTAAAAAGGAAATGAAAGTCCTCGTAGAAGACCCCTGAAAATTTGGGAAAGAGAAAACCCTCCCGGGGTAGGGGGAAACGAACCAGCTGAACAAAAATACCCTAATCAAGACCCGCAGTGGCAGCACAATAATATCGGCCATCGGGGCCAGATGAAAGACCTTAGAAATCTGATAGTAAAAGGCATTGTTGTAAACAAGTAGTTGAAGCCCCTGCAAAACTTATGCCTTTACAGAGTTACCGCAGGCCCCTCTTATGGCACAAGCAGGCGACGTATTGAGTGCGACCCCTCTGGGTGTTAAAGGCTGTTTCTAGACAAATAGAGACCATTATAGGCACCTAGGTGGGATCAAGGGTTTGATTTTTAAAAATGTTTTGAAGAATCAAAAGGGGGGACTGTGAGAACAGAATTTAGATTTTAGAATTTTTAAGAACAGAATTACATGGGAACATTTAAGATGAAACTATTAATCAGTCATGTATTGCTAACAAGCTAGCTGACTTCATAACTTCAGGGCTGCAGAGGCAACTTGGCCTTGCAGCTGGTACAGCGAGAGAGAGAGAGAGCGAGACATTGTACTTCAACAGCACTCTTCTTATCACCCAGACATGACAATCCTAGGGGAAAGTTAGAATGAAAAACATACCGACCAGGCTAATACACACCCCCTTGTTAGAGGGTGGCTCAGCCTACCCTGAAATAATTAATCAGTCATGTACTGCTAACAAGCTAGCTTCAGTGCTGTAGGGAGGGACAGCTTATCAGAAATGACTTCATAACTTCAGGGCTGCAGAGGCAACTTGGCCTTGCAGCTGGTACAGCGAGAGAGAGAGAGAGAGACATTGTATTTCAACAGCACTCTTCTTATCACCCAGACATGACAATCCTAGGGGAAAGTTAGAATGAAAAACATACCGACCAGGCTAATACACACCCCCTTGTTAGAGGGTGGCTCAGCCTACCCTTCTGATTCAGCAGTGGCTGAGTTTTTTATATTTGCTTTTATATTATACTGTTTAAATGTTATTTGAGTAAATAGATCCATATAATCCTAGTGAATATATATAATCATATATAAGTTGATCAGTAGAGAGAGAAGGTTATCATAAAATGATAAAAGGGGGGGAATGTGGAAGTGAGCAGAAAGGCATGGCACTATGCTTAATGGGAAATATAGCCAAGTTAGGAATAGTAGCTTTGCTGAGCTTTGATTTTAAGTGGCAGAAACCACAATGAAATAGCTAAAAGGGATGGCCAGAGTGTGTGCAAGCTGTGGCAGCCTCAGCACTTCAGACCAAGGAAGTCATTTTACCTCGAAGCTATAACAAGAAATAGTTAGGGGATTGGGAATCCAATGGGACTTCCATACCCCTTGGCACCCTCCCTCTTCAGGGCGGGTGGAAAGAATGAATCAGACCTTAAAGAAACACCTGTCCAAACTGATACTTGAAACAAGGTTACCCTGGACAAAATGTTTACCTATAGCGATACTCAGAATTCGGACAGCCCCTAGAAAAGATGTGGGACTGTCCCCCTATGAAATGCTATTCGGATTACCCTATATGGGAACCAGGGGCAAGATGCCAACCTTAGAAACTAAAGATTCGTTTCTAAAGAACTATATACTGGCGTTGTCTTCCTCATTGTCATTCCTCAGGAAGCAAGGCCTGTTAGCACAGACACCACCTCTCGAATTTGCAGTGCACAAGATCCAACCAGGAGATTGGGTTCTGGTGAAATCGTGGAAAGAGACTAAACTACAACTGAACTGGGAAAGACCATACCAGACTCTCCTAACCACTGAAACAGCCATAAGAACGGCAGAAAGAGGTTGGACCCACTACACAAGAATCAAGGGGCCGGTAGAAACCCCGGCCGAGGAAGGAACTTGGACAACCGAATTAACAGAAGAACCATTGAAAATAAAGCTAAAAAGACTTTGAGTAACGAACTTTTTTTTAATATAACGGCGCGAGCGCGGAAATACTGTCTGTAATATTGTGTGCCTTCTTTCTTTCTTTTCAAAAGTAGCCAGGAAATAAAATGGGTTGGATGTTTTTGTATTACCCACTTCCAATTAGACAACAAGGTGTTTGGAGTAACAGTTAGAGAAGGGAAAAAGAAAGGTGAATTAAAATGTTGTTTTCAGGTAACAATAGATAAGACTGGTAAACCAGCTAACAAACTAAAAGGGACCTCTCATAACGATCCTAACATAGTAAAAATAATAGAGGTAAAAGACTTGAGAAAGACAATTGAGATAGAAACCGGTTACGGGGACACAAATGCCTGGGTAGAATGGATAAAATATACTGTAAAAAGTTTGAACAAAAACAATTGCTATGCTTGTGCATCTGGTAGACCGAAAGCTCAAGTAGTACCTTTCCCGCTGGGGTGGGAGCGTGACCGAAAGGGCATGGAATGCATGTTAGCCCTATATCAGGATAAGACGGCTTGGGGTATTCAAACTTGCATATCCTTGTCAATAATGTTCCCTCCCCTAGAGAAAGAAGATTCAAGGACACCCCCTTCATTTTTAGCCACCGGTGTGAATCACACATCATGCGTACGTCGACACGGTGCGGAGCTAACCAGCAATATGGGAGAGTTGAATTCATGCATAGAGACTGAGGATGTAACTGGAAGAGTCAGGGGAGGGAACTACTCATCATTGAATGTTCCCAGAGCGGATTTATGGTGGTATTGCGGAGGGAAAATCCTGAGACATACCCTACCCTCCCAGTGGAAGGGGACGTGCGCAATTGTTCAATTGGCAATACCATTCACCTTGGCATTTGAGAAACAAAAGATAATAACGAGGGAAAGGGGTAAAAGGGAAGCGATAGCGAACTCTTTTGACGACCAGGTATACATGGATTTCATAGGGGTCCCAAGAGGGGTACCTGATGAATTCAAGGCCCGAAACCAAATAACCGCCGGTTTCGAGTCTTTGTTTTGGTGGGTCACTATTAACAAAAATGTAGATTGGATAAATTATATTTATTACAACCAACAAAGATTTATAAATTATACTAGAGATGCGGTAAAAGGTATAGCTGAACAATTAGACGCCACTAGTAGAATGGCTTGGGAAAATTGACTGGCTCTAGATATGATCTTAGCAGAAAAAGGAGGTGTGTGTATAATGTTAGGAGGGAAATGTTGCACACTTATCCCAAATAACACAGCACCCGATGGTTCAATCACCCGAGCACTGCAAGGGTTAACAACTTTAGCATAGGAGATGGCCGAAAATTCAGGAGCAGACACTTCCCTGACGGGGTGGCTTGAATCCTGGTTTGGAAAATGGAAAGGCATGATAATCTCGGTTTTTACCTCCCTGATCATGGTTATCGGAATACTAATAGCCATCGGGTGTTGTATTATTCCTTGTGTAAGAGGGCTGACACAGCGATTGATTGAGACAGCTTTGACGAAGCAGATGTCAATACAAAGAGGCCAGGAAGAGAGTATGTACCTGTTAGGTAATGACAAAGTGGACAGTATCAACGGAAATACAGACATTGAAAAGGCGGCTGAAATAATGCTCAGAGGATTTGAGAGGACATATGAGAACCCACCGCAGTATGTAGAAAACAATAAGGATTAAGTAAAAGAAAAGGGGGAATTGTGAGAATAAGAAATACTGAAATGTTGTTTCGACAGCTTGTGGAAAGTTACCAAGAAGTCATTTGTACACAACATAATGAAATCACTGAAAAAGAGAACTGATAAGGGTATGTAAGTAGAGACCTTAAGACAGTACATCACTGACAAAGAGAACTGATAAGGGTATGTAAGTGGAGACCTTAAGACAGTACATCACTGAAAAAGAGAACTGATAAGGGTATGTAAGTACAGACCTTGGGACAGTACATCACTTAAAAATTGTGCTTAGGCAGATAAAAGAGAAACAGCAAGAGTTAGAACAAAGGATGTAGTGAATAAGAAACTGCCCCACTAAGATAAAGGCTGACAGCTGCAAGTTAAAACACACAATGGAGAGCCAAATAAGGTAAAACAAAAACAAGAGTTAGGGGCTAGAAAGTTAGAGTAGGGGGAGAAGTAAACAGAGGAGGAGACTGTAGCAACCATAGGATAGGTTAGTGTCATAATACGTTATAACCAATAATGTAAAATAAAGGCGTGGACAAATGGATTTGTATTGTATAAACATGAACTGAATATGTTGATCGGTGTGCCTGCTTGTAGGACACCCGATCTTGCAAGAACGTTAAATAAACTTACTTCTTCAGAGTTTAACTTGGTGTAAATTATTATTAAGTGGGCTATGTTTCTCACAATTCTGAAGGGATAGTTCCCTCCACGACACCTTGGTCCACTCCTCCATTATCCCTGACACCTCGTCCCCTTCCCAAGGCATCTTCTCATGCAATCGCAGGAGATATAATACCTACCCTTTTCCCTCCTCTCTGCTCATTATTTAAAGCCCAAACACTCCTTTCAGGTGAAGCAGCGATTTACTTGTACTTCTTTCAATTTAGTGTACTGTATTCGCTGCTCACATTGCAGTCTCCTCCAAATTGGGGAGGCCAAACGCAGATTATGTCGAACACCTCTGCTCAGTCCGAAAGCATGAACCCGAGCTTCTGGTTCCTTGCCGTTTCAACACTGCCCCCTGCTCTCATGTCAACATTTCTGTCTTGGGCCTGTTCCAGTGTTCCAGTGATCATCTCCATGGAAAGATCAATCTTACACGCTAGCTCAAATGTTGGATTTTGTATGTTAAGTATCTTTTCTCATCCAAAGATTCACCACTCTTTCTTCTCCTGAACTTCGAGTTCAAATTTGTTTGTGAAGTTGAGTGACACGTTAAGACAGCACAGTCTTTGTCTTTGTGAAGGAAGTGATTTCGGAATGGCTGTTTGAAACTGCCCCTCCTTGCACAGAAATTCAGTGCAAATACTCAAATCACCCACAATTTCTTTGTGAGAAATTTGTTCACAATTGCATTCGACATGGAAACCGCCTCAACATTAATCTCACTGAAGGAAAGTGTGACTGTGTTGTTTGTTTCAGAGTGTTGGTGCCGTTATGTGTCGCTTTTAACCAAGACTGGGACACAACGCAAGGTTGATCCAAGGTTGGCATATATTATCATTCAGGAGCAAGAAAAATCAAAAGGAACCTAACAAGAAAACCCAGTCTCCAGATGTGAGAATCTGTAGATCCGCTTTGGGAAAATGAATCAGAGCAGAATGAAGGGTGAACTGTCCGACTGCCCAGAAGAGATGAAGACACAGCTCAGTCAGCACGTTCCCCTGGTTTATGATGCTGGAACATTCCTCACACAGAAATTATTCAACCCGATGACAAACGTGCTTACAGCCGATAATTTATTAAGATAATTGTTTTTGAGCTACAACACAAACAGCTACTCGACAATGTGGAAAATTGCCCAGGTGTGCCCTGTCCATAAAAAAAAGCAGGACAAATCCAATCTGACCAATTACCGCCCCATCAGTCTACTATCAATCATCAGCAAAGTGATGGAAGATGTCATCAACAGTGATATCAATCACCACGCATTTAGCAATAATCTGCTCATCGATGCTCAGTTTAGATTCCGCCAGGGCCTCTCGGATCCAGGCAAACATTTGGAAGCTGGAGTATAATGTGGGAAAATGTGAGGTTATTCACTTTGGTAGTAAGAACAGATAAATTAAATATTATTTAAATTGCGAGAGACTACAGAATGCTGCGGTATAGAAGGATCTGGGTGTCTTCGTACATGAATCATAAAAAGCTAGCATGCAGCTAGAGCAAATAATTAGGAAGGCAAATGGAATGTTACCCTTTATTACAAAGGGGAATGGAGTATAAAAGGAGAGAAGTCTTGCTACAAATGTACAGGGTGTTGGTGAAACCACACCTGGAGTACTGTGTACAGTTTTGGTCTCCTTATTTAAGGAGGGATATACTTGCATTGGAGGCAATTCAGAGAAAGAGGTGGGCAACTGTCTCTTCCCCACCAAAGCCACCTCGAGGGCATTGTGTGGAGGGGGTTAGACTTCGGGCGTGCAGGAAGGATCTGATGGGGAGGGCTCTTCTCACCACCAGCCAAGTTTCATCTTGGTGCTTGTTTGAAAGTTCTGGTGATGAGGCATTCCGCCAAATGACTTTGGAAGTTTGCTCGGGGAACCATCCGACTGGATCCACCATCTCCTTTTCCTGTAGGGCCTTGAGGACATTCCGTGCAGACCACTACCTGAAGGATTGGTGGTCAAAGATGTTTTTCCACAGAAACTTTCCCACGAAGGATAGGTGGTACGGCATGGTCCAACTGGATGGAGCATTCCGCGGCAGTGTGACCAGGCCCATCCTTCACAACGCTGGGGACAGATAGAACCTCAGCACGTAGTGACACTTGGAGATTGTGCACTGGGAATCTGCGCACAGCTTGATGCAGCCGCACACGAAGGTAGTCATCAGGATGAGGGCGACGTTGGGTACATTTTTCCCGCCCTTATCCAGGGGTTTGAACATCGTGTCCCTCCAGACCTGGTCCATTTTGGAGCCCCATATGAACCGGAAAATGGCTCGGGTGATCGCCACAGCGCAGGAGTGGCGTATGGGCCAGACCTGCACCACGTACAGCAACGTGAGCGCCTCGCACCTGATCACCAGGTTCTTACCCACAATGGAGAGAGATCGCTGCTCCCACATGCTCAGCTTATGGTGTATCCTGGCTACTCGCTACTTCCAGGTTTTGGTGCACGTCCCAGACCTTCCAAACCATATCCCCAGCACCATCAGGTAGTCTGATCTGACGGTGAAGGGGACAAAGGATCGGTCAGCCCAGTTCCCAAAGAACATGGACTCGCACTTGCCGTGGTTAACTTTGGCTCCCGAGGTGAGTTCGAACTGGTCGCAGATGCTGATCAGTCTGCGAACGGACAGCAGATCCGAGCAAAAGACGGCGACGTCATCCAGGTGCAGGGAAGTTTTAACCTGAGTGACTCCACTGCCTCGGATTGTAACCCCCCCCCCCCCTTATGCTTGCATCCTTCCTAATAGACTCAGCAAAGGGTTCAATACAGCAAACAAACAAGACAGAGGAGAGAGGACTGCCCTGTCTGTCTTTGCAAAGCAGGTGTAGAAAAAGATGCAGTGGTTTTTATCGCGGTTCATCCCAAGCAGCCGTGTAACACAGGAGTCTGTGCTCTACAGGCTGTTCTCAGGGATGCACACCGAGATGAACATCAACTGCTGCTGAAGGACTATCAATTCGGTGAAAGACGCCCTTTGGTCTGCCCGAAACTTGCTGGTCTTCCAGCGCAAAGAGTTGTCCACGACCTAATGTTGCAGACCGGCACATTCCAAGGTCCAAGACTACGTGCTGAGGGACGCACTACAGCTTGGGGCAGCCGCTGCAAAGGTTCACTGGGGAAGACCACTGTGTAAGGTACCCCCACCAAGGTGAAGTGAGGGATTGGATCCATGGAAATCCCCTCGGGCTGTATCCAGAAAATATTTCTCCGCCTCCAGGCTCACTTCTTTGACCAGGAGTCCTCCTCCCGACCAGCAGACCCATTCTCCCACCTCCAGCATTCTCCCTCTACTTGGACCACGCCCCCCCCCCCCCCCTGGCCACTTACCCGCTCTTGATCTCTTCATTGAAAACTGTCGGCCAGACATTTGTCATCTCAATTTCTTTGCCCCCTCACTCACTCTAACCTGTCCCCCTCTGATCTTGAGGCACTCCGTTCTCTCAGGTCTAACCCCGACATGGTCATCAAACCTGCAGACAAGGGTGGTGCTGTTGTTGAATGGCGTACCGACCTCTACCTTGTAGAGGCTCAGTGCCAACTCACAGACACTTCTTCCTACCTCCCTCGGGACCATGACCCCATCACCGAACATCAAGCCACCGTCCAAAGGACTGTCACTGACCTCATCTCCTCTGGAGATCTTCCCTCTCCAGCTTCCAACCTCATAGTCCCGCAGCCCCGGACAGCCCGCTTCTACCTCCTTCCCACAATCCACAAACGGGTACGTCCCGGCAGACCCATTGTGTCAGCCTGCTCCTGCCCCACTGAACTTATTTCTTCCTATCTTGACTCTATCTTTTCTCCGCTGGTCCAGTCTCTTCCCAACTACATCTGTGACTCTTCTGACGCCTTACGTCATTTTGACAATTTCCAGTTTCCTGGTCCCAACCGCCTCCTCTTCACTATGGACGTCCAATCGCGCTGCACCTCCATCCCCCGCCAGGATGGTTTGAGGGCTCTCCGCTTCTTCCTGGAACAGAGGCCCAACCAGTCCCCATCCACCACCACCCTCCTCCGCCTGGCTGAACTTGTTCTCACATTGAACAACTTCTCCTTCAACTCCACGCACTTCCTTCAAGTAAAAGGTATCGCTATGGGTACCCGCAGGGGTCCTAGTTATGCCTGTCTTTTTGTGGGATATGTCGAGCATTCTTTGTTCCAGCCCTACTCAGGCCCCCTCCCCCAACTCTTTTTCCGGTACATTGATGACTGTATCGGTGCCATTTCCTGCTCCCGCCCCGAACTGGAAAACTTTATCAACTTTGCTTCCAATTTCCACTCTTCTCTCACCCATACGTGGTCCATCTCTGACACTTCCCTTCCCTTCCTCGACTTCTGTGTCTCCATCTCTGGGGATAGGTTGTCTCCCAATGTCCATTATAAGCCCACCGACTCCCACAGCTACCTCGACTACACTTCTTCACACCCTACCTCCTGTAAGGACTCCATTCCATTCTCCCAGTTTCTCCGTCTTCGACGCATCTGCTCTGATGATGCTACCTTCCATGACGGTGCTTCTGGTATGACCTCCTTTTTCCTCAACCGAGGAATCTCCCCCACTGTTGTTGACAGGGCCCTCAACCGTGCCCGGCCCATTTCCCGTACTTCTGCCCTCAACCCTTCCCCTCCCTCCCAGAACCGTGACAGGGTTCCCCCTGTCCTCACTTTCCACCCCATCAGCCTCCATATCCAAAGGATCATCCTCTGCCATTTTCACCACCTCCAGCGTGATGCCACTACCGAACGCATCTGTCCCTCCCTTCCCCTGTCAGCATTCCGAAGGGATCGTTCCCTCCGCGACAACCTGGTCCACTCCTCCATTACCCCCACCACCTCGTCCCCATCCCATGGCACCTTCCCCTGCAATCGCAGGAGGTGTAATACCTGCCCATTTACCTCCTCTCTCCTCACTATCCCAGGCCCCAAATACTCCTTTCAGGTGAAGCAGCGATTTACTTGTACTTCTTTCGATGTAGTATACTGTATTCGCTGCTCACAATGTGGTCTCCTCTATATTGGGGAGACCAAGCGCAGACTGGGTGACGGTTTTGCGGAACACCTCCGCTCGGTCTGCAAGCAGGACCCTGAGCTTCCGGTTTCTTGCCATTTCAACACTCCCCCCTGCTCTCATGCTCACATCTCTGTCCTGGGATTGCTGCAGTGTTCCAGTGAACATCAACGCAAGCTCGAGGAATAGCATCTCATCTATCGATTAGGCACACTACAGCCTGCCGGACTGAACATTGAGTTCAATAATTTCAGAGCATGACAGCCCCCCATTTTACTTTCATTTTTAGTTGTTTTTTCTTTTTTCTTCTTTTTTGCTTTTTTACATTTTTTACAACCTTTTATATTGCTGACCCTTTGGTCAGCTATGTGTCCTTGTCCAACCTGCACCTTCTCCTTTGTAATCTCTTGCCCCACCCCCACCTCACTTGCTTATAACCTGTGACATTTTTAATATCTGTCTGTTCCGAAGAAGGGTCACTGACCCAAAACGTTAACTCTGCTTCTCTTTCCACAGATGCTGCCAGCCTGCTGAGTGGTTCCAGTATTTCTTGTTTTTATTCCAGAAAATATTTGGTTGCTGCAAAATGTACATGGCAGGTAAAATGAAATGGAAGGGTTGTGAGGCAATTCACTCCTGTACTGAAGGGAACTGATCTCCTTTGCAATCTTTGTATTGTTGACTTGGTGCTGTTTTTGAACTGTTTTGTAATGTATCTTTTTACAGTTTTTTTAACGAATAAAGTATGTGTTGGAAATTTTAAAAAAAGTTTAGAGAAGGTTCACTGTTTTTATTCCTGTGATGAAGGGGTTGTCTTGTGACAAGGATTGAGCAGGTTGGACCTATACTGATTGGAGTTTAGAAACATGAGAGGTGATCGTATTGAGACATATAAGATTCTGAAGGGTCTTGACAGGGTAGATGCTGAGAGGATGTTTCCCCTCGTGGTGGAATCTAGAACTAGGGGACACAGTTTCAGAATTAGGGATTTTCCATTTCAGAAGGAAATGAGGAAGAATTTCTTCTCTCAGACAGTCGTTCATCTTTGGATTTTTATCTACAAGGAAGTCAAGGGTTATGGGGGGCAGGCAAGAAAGTGGGGTTGATGCCATGATCAGATCAGCCATGATCCTATTGAATGCCGGAGAAGGCTCGAGGGGCCAAATGGCCTCCTGCTGCTACTATTTCTGTTATTGTGATCTCATTGCAGCTTGTTCCAAATAGAGACAAAAGAGTGGAATTCCAGAGGAGAGGTGAGAGTAATTACCCTTGAGTGAGTGTGGCATCAAGGATACCTAGCACAATTGAAATCAATGGGAATCAGGGGAAAATTGTCCACTTGTTGGAGTCATACCTAGCACAAAGCAAGATGATTATGGTTGGTGAAGGCCTATCATCTCAATCCAGGACATTGCCTCAGGAGTTTCTCAGGGTAGTGTCCTAGGCTCAACCATCCTCAGCTGTTTTATTAATGAGTTTCCCCTCAACTTAAGTCAGAAGTGGGAATGTTAGGTGATGATTCACAACTCCTCAGATACTGAAGCAGTCCGTGTCCGCAAGCAGCGAGACCTGAACAACATTCAGGCTTGAGCTGATAAGTGACAAGGGACTTGGTTGCCACAAAAGTGCCACGCAGTGAACATCTCCAATGAGAGAGAATCAAACCATCTACCTTTTAATACTCAGCAGCATTATCATCACTGAATCCCTCACCAACAACATCTTGGGGGTTACCATTGATTATAAACTAAACTGGACCAGTCACATCTATGCTGCGGCTTTTAGCGTAGGTCAGAAATTGGGAATTCTGCAGCAAGTATCTCACCTCCTGACATGCCAAAGCCTGTCCATTGTCTACAAGGCACAAGTCAGGAGTGTGATGGAATACTCTCCACTTTTCTGGATAGCTGCAGCTCCAAAAACACATAAAAAGCTCAATACCACCCAGGACAAAGCAGTCCTCTTCATCGGTACCTCACCCACCACCTTAAACATTCACTCCCTCCACCACCAGAGCACAGTGGCAGCAGTGTGTACCACTTACAAGATGCACTGCAGTAACTCGCTAAGTAACGTTCGACAGCACCATCCAAACCCGTGATCACTACCTCGAAGGACAAGGGCAGCAGATGCATGGGAACACCACCACCTGCAGGTTCACCTCCAAGTCACTCACCATCATGACTTGGAACTATATCACCATTTCTTCACTGTTGTTGGGTCAAAATCCTGGAACTCCCTCCGCAATAGCACTGTGGGTGTTCCTACACCACATTGACTGCAGCAGTTCAGGAAGGCAGCTCCCCACCACATTCTCAAGGGCAATTAGGGATGGACAATAAATGCCAGCCTTGCCAGCGATACTCACACCCAAGAATAAATAAAAAACTAATCATTCTCAACAGATTCCCCACAATTCAAGCTTGGACATTTACTTCAGGAGCACAGAGCTTTATATAACTACAACGTGAGTTCCAATCTTCAGATTCCATTCACCTTTCACATTATTTTCTACCAGTCCGTTAGTGTTTAGTGATTCAGCACGTGGGTCTCTGCTTCTCCAGTTTCTAACATCTCACCACTTATAAAAAACACTCTGATCTATCTATCGTAGGTACTAGATGACCCCACATTTTAAACTCCATCTGCCAAAACATTGCTCACTCACTTAATCTGTCAAGAAGATTTGAAAATAAATTTCTTGCCAAAGGATAATGTTCTGCTTCTGCTCCCTCGCCGTTTGCTTTTCCCGTTAGTCTTTCATTTGGAGTAAATCCAGAGAAAGTAAAGATGGAAGGAAGGAGGGAGGGAAAAATCTTCCTCCTTTTCGTGATCCCTATTTGATCTTCATTCCAGTCCAATTTGGGTGAAGAATTCCGATTGTCTGTCTCAATTTTAATAAAGTATAAACAATTCTGGAATCACCAGCGAGATATTGATAAGAACATGTTTCCAGGTCAACTTTCCACAAAAGCTCCCCCACAAAAATGTACCAGACACTTCATACACTAACGACAAAATTGGGATCCGAACCCACACATGCAAAGCAAGATGCATTAGTACGCCACCGTCTTAACTTCTCGACCACCTTGTCAGCTGTTTGGACAGTGCAGATCCTGGCTGTGCAGCCAGATGTGCAATGATGGAAATGCAGCTTCTGTAAGTAAATGAAATTTCCATCACATCAGGTCATGGCCTGTTGGGAATGGAGCGGTGTGAAACATTTCCAGACCATGTCCAACACGTTTCTACTCAGTGTGAAAATCCACCACGGAAAGACTGGAACATACAATCATTTGATCACATCATGATTAACATCACTCAGACACCTGAACCATGAGGTCACTGACGAAGTCATGATGACTTCTAATTTCTCATGAAATGACAACTGAACTAACTGACTGGAAGAATTGCTTTAATTCCATATGATCAGAGAGGCACAGCCTCAGACCGACTTGGCAGATGAATATTGATTGAATAATTTCTGTGTGAGGAATGTTCCAGCATCATAAACCAGGGGAAAGTGCTGACTGAGCTATGTCTTCATCTCTTCTGGGCAGTCAGACAGTTCACCCTTCATTCTGCTCTGATTCACTTTCCCAAAGCGGATCTACAGATTCTCAAATCTGGCGACTGGGTTTTCTTATTTTGTTCCATTTGATTTTTCTTGCTCCTGAATGATAATATATTCTAAACCTCGGATCAACCCTCCCCTTTGCGTCGTGCTATAGTCTTGGTTAAAAGAGACACAAAATGACACAAACACTCTGAAACATACAACACGGTCACACTTTCCTTCAGTGAGATTAATGTTGAGCTGTTTTCCAGGTTAAATGCAACTGCAAAAACATTGCTCTCAAAGAAATTGTAGGGGATTGAGTTGCCGTTGAAATATTAGCACTGGACATCTGTACGAGCATGAACAGCCATTTCAAACTCACATACTTCACAAAGGCAACCACTGAGCTGTTTTCTTTTGTGAATGAAATTCATAAGAAAAGTTAAAGTTCACAAGAAAATGGACGTAAATGATTGATAGCTAAACGTTTGAAGCAAGGATATGAATGCAAGATTTTCTGATTATTGGACAAACACTTGAACCAATTAAGCTACTGAGCCAGATCACAAGTGCTGTGACAACTAAGGGCAGAGGAGGGCACTCTTTATTCTCATCCCACTTCTCCACAGGTCACAACATCAATGTGAACTTTTCCCACATACTGATACTGTCAATCATGTACTCTATTTTTCCCAGAATAGAAGACACTGACCAGGTTTCTTTAATGAACAACAAAATTATCCATTTATTGTCGAACAAGTTTTAACTAGTCATGAAGTAAAGCATAAACACACAGGTGGAAATTTTAAAAGTTCCTTTTTCACCTTTACCAACTTTTGAAGTCCTTTTTTTTTATCTTCGAGCCACATGCACACACACACACACCGGATAGCTGAAAAAATAAAAGGGATTTTTAAAAAAATTCAGCACTCTGTTACAGACAAAAACAACCTCTTGGGCTGTTTATTTGTTCATTTTTGAAGAAATCATCAGATGAGATATGTTGCTCCAAAACTGGAATACAGTCTAACTTCCGAGCATACGTAGACAGGTCACTAGGGTATTTTAGAACAGTTCTTTTCAGAAGGCATTGAGAATTAATTTTAGCAGGCCTTCTTCAAAGACATGCGACAAGATGAATTAACTCAGTGGACTTCTCAGGGTCTTTTAAAGATTTTCTGGAAAACAAACTGGGTTGTGGTCTTCTCTCCTTCCTTGACGATTCTTCAGGCTAACTTTATCAGCTGCTCACTCCAGCAGGTAAAACACACTGACTGCTACAACCAAAGGTTGTGAGTTTTCTGCCGTCTTAGGTTTGCGCTGCTGCTGCCAAGCTTGTCCAATCAAGGGGCATGACTGACTTCTCTGACCACATTTCTCCCTGTTACCAGGGTTTCTGTTCTATACTTAACTTGAATCATGTGACAACCAGTAAACATAGTTGCCAAATTGGTTCTTTTGGTGCCCTCTTGAAAAAGAACTGGTCCTACACTTATTCAGTTTGATTATGACTTCTTCAAAAAATATTTTAACAAAAGAAACAGAATCCCTTCCATAACATCATGTACTTTCCCTGAGCTACAGGTTATTGCAAGTCTCTCTGGCAGTGTTTATTTTAGGTGATTTTGTACTCAGGTTCTTTTGGAATCCATGTGTTTGCAGATCTTTGTGAGTGAGAGATGTGGTAATATGTTTAAAAGATTTCCCTGTAAATTATTCGTATCTCCATCTTTCCCCGAACTTTGTACAAACACATTAATATGGGAATCACACACATCAGGCTGTCAAACCTGTCCGCTAAACATTGAAAGGTGACAGTGTTTATTGTGACGGGGTTCCGTTTATGAAGACACATCTTGATGATTCACACATGTAAAAATTTGTATATTATGTTCATGACATAATGACATAAATAAACATTTCCTTGTACTTGCCATGCTTGTTGAACATTTTCTCTGCTGATGCTCCCTGAATATATTAGAGAACATGGTGACGAGGTTGAGATAAAAGTCTGTAAATATAGACAGCAAACAGCAGCAGGGACTGCAGTGAACAAGATTTACGTGACATATTTGTGCTTATATTGGTGGGTGAAATAAGATACTAAACACACAAAATCCTACATTTGAGCTCGCGTAAAAGATTGCTCTGTCGATGGAGATAGCATCAAAGAATGCTCAGGAATTTTGTCCCATGCCAGTGATCGTAACACACTTCAGGGGAACTTTAAAAAAACTGGTAAAATGGGCTTTCACATAACAGATGAAATTTTACACAGAGAAGTGTGAAGTGATACAATTTGGAAGGAAGAATGCCATATAAATGAAAGGTTACAATTCTAAACTGGGTGCAGGAGCAGAGAGACAATGTACACCAATGTTAGAAGGATTGAAAAGGTTGCTTAGAGCAAACAGGACACTTGGCTTTATTAATAGAGGCATAGAGTAAAAACATATAAATTATGCTAAACCTTTATAAAATACTGGGAATGAATGGCCTCTTCCTATACCTCCACAGAAAGCTTCCATTCCAGGTTTACAAACACTCGTCAGGATCACTCTCCACAGATCCTGCCACTCCAGGCTCGGACACCCACTTCAGGATCACTCTCCACAGATCCCGCCATTCCAGGTTCGGACACCCACTTCAGGATCACTCTCCAAAGATCCCAGCACTACGGGCTTGGAGACCCTCTTCAGAGATCCTAAATCTCCAGACACGGACATCCTTTGAGGACCACTCTCCACAGATTCTGCCCTCCAGGCTCAGACACCCTCTTCAGAATCACTCTCCATACATCCCGCCGCTCCACGCACGGATATCTCCCTCAGGATCAGATCAAAGAATGTTGCTTGTCACTTATCAGCTCAAGCCTGAATGTTGTTCAGGTCTTGCTGCTTGCAGGCACAGACTGCTTCAGTATCTGAGGAGTTGTGAATCATCAGCGAACATTCCTACTTCTCACTTATGTTGAAGAGAAAGCCATCAATGAAACAGCTGATGATGTTTGGGCCTAGGACACTGCCCTGAGAAACTAGGTAACCAGTCATGAATGGTGGTCGACAATTAAATAACGAACCAGATGAGGAGGCTCCAAAAACATCCCTATCCTCAATGTTGGTGGAGCCGAGCACGTCAGTGCAAAAGATAAAGCTGAAGCATTTGAAACCGTCTTCAGTCAGAAATTGCTCAGTGGATGATTCAACTTGGCCTCTTGAGTTCCCCAGCATCACAGCTTCCAGTTTTCAGCCAATTTGCTTCACTCCACATAATGGCAAGAAACAGCTGCAGGCACTCGATACAGCAAAGAATATGAGCCCGAACATCATTCCGGCTCTAGTACTGAAGACTTGTGCTCCAGAACTCGCTGCGCCCTCAGCCAAGCTGTTCCAGTAGAGCGACAACACAGGCATCTACTTGCTGCCCCATCAGTCTACTATCAATCATCAGCAAAGCCATGTAAGATGTCACCAACAGTGCTATCAAGCACCACACACTTAGCAATAATCTGATCATCGATGCTCAATTTAGGTTCTGCCAGGGTCTCTCAGCTCCAGGAAATAATTTGGCAGATTTGGCTTCCAGTTCTTGGATAATTGGACTGCATTCTGGGGAAGATGGGACCTGTTCAAACAGGACGGGCTGCATCTGAACCAGAGGGGCACCAATATCCTGGGAGGGAGGTTTGCTAGTACTGTTCGGGAGGGTTTAAACTAGTTTGGGAGGGGGATGGGAACCGGACTTGTAATCCAGGGACCAGTGGGTCCACTCAGAAAGACAAAGAGTGTAGTGAGGTATTGGGGAAGGTAGCACTGTCACAGAGGACAGATGGGCACGGAGAAGGGTTAAAGTGCGTATACTTCAACGCAAGAAGCATCAGGAATAAGGTGAGTGAATTGAAGGCGTGGATGGGCACTTGGGACTACGATGTTGTGGCCATCACTGAAACGTGGATAGGTGAGGGGGAGGAATGGTTTTTGGAGGTACCTGGTTATAGATGTTTTCATAAGATTAGGAATGGTGGTAAAAGAGGTGGGGGGGTGGCATTGTTAGTTAGAAATAGTGTAACAACTGCTGAAAGAATTTTCGAGGAGGATCTGCCGACTGAGGCACTGTGGGTTGAGGTCAGGAACAGGAAAGGAGCAGTCACCTTGATGGGAGTTTTCTATAGGCCCCCCAATAGCAGCAGGGAGGTGGAAGAGCAGATTGGGAAACAGATTTTGGAAAGGAGCAGAAGTCACAGGGTAGTAATTATGGGGGATTTCAACTTCCCAAATATTGATTGGCAACTCTTTAGATCGAATAGTTTGGATGGGGTAGTGTTTGTGCAGTATGTCCAGGAAGCTTTTCTGACTCAGTATGTAGACTGCCCGACCAGAGGGGAGGCAATATTGGATTTGGTACTAGGTAATGAACCAGGGCAAGTGATAGAGCTGTTGGTGGGCGAGCACTTTGGAGATAGTGATCACAATTCTGTAGCATTCACTGTGGTAATGGAGAGGGATAGGTATGTGCAACAGGGCAAGGTTTACAATTGGGGGAAGGGTAGATATGATGCTGTCAGGCAGGAACTGAGGAGCATAAGTTGGGAGCATATGCTGGCAGGGAAGGGCACGGTCGAAATGTGGAACTTTTTCAAGGAGCAGATAGTAGGGGCCATTGATAAGCATGTCCCTGTCAGACAGGGAAGGGATGGTCATGTGAGGGAACCGTGGTTGACAAGAGAGGTTGAGAGTCTTGTTAGGAAGAAGAAGGATGCGTATATAAAGTTGAGGAAAAAGGGCACAGGCATAGCTCTGGAGGGATACAAGATGGCCAGGAAGGATCTGAAGAAAGGGATTAGGAGAGCTAAGAGAGGGCATGAAAAATGCTTGGCGGGTAGGATAAAAGAAAACCCCAAGGCCTTTTACGCGTATGTCAGAAATATGAGGATGACTAGGGGGACCGTAGGTCCGGTCAAGGACAATAGCGGGAGACTGTGTGTTGAGCCGGAAGAGATAAGTGAGGTTTTGAATGAGTACTTCTCTTCGGTATTTACGAATGAGAAGGGGTGTATTACTGAAGAGGACGGTGGGAAGCAGACTGGTAAGCTCGAGGAAGTGCTCGTTAGGAGGGAAGATGTGTTGGGGTTTTTGAATAACTTGAAGATAGACAAGTCTCCCGGGCCTGACGGGGTATATCCAAGGATGTTATGGGAAGCAAGGGATGAAATTGCAGAGCCGCTGGCAATGATCTTTTCATCTTCTCTGCTGACGGGGGTGGTACCAGGTGATTGGAGGGTGGCAAATGTTGTGCCCCTGTTCAAGAAAGGGAATAGGAACAACCCTGGGAATTACAGGCCAGTTAGTCTTACTTCAGTGGTAGGCAAGTTGATGGAAAAGGTGCTGAGGGATAGGATTTCTGAGCATCTGGAAAGACACTGCTTGATTCGGGACAGTCAGCACGGTTTTGTGAGGGGTAGGTCTTGCCTCACAAGCCTGATTGAATTCTTTGAGCAGGTGACCAAGCAAGTGGATGAGGGTAAACCAGTGGATGTGGTGTACATGGATTTTAGTAAGGCATTTGATAAGGTCCCCCATGGTAGACTTATGGAGAAAGTCAGGAGGCATGGGATAGTGGGGAATGTGGCCAATTGGATTAAGAATTGGCTAACTGATAGAAGGCAGAGAGTGGTCTTAGATGGTAAATACTCAGCCTGGAGCCCAGTTACCAGTGGCGTGCCGCAGGGATCAGTTCTGGGTCCTCTCCTGTTTGTGATTTTTATTAACGACTTGGATGAGGAAGTCGAAGGGTGGGTCAGTAAATTTGCAGATGATACAAAGGTTGGTGGAGTTGTGGATACCGAGGAGGGCTATTGTCGTCTGCAAAGGGACTTGGATAGGTTGCAGTGCTGGGCTGAAAAGTGGCAGATGGAGTTTAACCCTGAAAAGTGTGAGGTCGTCCATTTTGGAAGGACAAACATGAATGCAAAATACTGGGTTAACGGTAGGGTTCTTGGGCATGTGGAGGAGCAGAGAGACCTTGGGGTCTATGTGCATAGATCATTGAAAGTTGCAACTCAAGTGGATAGGGCTGTGAAGAAGGCATATGGGGTGTTAGCGTTCATTAGCAGAGGGATTGAATTTAAGAGCCGTGAGGTGATGATGCAGCTGTACAGGACCTTGGTAAGGCCTCATTTGGAGTACTGTGTGCAGTTCTGGTCGCCTCATTTTAGGAAGGATGTGGAAGCCTTGGAGAGGGTGCAGAGGAGATTTACCAGGATGTTGCCTGGAATGGAGAATAAGTCTTACGAGGAAAGGCTGAACATTCTAGGCCTCTTCTCATTAGAAAGGAGAAGGATGAGGGGTGACATGATAGAGGTTTATAAGATGATCAGGGGAATAGATAGGGTAGACAGTCAGAAACTTTTTCCCCGGGTGGAGCAAAGCGTTACAAGGGGTCATAAATTTAAGGTGAAGGGTGGGAGATATAAGGGGGATGTCAGGGGAAGGTTCTTTACCCAGAGAGTGGTCGAGGCATGGAATGCCTTGCCCGGGGAAGTTGTTGAGTCAGAAACTTTAGGGACTTTCAAAAGGCTTTTGGATAGGTATATGGATAAAGGAGAATGATGGGGTATAGATTAAATTGTCCTTGACAGAGGACAAAGGATCGGCACAACATCGTGGGCCGAAGGGCCTGTTCTGTGCTGTATTTTTCTATGTTCTATGTTCTAGATGGAGGAGAATGTGGGAAAATGTGAGGTTATCCACTTTGGTAGGAAGAATAGAAAAGGAAAATATTATTTAAATTGTGAGAGATTACAGAATGCTGCGGTGTAGAAGGATCTGGGTGTCCTCGTGCATGAATCACAAAAAGTTACCATGCAGGTACAGCAAATAATTAGGAAGGCAAATGGAATGTTACCCTTTATTGCAAGGGGGATGGAGTATAAAAGTAGAGAAGTCTTGCTACAAATGTACATGGTGCTGGTGAAACCACACCTAGAGTACTGTGTACAGTTTTGGTCTCCTTATTTAAGGAGGGATATACTTGCATTGGAGGCAGTTGAGAGAAGGTTCATTGGATTGATTCCTGTGATGAAGGTGTTGTCTTATGAGGAAAGTTGAGCAGGTTGGACCGATACTCATTGGAGTTGAGAAAAATGAAAGGTGAACGTATTGAGACATATAAGATTCTGAGGGGCTTGACAGGGTAGATGCTGAGAGGATGTTTCCTCTCGTGGTGGAATCTAGAACGAGGGGACATAGTTTCAGATTTAGGGGTTTTTCATTTAAGAAGGAATTTCTTCTCTCAGAGGGTCATTAATATTTGGAATTCTTTACCGCAGAGAGCAGTCATTGAATGTCTTCAAGATTTTTATCTACAAGAGAGCCAAGGGTTATGTGGGCAGGCAAGAAAGTGGGGTTGAGGTCATGATCAGGTCAGCCATGATCCTATTGAATGGCGGAGCAAGCTCGAGGGGCCAAATGGCCTACTCCTGCTACTAGTTCTTCTGATCTTATGTTCGTATGATCTCATTGCAGCTTGGTCCAAACAGAGACGCAAGAGTGGAATTCCAGAGGAGAGGTGAGTGTGATTGCCCTTGAGTGAGTGTGGCATCAAGGATCCCCAGCAAAATTGAAGTCAATGGGAATCAGGGGGAAAACTCTCCACTTGTTGAAGTCATACCTCGCACAAAGCAAGATGGTTGTGGTTTGTGGAGGCCAATCATCTCAGCCCAGGACATTGCCTCAGGAGTTTCTCAGGGTTGTGTCGTAGACCCAAACATCCCAGCTGTTTCATTGACGACTTTCTCTTCAACATAAGTCAGAAGTGGGAATGTTAGATGATGATTCACAACTCTTCAGATACTGAAGCAGTCTGTGCCTGCAAGCAGCAAGACCTGAACAACATTCAGGCTTGAGCTGATAAGTGACAAGCAACCTTCTGGCCACACAAGTGCCAAGCAGTGAACATCTCCAATGAGAGAGAAAAAAATCTACCTTTTGATATTCAGAAGCATTATCATCGTTAAATCCCCCACCATCAACATCTTGACCAGAAACGTAACTAGACCAGTCACATCTATGCTGTGGCTATAAGCGCAGGTCAGAGATTACGAATTCTGCAGCAAGTATCTCACCTCCTGACACCCCAAATCCTGTCCACCATCTACAAGGCACAAGTCAGGAGTGTGATGGAATACATCCCACTCAACAACACTCAAGAAGCTCAACACCATCCAGGACAAAGCAGCGCACTTGATCGGCACCTAACCCGCCACCTAAAACATTCAATCCCTCCACAACCAGTAAACAGTGGCTGCAGTGTGTACCATCTCCGTATGCACTGCAGCAACTCGCCAAGTATCCTTCAACAGCACCTTCCAAACTCGTGACCACTACCACCTCGAAGGACAAGGGCAGCAGATGCATGGGAACTCACTACCTGCAGGTTCCCCTCCAAGTCACTCACCATCCTGACTTGGAACGATATCGCCATTTCTTCACTGTTGTTGGGTCACAATCCTGGAACTCCCTCACCAATAGCACTGTGGGTGTTCCTGCACCATATGGACTGCATCAGTTCAAGAAGGGAGCTCTCCACCACCTTCTCAACGGCAAGAGGAATGGGTAATAAATGCTCGCCTTATCAGCGATACTCACACCCAAGAATGAATAAAAACCAAATCACTCTCCGCAGATTCCCCACAATCTGGGCTTGGACATTTACTTCAGGAGCACAGAGCTTTATATCACTGCAACATGAGTTCCAATCTTCATATTCTGTTCACTTTTCACATTATTTTCTACCAGTCCACGAGCTTTTATTAATTCAGTATTCGGGTCTCTGCTCCTCAACCGTTTCTAACATCTCACCTCTTACAAAAAAACACTCTGATCTATCGTCGGTACTAAATGACCCCTCATTTTAAACTCCATCTGCCAAAGCATTGCTCACTCACTTAATCTATCAAGAAGATTTGAAAATAAATTTCTTGCCAAAGGATAATTATCTGCATCTGCTCCCTCGCCATTTGCTTTTCCCATTTGTCTTTCACTTGGTGCAAATCGAGAGAAAGTAAAGATGGAAGGAAGGAGGGGAGGAAAAAATCCTGCTCCGTTTCGTGATCCCTATTTGATCTTCATTCCAGTGCAGTTTGAGTGAAGAATTCCAATTGTCTGTCTCAATTTTAATAAAGTATAACCAATTCTGGAATCACTGTCTGGACATGGACAAGAACAGGTTTCGAGGCTGACTTTACACATCAACTCCCCCAACAGAAACAATGCACTAAAAAGTTCATAAACTAGCAACAACAATGGGATTTGAACCCACATGTGCACAGCACAATGGATTAGCAGTCCACCACCTTAACCTCTCGGCCACTTTGTCAGCTGCATAGACATAGCTGTCACCTTCAGCACAGTTTCTGGCTGTGCAGCTAGCTGTGGAATGATGGAAAAAGACCTTCTGGAAGTAAATGAAGTTGGGAATGGAGCGGTGTGAAACATTTCCAGACCATGTCCAACACGTTTCTACTCAATGTGAAAACCCACCACGGAAAGACTAGAACATACAATAATTTCATCACATCATGATTAACATTACTCAGACACCTGAACTATTAGGTGACTGACGAAGTCATGATGACCGAATTTCTCATGAAATTACAACTGAACTAACTGACTGGAAGAATTGCTATCACTCCACATGATCAGCGAGGCACAGCCTCAGGCCGACTTGTCGGGTGGTGTAAACAGATATCACTGCTTCTGATCTTCACCAGAACAGAGAGTGAGATGTAACATTGATCATCAAACAGACTGTGAGAGAATACAACAGAATAAAACACATGGAGAGACACTGTGGAATAACAAATAGATTTGATTGGAATGTTGAAATTTTGATTGGAATGGATAAAACACCAGAAACAACAGATTAAAGTGGGATTCTCATCATTATATCGATCTGGGACAGAAAAGAGAAACTGATGGAAAGAAGAGAAGAAGGAAGAAAAGAAAGGATGGAACTGTTCAATTTTTTCAGTTTTTTCACTCGCCCATCAAAGCTGATAAAAAAAAGTTGCAAATAACAGAGAATTTCACCAAAAAGGGAGATTAAATGTTGCTGAAACCTTGGATCGAAGGATGCCCCAACAGATCACCTGTTTAACTGTCTCCTCACTTGGGGATTTCAATCAGTGAGCAATATTATTCTCTACTTTTTTTGTTAATTGGTCCCAGAACTGTCACTTGGAATTAATATCTGTGTTCCGACTCCTGAATAATAAAATTGTGAGTTTCTCGATATTTTCTGGACACAGTTCCTGCTGAAAGAACTAAGAACTCTTTTCTAATTTACTCAATACTCTATACACACTCATCAAGCCTGCTAAGCTAGCATCCTTGGTGCTGCTCTCTCTTCTCCCAAACTTCATCTCATGTGACTGTTACATCATCACTCTGACAGTGGGAGCGGTTGATCCCACTATCTTCAGCATTAACCCTTTACATCCTTATACCACACTGTCTGTCCAAACAAAATAGGTGGAGGGAACTTCCTTCATTTATCAAAACACCAACAGCAGCACAGTGGCGCAATGGTTAGCACCGCAGCCTCACAGCTCCAGCGACCAGGATTCAGTTCTGGGTACTGCCTGTGTGGAGTTTGCAAGTTCTCCCTGTGTCTGTGTGGGTTTCCGCCGGGTGCTCTGGTTTCCTCCCACCTCCAAAAGACTTGCAGGTTGGTAGGTAAATTGGCCATTGTACATTGTCCCGAGTGCAGGTACGTAGTAGGAGAATGGTGGGGATGTGGTAGAGAATATGGGATTAATGCAGGATTAGTATAAGTGGGTGGTTGATGGTTGGCACAGACTCGGTGGGCCGAAGGGCCTGTTTCAGTGCTGTATCTCTGAATTAGAAAAGTAAAATAAAAGCTACCAGTCGTAAATCAACTCAAACCCATTAGAGAGATAGAGGGAGACTGTCAGAGAACTTCCTGCATCCAGTCCTGACCCTGTCACACTCAGCAGCTTCTCACCCAGACCCCACTCTCATCAACACTGAACATTGTTACCGAGACCCTTCAAATACTGTTTATAAAAGGGAGAAAAATTCAAACTTCATCACAGCTAGATTGAATAGAACAAAGTTTAATATCTTCTCGTCGTCACTCGGTAACCACATGAGACAGTCCTTAAATCAGTAGCATAAATTATCAGCTGTAAGAATGTTTGTCATTGGGTTGAATCATTTCTGTGTGAGGAATGTTCCAGCATCATAAACCAGGGGAACGTGTTGACTGAGCTGTGTCTTCATCTCTTCTGGACAGTTCACCATTCATTCTGCTCTGATTCACTTTCCCAAAGCGGATCTACAGATTCTCAAATCCAGAGACTGGGTTTTCTTTCTTTGTTCCTTTTGATTTTTCTTGCTCCTGAATGATAATATATTCCAACCTCGGATCAAACTTGCCCTGTCTCCCAGTCTCGGTTAAAAGGGACAAATAACGGCAACAACATTCTGACACAGACAACACGGTCACATTCTGCTTCAGTGAGATTAATGCTGAGGCAGTTTCCGTGTCGAATGCGATTGTGAACAAATTTCTCTCAAGGAAATTGTGAGTGATCAAGTATTTGCACTGAATTTCTGTGCAAGAAGGGACAGTTTCAACCAGCCATTCCCAAATCACTTCCATCACAAAGACAACGACTGTGCTTTCTTAACGTGTGACTCAACGTCACAAACAAATTTGAACTCGAAGTTCAGGAGAAGACAGAGATGTGAATGATTGACAGTGTAATCTTTAAATCATAATTTTCCGTTTCTTCGTTGAAGTGAGGCTCAACCCTAAGCCACTAGAAATCGCGGAAAGCTACAAACTTGGATCCAGAAATCAGAAAAGTAGTGAAACAGTTGGTGAGTACATTGTGACACTGAAGAATTTATCACCACATTGCAACATTGGCACATTCTTAGACCGTGCATTATGAGACAGATTTGTGCTTATATTGGTGAATGAGGAAAGATACTAAACACACAAAATCCCAATTTGAGCCAGTGTGTAAGATTGTTCTTTCCACGGAGATAGCATCAAAGAATGCTCGTGAATTTCGTCCTATGCCAGTGACAGTAACACACTTCAGAGGAACTTAAACACACTGGTAAAATGGGCTTTCACACAACAGATAAAATTTTACACAGAGAATTGTGAAGTAATACAGTTTGGGAGGAAGAATGAGACAATGTACACCAATCTTTTTTGATCAAGGTTTGAAAAGGTTGCCAAGAGCAAACAGGACACTTGGCTTTATTAATAGAGGCATAGAGTAAAAGCAAATCAGTTATGCTAAACCTTTATAAAACACTGGGGCTGAATGGCCTACTCCTGTACCTCCACAGAAAGCTTCCACTCCAGGCTCAGACACCCTCTTCAGGATCACTCTCCATACATCCCGCCACTCCACGCACGGATATCTCCCTCAGGATCAGATCACAGCTCCACAGTCCTGCCACATCCAGTCGTGAATGGTGGCGGATAATTAACTAACTAACAAGATGAGGAGGCTCCAAAAACATTCACATCCTCAATGATGGTGGTGCTGAGCAAGTCAGTGCAAAAGGCAAAACTGAAGCATTTGCAACCATCTTCAGTCAGAAGTATTAAGTGGATTTGATCTGTGCTAATTTCAGCTCCTCATGCTCGCTGGTGCCTTGGTTCTCTGGTGCTAATTTCAGAGTAAATCATGCAGCTTGACAATTGGAGCCAAAGAAAAAGACACAGGAGAGGTTGAAAGTGCCAATACTTGGTATTGAACCAAGAACTGTTTAACTGTTAGTACTGCACGAACTCAACAAAGCTATTTCAACAACACACTAAAGCCACCATTCTGTCACTGCTTTGGAAGACAATATATACATTAAAGTGTTTGTAAAAAGTTACAGAACACAACATGTGAGTAATATTCCCCATTGTTTTCTCAGTACTGATGGACTGTGAAGTGGGAGACAGCCAGAAGTCCCACTGTGCCACACTGACCCTGAGCTGTGAGTGAAATGAGATAAAGTTCAATCTTTAGCAGAGAGATTCTGGAGAGAGGTAAGAGTCCTGAATCAAGGAAAGACTTTCTGACACAATAAAAGCAAAATACTGCAGATGCTGGAAATCTGAAATAAAAACAAAAAGTGCTGGAAATACTCAATAGCTCTGGCAGCATCTGTGGTGAGAGAAACGGAGTTAACTTTTCTGGTCTGTGACCTTTCATCAGAACTGACACAGGTTAGAAAAGAATTAGGTTTTAAACAAGTGAAGGGGAGGGGCATGTGGGAGAGAACAAAGGGGAAGGTGTTTGAAAGGGCAGAGGGCAGGAGAGATTAAATAACAAAGCTGTCCTGGGCCAAAGTGTGTTAATGCTTGTGGTTGCCTGACACCAGTCATGCTCTGATGTTATTGAACACAATGTTCAATCCACAAGGCTGTAGAGTGCCGAATCAAAAGGTCGGGTGCTGCACCTCGAGCTTGGGTCGATTTTCACTGGAACACTGGAGCAGGCCAAAGACAGAAATGTTGACATGAGAGCAGGGGGGAGTGTTGAAACGGCAAACAACCAGAAGCTCAGGATCATGCTTTCGGCCTGAGCAGAGGTGTTCCACCTAATCTGCTTTTGGTCTCCCCAGTTTAGAGGAGCCCGCATTGTGAGTAGTGAATACAGGATACATAATTGAAAGAAGTACAAGTAAATCGCTGCTTCACCTAAAAGGAGTGTTTGGGGCTTTAGATAATGAGCAGAGAGGACGGAAAAGGGCAGGTATTATATCTCCTGCGATTGCATGGGAAGGTGCCTTGGGAAGGGGAAGAGGTGTTGGGGTAATGGAGGAGTGGTCCAGGGTGTTGTGGAAGGAACAATCCCTTGGGAATGCTGACAAGGGAGGGGAAGTTGCGTTTGGTGGTTGCATCACGCTGGAGGTGGCGGAAATGGTGGAGCATGATCCTTTGGATGTGTTTATCTTCAGAGATACAGCAGTGAAACAGGCCCTTCGGCCCACATGGTCTGTGCCGACGATCAACACCCATTTATACTAATTCTATACTCCTACCACATCCCCACCTGTCCCTATATTTCCCCACGACCTACCTATACTAGGGGCAATTTATAATGGCCAATTTACCTACCAAACTGCAAGTCTTTTGGCAGGAAACTGGAGCACCCGGAGGAAACCCACACAGACACAGGGAGAACTTGCAAACTTCACACAGACAGTACCCAGAATTGAAACCAGGTTGCTGGAACTGTGAGGCTGCAGTGCTAACCACTGCGCCACTGTGCTGCTGTGGAGGCAGGTGGGATGGAAAGTGAGGACAAGGGGATCCCTGTTGCAGTTCTGGGAGGGAGGGGAAGGGGGAGGGCAGAGGTTGAAGGTCCATTCAAATACACTGGGAGGGGGGGAGTTGAAACCTGGTGATGTTGTTGAATTTAATTTCACCCCTTGAACTCTCTGCCGATGAAGTCTGAAAAAGGGAAGAACAACCACACAACATGGGCCTCAAATCCAAGACCCTGAGATTAAAAGTCTCATGCTCTACCAACTGAGCTAACAAGGCCTGATACAGTACTTCTACTCTGTCTGTTATTGGACGGATGCAGCTGTTGGCTCCACCCCAAGGGCGGGAGTTTGTTCCACCAACCATGAAGCAGCTTCCTATCAATTCCCAAAATTATCAGTAAATCCACTTACAGAAGCCCCAAAGTGTGATATATTCCTCTCACTCATCGATAATAAAACTTATAAATCTTTTTACCTTGCAAATGCTGCCATCTATTTTGTCAGTATTTATTTCTCTCTCCTTTTTATTTAGTACATGCATTCCTTTGGAATTTTTTTCCAATTATATCTGAGGGAAGAAATGAACAGATCTGGCAACTCAAAACTGGGCATCCATGAGGCACTGTGGGCCATCAGCAGCAGCAGAATTGTATTTAAACACAATATGTTACCTCATAGCCTGACATATCCCTCACTCTACCATTACCATCAAGCCAAGGGAGCAATAGTGGTTCAAGGAAGTGTGCAGGAAGGCATGTCAGGAGCAGCACCAAGCAGACCTAAAAATGAGTGAAGCTACAACACAGGATTACTTGCATGTCAAACAGTGGAAGCAGCATGCAATAGACAGAGCTGAGTGATCTCACAACCAACAGATCAGATCAAAGCTCTGCAGTCCTGCCACATCCAGTCCTGAATGGTGGTGGATAATTAAACAATCAACAGGAGGTTCCACAAATATCCCCATCCTTAATGATAGGGGAGACCAGCATATCAGTGCAAAATACAAGGTTGAATCATTTGCAACCATCTTCAGCCAGAAGTATCAACTAAATGATGCATCTCGACCTCCTCCTGATGTCCCCAGCATCGCAGATGCCAATCTTCAGCAAATCCACTTCACTCCACATGATATCAAGAAATGGCTGAAGGCACTGGATACTGACAACATCCCGGCTGTAGTGCTGATGACTTATGCTCCAGAACTAGCCGCGCCACTAGCCACGCTGTTCCAGTACAGCTACAACACTGGCATCTACCCAGCAACGTGGAAAATTACCCAGGTATGTCCTGCAAACAAAAAGCAGGACAAATCCAACCCTGTCAATTACTGCCCCATCAGCCTCCTCTTGATCATCAGTAAAGTGATGGAAGGTGTCATTGACAGTGCTATCAAGCAGCACTTACACAGCAATAACCTGCTCATCAATGCGCATTTTGGGTTCTGCCAGAGCCACTTGGTTCCTGACCTCGTTGCAGCCTTGACCCAAATTTGGACAAAAGAGCTGAACTCAAGAGGTGAGGTGAGGAGACAGTGACTGCTCTTGCCAAGGGCATTAAGGAGCCCTTGCAAAATTGAAGTCAATGGCCACCAGGGAGAAAACTCTCCACTAGAATTCTTTGAGGAAGTGACAAAGTTGATTGATGAGGGAAGGGCTGGAGATGTCATATGCATGGACTTCAGTAAGGCGTTTGATAAGGTTCCCCATGGTAGGCTGATGGAGAAAGTGAAGTCGCATGGGGTCCAGGGTGTACTAGCTAGATGGATAAAGAACTGGCTGGGCAACAGGAGACAGAGAGTAGCAGTGGAAGGGAGTTTCTCAAAATGGAGACGTGTTCCACAGGGATCCGTGCTGGGACCACTGTTGTTTGTGATATACATAAATGATTTGGAGGAAAGTATAGGTGGTCTGATTAGCAAGTTTGCAGACGACACTAAGATTCGTGGAGTAGCAGATAGTGAAGGGGACTGTCAGAGAATACAGCAGAATATAAATAGATTGGAGAGTTGGGCAGAGAAATGGCAGATGGAGTTCAATCAGGGTAAATGTGAGGTGATGCATTTTGGAAGATCCAATTCAAGAGTGAACTATACAGTAAATGGAAAAGTCCTGGGGAAAATTGATGTACAGAGAGATTTGGGTGTTCAGGTCCATTGTTCCCTGAAGGTGGCAACGCAGGTCAATAGAGTGGTCAAGAAGGCATACGGCATGTTTTCCTTCATCGGACGGGATATTGAGTACAAGAGTTGGCAGGTCATGTTACAGTTGTATGGGACTTTGGTTCGGCCACATTTGGAATACTGCATGCAGTTCTGGTCGCCACATTACCAAAAGGATGTGGATGCTTTGGAGAGGGTGCAGCGGAGGTTCACCAGGATGTTTCCTGGTATGGAGGGTGCTAGCTATGAAGAGAGGTTGAGTAGATTAGGATTATTTTCATTAGAAAGCCGACGGTTGAGGGGGGACCTGATTGAGGTGTACAAAATCATGAGAGGTATAGACAGGGTGGATAGCAAGAAGCTTTTTCCCAGAGTGGGGGATTCAAATACTGGGGGTCACGAGTTCAAAGTGAGAGGGGAAAAGTTTAGGGGGGATATGCGTGGAAAGAACTTTACGCAGAGGGTGGTGGGTGCCTGGAACGCGTTGCCAGCGGAGGTGGTAGCCGCGGGCACGATAGCGTCTTTTAAGATGTATCTAGACAGATCCATGAATGGGCAGGAAGCAAAGAGACGCAGACCCTTAGAAAATAGGCGACATGTTTAGGTAGAGGATCTGGATTGGCGCAGGCTTGGAGGGCCGAAGGGCCTGTTCCTGTGCTGTAATTTTCCTTGTTCTTTGTTCTTTAGTTGGAGTCATACCTAGCGCAAAGGAATATGGTGATAGTTGTGGGTGGCCAATCATCTCAGTCCCAGAACAGCACTCAGGAGTTCCTCAGGGTAGTGTCCTAGGCCCCAACCATCTTCCGTTGCTTCATCAATGACCTTCCCTCTATCATAAGGTCAGAAGTGGGGATGTTCGCTGATGATTGCAAAATGTTCAGTAGCATTAGCAACTCCTCAGCTACTGAAGCAGTCCGTGTCCACATGTAGAGAGACCTGGACAACATTGGGCTTGGGCTGATAAGTGACAAGGAACATTCAACCCACAAAAGTGCCAGGCAATGAACATCTCCAACAAGAGAGAACCTAACCATCTCCCCTTGACATTCAATGGCATTACCATTGCTGAATCCCTCACTATCAACATTCTGGGGGTTACCATTGAGCAGGAACTGAATTGGATCAGCCATATAAATACCGTAGCTACAAGAGCAGGTCAGAGGCTGGGAATTCTGCTGTGAATCACTCACCTCCTGTCCACCATCTACAAGGCACAAGTCAGGAGCGTGATGGAATACTCCCCATTTGCCTGGATGAGTGCAGATCCAACAACACTCAAGAAGCTCAACATCATCCAGGACAAAGCAGCTCGCTTGATCAGCACCCCATCCACCACCTTAAATATTCACTCCCTGCACCACCAGTGAACAGTGGTAGCAGTGCGTACCATCTACAAGATGCACTGCAATAACTCACCAAGCCTCCTTCGACAGCACCTTACAAACCCATGACCTCGACCACCTAGAAGGACATTGGATGCATAGGAACACCACCATCTGCCAGTTCCCGTCCAAGCTACACACCATCCTGACTGGGAACTATATCACCGTTCCTTCACTGTCACTGGATCAAAATCCTGGAACTCCCTTCCGAACAGCACTGTGGATTTACCTACACCACATGGACTGCAACAGCTCAAAAAGGCAGCTCAACACAACCTTCTCAAGGGAAGTTAGGAATGGGCAATAAATGCTGGCGTTGCCAGCGATGCCCACATTCCGTGAAAGAATAAAAAAGAGATTTGCCACAATGGTAGCAGGGTGAGGGACTTCAGTGATGTGGAGAGATTGGAGAAGCTGGGGTTGTTCTCCTTGCGGCAGAGAAAATTCAGAAAAGATTTGACACATTTGTTCAAAATCATGAAGTTCTTCAATAGTTTAAATAAGGAGAAACTGTTTCCAGTGGTAAAAGGGTCAGTAAGCAGAGGACACAGATATCAGGTGATTGGCAGAAGAACCAGAGGTGACATGAAAAACCATTTTTTACACAGTAATGTGTTGTGATAAAGAAAGAAAAGACTTGCATTTCGCACCTTTCAAGACCACTGGACATATCAAAGCACTTTGTAGACAATGAAATACTTTTGAAGTGTAATCACTGTTGTAATGTCAGAAATGCAGCAGCTAATACCCACAAACAGCAATGTGATAATGACCAACTGATCTGATTGAGAGGCAAATATTGATCACAACACCAGGGAGAATTGCTCTTCACTTGTTTGAAATTGCAGCATGGGATCTTTTACATTCACCCAAACATGCAGACCAGGTCTTGGTTTAACATCACACCTGAAAGGCAGCAACTTCAACACCCTCAGTGCTGCACTGGAGTGTCAGCTGTGAAATCTGAACCCAGAAGCTTGTGATTTCGAGGTGAGTGTGACCAACTGAGCCACAGCTTTTACCTGAGTCTCAATCCTTCTACCAACAGTTTCTCTCTATCGGGTCTGTCACGACCCCTCATGATTGTGAACACCTCTATCAAATCTCCTCTCGAAGGAGAACAACCCCAGCTTCTCCAATCTATCCACATAACTGAAATCCTAACCACACGTTGCAGAAAGGAAATTTTCCTCAAGTTCTTTCCAGTTTTGTGAGTCACATTAAATCTGTAACCTTCGGTTAGTGACCGTTCAGCAGTTAGAAACAGTTCCTCAGTATTTACTCTGCCTCAAACCTTTAAGGAAGCTCTGCAAAGTAACTGAAAATCAAGTTGTCAGAAGTGGGATTTAAACACATGCCTACAGTGAAAGCTGCAACCTGAACAGAGAAGCTGAAACCGCTCAGTCACCTCAACTGTTCAGACCTTTTTAACCTCGTCATCACTTCTGTACTTTGAAAGGTTCACTCAAAGAACAAAGAACAAAGAAAATTACAGCACAGGAACAGGCCCTTCGGCCCTCCAAGCCTGCGCCAATCCAGATCCTCTATCTAAACATGTCGCCTATTTTCTAAGGGTCTGTATCTCTTTGCTTCCTGCCCATTCATGGATCTGTCTAGATAAATCTTAAAAGACGCTATCATGCCCGCGTCTACCACCTCCGCTGGCAACGCGTTCCAGGCACCCACCACCCTCTGCGTAAAGAACTTTCCATGCATATCCCCCCTAAACTTTTCCCCTCTCACTTTGAACTCGTGACAACTAGTAATTGAATCCCCCACTCTGGGAAAAAGCTTCTTGCTATCCACCCTGTCTATACCTCTCATGATTTTGTCCACCTCAATCAGGTCGCCCCTCAACCTCCGTCTTTCTAATGAAAATAATCCTAATCTACTCAACCTCTCTTCATAGCTAGCGCCCTCCATACCAGGCAACAGCCTGGTGAACCTCCTCTGCACCCTCTCCAAAGCATCCACATCCTTTTGGTAATGTGGCGACCAGAACTGCACGCAGTATTCCAAATGTGGGCGAAACAAAGTCTTATACAACTGTAACATGACCTGCCAACCCTTGTACTCAATACCCCGTCCGATGAAGGAAAGCATGCCGTATGCCTTCTTGACCACTCTATTGACCTGCGTTGCCACCTTCAGGGAACAATGGACCTGAACACCCAAATCTCTCTGTACATCAATTTTCCCCAGGACTTTTCCATTTACTGTATAGTTCACTCTTGAATTGGATCTTCCAAAATGCATCACCTCGCATTTGCCCTGATTGAACTCCATCTGCCATTTCTCTGCCCAACTCTCCAATCTATCTATATTCTGCTGTATTCTCTGACAGTCCCCTTCACTATCTGCTGCTCCACCAATCTTAGTGTCGTCTGCAAACTTGCTTATCAGACCACCTATACTTTCCTCCAAATCATTTATGTATATCACAAACAACAGTGGTCCCAGCACGGATCCCTGTGGAACACCACTGGTCACACGTCTCCATTTTGAGAAACTCCCTTCGACTGCTATTCTCTGTCTCCTGTTGCCCAGCCAGTTCTTTAACCATCTAACTAGTACACCCTGGACCCCATGCGACTTCACGTTCTCCATCAGCCTACCATGGGGAACCTTATCAAACGCCTTACTGAAGTCCATGTATATGACATCTACAGCCCTTCCCACATCAATCAACTTTGTCACTTCCTCAAAGAATTCTATTAAGTTGGTAAGACATGACCTTCCTTGCACAAAACCATGTTGCCTATCACTGATAAGCCCATTTTCTTCCAAATGGGAATAGATCCTATCCCTCAGTATCTTCTCCAGCAGCTTCCCTACCACTGACGTCAGGCTCACCGGTCCATAATTACCTGGATTATCCCTGCTACCCTTCTTAAACAAGGGGACAACATTAGCAATTCTCCAGTCCTCCGGGACCTCACCCGTGTTTAAGGATGCTGCAAAGATATCTGTTAAGGCCCCAGCTATTTCCTCTCTCGCTTCCCTCAGAAACCTGGGATAGATCCCATCCGGACCTGGCGACTTGTCCACCTTAATGCCTTTTAGAATATCCAACACTTCCTCCCTCCTTATGCCGACTTGACCTAGAGTAATCAAACATCTGTCCCTAACCTCAACATCCGTCATGTCCCTCTCCTCGGTGAATACCGATGCAAAGTACTCGTTTAGAATCTCACCCATTTTCTCTGACTCCACGCATAACTTTCCTCCTTTGTCCTTGAGTGGGCCAATCCTTTCTCTTGCTCCTTATATATGAATAAAAGGCTTTGGGATTTTCCTTAACTCTGTTTGCTAAAGATATTTCATGACCCCTTTTAGCCCTCTTAATTCCTCGTTTCAGATTGGTCCTACATTCCCGATATTCTTTCAAAGCTTCGTCTTCCTTCAGCCTCCTCGACCTTCTGTATGCTTCCTTTTTCCTCTTAGCTAGTTTCACAATTTCACCTGTCATCCATGGTTCTCTAATCTTGCCATTTCTATCCCTCATTTTCACAGGAACATGTCTCTCCTGCACGCTAATCAACCTCTCTTTAAAAGCCTCCCACATATCACATGTGGATTTACCTTCAAACAGCTGCTCCCAATCTACATTCCCCAGCTCCTGCCGAATTTTGGTATAGTTGGCCTTCCCCCAATTTAGCACTCTTCCTTTAGGACCACTCTCGTCTTTGTCCATGAGTATTCTAAATCTTACGGAATTGTGATCACTATTCCCAAAGTAGTCCCCAACTGAAACTTCAACCACCTGGCCGGGCTCATTCCCCAACACCAGGTCCAGTATGGCCCCTTCCCGAGTTGGACTATTTACATACTGCTCTAGAAAACCCTCCTGGATGCTCCTTACAAATTCTGTTCCATTTAGACCTCTAACACTATGTGAATCCCAGTCAATGTTGGGAAAATTAAAATCTCCTATCACCACCACCCTGTTGCTCCTACATCTTTCCATAATCTGGTTACATATTTGTACCTCTATCTCACGCTTGCTGTTGGGAGGCCTGTAGTACAGCCCCAACATTGTTACCGCACCCTTCCTATTTCTGAGTTCTGCCCATATTGCCTCACTGCTCGAGTCCTCCATAGTGCCCTCCTTCAGCACAGCTGTGATATCCTCTTTGACCAGTAATGCAACTCCTCCACCCCTTTTACCTCCCTCTCTATCCCGCCAGAAGCATCGATATCCTGGGATATTTAGTTGCCAATCATGCCCTTCCCTCAACCAAGTCTCAGTAATAGCAATAACATCATACTCCCAGCAACTAATCCAAGCCCTAGGTTCATCTGCCTTACCTACTACACATCTTGCATTAAAACAAATGCACCAGTCCCTTTGCGTTCATCATCTGCTCCCTGTCTACTCTTTCCCTTAGTCACGCTGACTTCATTATCTAGTTCCTTACAGGCTTTAGTTACTACCTCCTTACTGTCCACTGACCTCCTCATTTGGTTCCCATCCCCCTGCCACATTAGTTTAAACCCTCCCCAACAGTGTTAGCAAAAGCACCCCCAAGCACATTCGTTCCAGTCCAGCCCAGGTGTAGACCGTCCAATTTGTAATAGTCCCACCTCCCCCAGAACCGGTCCCAATGTCCCAAAAATCTGAACCCCTCCCTCCTGCACCATCTCTCAAGCCACGCATTCATCCTGACTATTCTTTCATTTCTACTCTTACTAGCATGTGGCACTGGTAGCAATCCTGAGATTACTACCCCTGAGGTCCTACTTTTTAACTTGGCTCCTAACTCCCTAAATTCTGCTTGTAGGACCTCATCCTGTTTTTTACCTCTATCATTGGTGCCTATGTGCACAATGACAACTGGCTGTTCACCCTCCCCCTTCAGAATGTTCTGCAGCCGATCTGAGATATCCCTGACCCGTGCACCTGGGAGGCAACATACCATTCGGGAGTCTCGTTTTCGACCACAGAACCGCCTATCTACTCCCCTTACAATTGAATCCCCTATGACTATAGCCCTTCCACTCTTTATCCCGCCCTTCTGAACAGCAGAGCCAGCCACGGTGCCATGAACCTGGCTACTGCTGCCTTCCCCTGGTGAGCCATCTCCCTCAACAGTATCCAAAACAGTATACCTGTTTTGGAGGGAGATGACCGCAGGGGACACCTGCACTGCCTTCCTGCTCTTTCTCTGCCTTTTGGTCACCCATTTCCTTTCTCCCTCAGCAATCCTAATCTGCGGTGTGACCAATTCGCTAAACGTGCTATCCACGACCTCCTCAGCATCGCGGATGCTCCAAAGTGAGTCCATCCGCAGCTCCAGAGCCGTCATGCGGTCTAACAAGAGCTGCAGCTGGACACAATTCCAACACGTGAAGGAGTCAGGGACATCAGCCGTGTACCTGAGCTCCCACATTGAGCAAGAGGAGCATAACACGGGTCTGAGACCTCCTGCCATTTTTAATCTTAAGCTTAACTTAGCCTTAACTTAGATAAATGAAAAAGGAACGAAAAGTGTTTACCAATCACACGAAAAAAAAATAAATAGAAAAAGCCTTACCTTATCTGCACACCACCGAGTCGTTTTTATTTGGTCAGAGGAGGAGGGCGGGTGGGAGACACTACAGGTGTAGTGTCTCGGGTTCAGCCGCTGCCCAAAAATATAGTATTTACTTTCCCAGCTGCCACCTCGCTCTCCCTGTCGCCGCTGCAAAAAGAAACTGCCGAAACAAAAAGATAAGTTTATATAAGTTGTAAACTCACTTACCCAGCTGCCACCTCGCTCTCCCTGTCGCTGCTGCAAAAAGAAACTGCCGAAACAAAAAGATAAGTTTATATAAGTTGTAAACTCACTTACCCAGCTGCCACCTCGCTCTCCCTGTCGCCGCTAAAGGCAATCTTACCTAATGAACCAGTGTTGGCTGCTCCAAATTTTGCGAAACCCTTTAAAATAGCGATCGATTCTAGCGACCTGGGGGTTGGTGCAGTCCAATTGCAAGATGACAAATCGGGCATAGAGAAGCCAATAGGGTACTTTTCAAGAAAACTAAATTGGCATCAAAAAAGTATTCCACTGTGGAAAAAGAAACATTCGGACTTTTGCTGGCTCTCAAACATTTCAAAGTATATGTCCGCCAGGACTATAAAGAAACACTAATATAAACTGACAATAACCCATTAACGTTTGTGGATAAGTTTAAAAACCAAAATACTAGAATATTTAGATGGAGTTTGTTGCTACAGCCTGATCATTTGAAAATTGTACATATTTTGGGGAAGAACAATGTTATCGCCAGCGCTTTGTCACGAATTTAATTTAACTCTGTTAAGTTATGTAGATGGCGATGGTACAAAGAAAATGTTGTGAATTATCACTGGGGTAAATGGGTGTGTGAATGTGAGAAAATGTTAAGAATGTTTTTTTCCCAGTTTCTTTGAAGTGCAGGGGCAAGAATGAACACCTATCATTTGGAGAAACTGCAAGAGAAGAATATCCTTGTCCACTCAACACAGTATGAGACTGGCAGTCAAGTAAGCTTGTATGCAGCTTGCTCTGAAATGGCATGAGACTGACATCTCGTGGTGTGAAATAGAACTGCAAGAGCGAAATTGATTGATAATAAATAGCCAGGTGGGAATGTCAGCTGTGAGGGGGATACAAAGGGCCGGATATTATTTGTTTCACTCACCCCGACATTCCTGCACTGCTCCAATTCTGGTCTTTTGAGCATCGCTGATTTTAATCGCTCCACCGCTCGTGGCTGTGCCATCAGCTGTCCAGGCCCGAAGCCTGAGATTTCCATCCCTGAACTCTCCGCCTCTCCACCTCTCTTCCCTCCTTTAAAACACTCATGGAAGCTACTTCTGTGACCAAGCTTTTGGCCATCTGCTCTAATATGGTCTTATGTGGTTCGGGGTCAAATTTTGCTTTCCGACACTCCCGTACGTTAAAGGTGCTCTCGAAAGTTACACACAAGTTGTTGTTGATTTTGGTCTGGAATGTATTGCCTGAGAGGATGGTGGAAGGAGACTCAATCGTAAGGTTGAAAAGGGAATTTCGATAAATCGTTGAAAGGAAATGAAAGAGCTGCCACAGGCCGCCCTGGTTGTAGATGTCGTCGTCATCCTTCCTTCTACATGAGATGATGGACGTGCAGCAAATCCATTGGCGATGGGATAGTTTCCCATGGTGCACTTTGTCCGATAGCTGAAGAGGTCAATCTGTGAGAGGCAGGTTCTTCCACAAGTGACACATATGAGGTGGGATTATCAGGTGTCGCTGTTTTCCATGTTGGCACCTGCTGTCAAGCTGCTGTAGTCACTGATCGTCATGGTGACGCACACACCAGTCCAGGGGTAATATCACCATTTCCCTCTGTTGTTGGCCAGTGTCTCCCATGTGTGAAAATCGATGTTTCGGGCCTTCATGTCCTGCTTGCAGGCATCCTTGAAGTGGGGCTTTGGGCATCCAACTAGTCTTCTGTCTCCGGCGACCTCCCCATACAGAATACCCTTGGGAATGTGTCATCTTCCATCCTGCGAACGTGCCTGAGCCAGCAAAGTCACCTCTGCTTGACGAGTGTGAGCATACTCGGGAGATTTGCTTTTGAAAGCATTGTTACATTTGTGATTTTGTCCAGTGTTTATTTGCGCAGTGTCTCACTATCTTTTGCACAACTGTCTTGGCTAATTTCAAGTCATATAATGTTCTGGCTGCTTGTTTCATGTTGTGCATCAGGTCGGTTCTGCTTTTTGCTTCAATCACAGATGTCATCTCTGCTGAGTAGGTGGGGAAGAAACTATTGCCCACCTCCTTCTGGAATGTGTCTTTGCAAAGCAGGTGTGGAAAGAGATGCAGTGGTTTTTGTCGAGATTCATCCCAAGCAGCTCTGTAACACAGGAGTCTGTGCTCTACGGGCTGTTCCCAGGGATGCACACCGAGATAAACATCAACTGCTGCTGGAGGACCATCAATTTGGTGAAAGAAGCTCTTTGGCCTGCCCTAAACTTGCTGGTCTTCCAGCGCAAAGAGTTGTTCACGACCGAGTGTTGCAGACTGGCACATTCCAAGGTCCAGGACTACGTGCTGAGGGACACACTAAAGCTTGGGGTAGCCACTGCAAAGGCTCAATGTGGAAAGACCACTGTGTAAGGTCCTCCCGCCATAGTGAACTAAGGAACTGGACCCATGGGAAACCCCTCGGGCTGTATACACCAGATATGATTTTGCTGTAAAATGTACATGGCAGGTAAAATGGAATGGAAGGGTTGTGAGGCAACTCACCCCTCTATTGAAGAAAACTTAATGAACCAGATAGAAGAAAGGATTGAGATAGAGAGTAAAATAGCCCTGGTCTGTTCCTACTAACCCCCCGACACCCGACTTTAAATGGCATCATTTTCTCCTGCTTCTGCACATTCTAATCCATTGATGTTTGCAAACCTTTCATCTGTCCCTTTAATTCCTGTTTCCTAATCCATTGATGTTTCACAATATCCCAATCCATTGATATAACTCAGTCTATAGAATTTCCCAATCCAGATATTTTCCAGTCCATTGACTTTCCCAATCCATTAATGGTTCCTGTCCATTGACATTCCCAATCCATTTATATTGCCTGTGATTTCAAAGCAACTGTGGAATACAAATAGTATCAGTATTATCAGATGCATCGAGACGAGGTGCAATAGCACCCTTGCACTTTTTGGACTGTTAACTTGTGCTGTTTTGAACTGTTTTAGAATGCATTTTTTTACAGATTTATATGAATGAAGTATATTTGTAGGAATAAAAACCTGGGAATTCATGTGCATAGTTCTTTGAAGGTGGCAGGACACATTGAGAGAGTAGTTAGCAAAGCATATGGGATCTTGGGCTTCATAAATAGAGGTATTGAGGACAAAAGCAGGGAAGTTATGCTGAACCTGTATAAATTTCTAGTTTGGCCACAAGCAGAGAATTGCATCCAGTTCTAGTCACCACACTTTTGGAGCGATGTGAGTGTCCTTGAGAGGGTGGAGGAAATTTACCAGAATGGTTCCAGACATGAGGGATTTTAGTTGTAAGGTTAGGTTGGAGAAGCTGGGGTTGTTCTCCTTGCAGCAAAGGAGATTGAGGGGAGATTTGATAGACATGTACAAGATTATAATAAATATGACAGATTTAGATAACTTACAGGGCTATGGGGATAGAGCGGGGGAATGGGACTGAATGGATTGATTTACATGGGCTTGATGGGCAAAATGACTCCATGACTCAATGACTCTCTCTGCTTCTCTCTCTCTCTCTCTGTCTCTGTCCAACGCTTTACCTCTCTCTGCCTCTCTCTCTCTGTCTGTCTTTAGCTGGTCCTCTAACTTTCTATTGCACTCTCTCTCCCTCTCTTTCTCTCTTTTTTTCACTCTCTCTCTCCATTGCACACATATTTATGAATCACATGTCAAAGAAGGAAACATAATGAAGGAATGGCTGCGCCCTTGAAAATGTTTCCGGCAGATTAGTTAAATGTTTAAAGTTTCTGTAGGGAGTTTGACCTGAGATGGTGAGACACAAGAACGTGAGGTTATTAAAGTCTTCACCAAATGTAATGGGAAATCATTTTCTTCACTGGTGAACCCAAAGGAACAAATGCGGCACAAGAATGAGAAAAGTCAGAGGATTGAGAAACATCCAATGGTTCTTCACATCTGCAAGTCAGCAGACCCACAGAAATACAGTAGGTTGAGAGTTCAGATCCAGTGTTAGACTGGACAAATATCGAGCCAGTGCTTTTTTCTTTATAAACCCAACATCTGTCCACTTGGCTATTGCACCTCATCTTGATGTATCTGATTATACTGATACTATTTGTGTTCCACAGTTGCTTTGAAATCACAGGCAATATAAATGGATTGGGAATGTCAATGGACAGGAACCATTAATGGATTGGGAAAGTCAATGGACTGGAAAATATCTGGATTGGGAAATTCTATGGACTGAGTTATATCAATGGATTGGGATGTTGTGAAACATCAATGGATTAGCAAACAGGAATTAAAGGGACAGATGAAAGGATTGCAAACATCAATGGATTAGAATGTGCAGAAGCAGGAGAAAACAATGCCATTTTAAGTCGGGTATTGGGGGGTTAGTAGGAACAGACCAGGGATATTTTACTCTCCATCTCACTCCTTTCTTCTATCTGGCTCATTATCACATCCTCTCTCACTCAGAGCGGTGGGAATCACTGCAACCCACACTTGCTGCTCAGGTTGTTTGGTTCCGGGAAAATACAAGATCCACATCAGATTGACAGGAAGGATAAATGTGATTCATAGCCAATCATATTCCTTTTGGTGATGTGTGCTCAGCCTTGTTATATCAGCAAAGGCAGCAGGAAATGCAAATCCTGAAGAGTTTTGATAGAGTGAAGAAGGAGAAAGTGTTGCCAGTGTCAGAAGGGTCAGTAACCAGAGGAAACACATTTAAAGTAATTGGCAAAATAATGAGAGTTTATTTATTTAGAAATACAGCACTGGAACAGGCCCTTCGGCCCACCTAGTCTGTGCCGACCAACAACCACCCATTTATACTAACCCTACAGTAATCCCACATTCCCTACCACCGACCTAAACTAGGGGCAATTTACAACAGTCAATTTACCTACCACCTGCAAGTTTTTGGCAGTGGGAGGAAACCAGAGCACGTGGCGAAAACCCAGAAGGTCATAGGGAGAACTTGCAAACTCCGCACAGACAGTACCCAGAATCAAACCCTGGTCACCAGAGCTGTGAAGCTGCGGTGCTAACCACTGCGCCACTGTGCACCACTATGTTGTGATGAGGAGATTGTTTTTTCAGCAGTGTGTTGTTCTGGTCTGGAATGCAATCCTGAAAGGTCAGTGGAAGCAGATTCAATGGTAACTCTAAATGGAATTGGATATATACCTGACATGGAAAATATAACAGGGCAATGAGGGAAAGGACAGGAGTGCGGGATGTGGGATTAACAGAATAGCTCTGTTAAATATCCGGCATATGCACAGTAATAAGGTTCAGTGCTTGGACCTCAGATATTTTCACTCTATCAATGGCAGAGAAGGCTCGAGGGACCATGTGGCTACTCCTCATGTTCTTCCCAGTGTCCAGGATGAAGTGCAACAGGACACTGATTTCCAGATGGTTGAAACAATCAGCGGAAAACAAATGCAATGGGCATCCTTCAGGAAAACATCACATTTAAGATGAGAAACTAATCACAAGGCATGGAGGAAGATTGAACCCGTGATCTTCACTTTACGAAACTGACGCCTGACCAATTGGCAACCATGCCTCTGGGTAATTAGTACCTGAGGCTCCAGAGCAGGATTTGTGATTCTTTTTCAATTTGGTTGAAACAGCATCGAGAAACATGCACAGAAATAAAGAGGGATTGTGGAATGGGTAACAGATCCTCATTTACATCATCAGCATCATGAAATCTTCATTCAGATGCTCCATTCCCTTCCTCAGCTTTTCTCACATCTGAACAATAATATAATTGAGTGGACATTGGGTTGTTACTGGGCAGATTATGTAAATAGACTGTGTACATTATCACAGGAAGTGATGTAATATATATAATCTGTACGGCACCTCATGGAGAGTTGTCGATGAAACCTTCCATGCAAGAAATGTAGAGTAAACTCAGGTTATTTTAACCATCAGGCTCTTATAAATTCTGTACTAAGACTTGACAGATATCAGAATATTATATGGGGGCCACAGTAAACTAAAGCGAAGATGGAGAAATCTTTGCCTCTACCGGAGAACTTTGAAAAAGTCACTGGACTGAACCAAGCCGAGGAGTGGCCGAGATGGTTCCAGAGGATTGCAAGGTATCGTACTGCATCGGGTCTCGTGCAGAAGCCAGACATGGAGCAGGTCAGTACGCTATTGTATGCAATGGAGGGAGTGTGCAGGCAACATCCTCATGAAGAACAGAAGGTTACGTGTGAAGAAGTTATTAAGGCACTCAAGACCTATTTTAATTCAGGAATAAAATTTCATCGTGGAGCCAAATTTAAAACGCTGCATTTGCTGACAACGCAACCACCAGGTGGTGCTGTACTAGCACATGCGCAAATGCAGCCTCTTCCACTGAAACGTCACTGTCTGTGACATTCAGGCAGCTGCCAGGATGAAAGATGGCGCAATTCAATGTATCATAGAAAACAACTTCGACCCAAAAAGACTTTCAAAGGTTGCCGACGCCGTCTCCATCCCACCCCCAACAATTCCCCGCTCCCTCTTGTGCATTCGCCAGTTACATAGTACCAAGTCATCTTAATTCACTTAAAGTGAATTAATTTCGGAGCAGTGACTGCCGTTTCATAAGCAAATATGGCACATATCTACACAATGGACATGTTTTGGTTGATACTCGGAGAACGTTGTGCTGTTTGAAGTCTCATCAGAAGGGCAGCACCCCTGACAGTGCTGCACACCCTCTGTAATTCAGTGAGGTTTCATAGAGTCATAGAGTTACACAGCACAGAAACAGGCCTTTCGGCCATCAAGTACCTATCTATTCTAATTCCATTTTCCAGCACGTGGCCGTAGCCTTGTATTCTGTGGCGTTTTGAGTGCTCACCTAGATACTTGTTAAATGTTGTGAGGGTTCCTGCCTCTACCACTCCTTCAGGCAGTGTGTTCCAGATTCCAACCACCCTCGAGGTGAAACATTTTTTCCTCAAATCCCCTCTAAACAGTGCCATCCCATTCTCTGGCCACTCACTCCCCACTTCCCCCCATCCCACTCTCTGACTGCTCACTCCCAGCTTCCCCCACCACCAGCCCCATCCTGCTCTCTGGCCGCTCACACTCAAGGCCATGGGCCGTGCCGCTTCCCTCCTCTTGGTCACTCGCTCCAACAATGCCCCATCACCCCTCGAGGCCCGCCTTGCTTCTGCGGGTGGTGCGGTGATGAATGATCAAATGTTGGAGCGAGTGGCCGAGAGGAGGGAAGCGGCATGGCCTAGAGCTAGTGTCTGGAGGGATGTGGGGAGAAGTACGGCATGAGTGGACGGAGAGAGGGCAGTGTGGGGATGTGGGTAGCGAGCGGCCGGAGGGTGGGGGAGCGGGGTAGCAGGGAGCGGGCAGCGAGCGGCCTGGAGTGAGTGGCCGAGGGGGGAGAGCGTTTTCTCGCGCATGCGCCAGTTAGTCCTAGAAGATGTAGGCTGAGCATGCGCAGCATCTCAGAGCGCAGGAGACTGTTTGTGCATGTGCGAGCTTGGAGCGCTCTGATGACGTCGGCTGGCCGCTGCATTGTCAGGAATCACTTTGAATTTCATAAGCGTACAAAACAGAAAGGGGAGAGCATTCATTCATTTATCAATGACTTGTACAAACTCACGGAGGTTTGTGAATACGGCAACTTAAGAGAAGAGCTGAATGGAGACAGGATTGTGTTCGGGGTATTAGACAACACCCTTTCAGATCATCTACAGTCCAGGGCTGATCTCACATTAACGAAAGTGATTCAATTGAGCAAACAAGCAGAGGTTAGAAAGTTTAACCAATCCGTTGTCCGAGGGGACAGGGAGAGTCTGATCTCGAGAGTAGCAGACTCAATTGAATTTGTTAAGAAAACAAAAGGAAAAATTAGTGGTAAAAGACAAGAAAGATGGGAAGAGCATCTAGTGGTAGCTGCAACCAATTGCAGTAGGTGTGGCCGAGAGAGACACAAGTGGGAAAACTGTCCCGCCAAAGAAGCTGAGTGTTTTTCCTGCAGAAAGATGGGACACTTTCAGTCAGTGTGTGGCAGTAAAATACCAGCACTGAATATAATTAAAGGGAAATCCCCAGAGAGCAAAAACATTAATGAAGTACAGGATATCCAAAGTGTGGAAATACATTTTTTAGGTGAAATCCAGGAAATAAAGTGAGAGTTGCTGGACGACAGAAATTCTTAAATATTTTAAGATAGAGGTAGATAGATTCTTGATAAACAAGGGGGTGAAAGGTTACTGGGGGCAGGTGGGAATGTGGAGTTGAGGTTAAAATCAGATCAGCCGTGATCTTATTGAATGGTGGAGCAGGCTCGAGGGGCCGAGTGGTCTACTCATGCTCCTAATTGGTATGTTTGTATGTAAGAAAACATGTTCTAGATACAATGAGAACTATCATTTGATTGGAAATGGATTTAAACCCCCTTTTATCAAAAGGTTATAGAGCTTTAATTTTTCTACAATTAACAAGCAAGTCCTTGTGGAGTTGAGATTGACAGAAACAGTGGGCTGGATTCTATAGAGCCCTCAACGTCGAGATCTGTTGTGGGGGTGGGGTGGGGGCCGCCTGAAGATGGCCCCAGATGAGGCCCGTCACAGACCTCAACGCCGGCAGGGCGTGGCTCGATATTGCCAGCAACGGCGGGGCCTTGTGGGGGACCCCCACCGCTCGGCAACGGGACCACAAACCTGCATTAATTATTATCCCATCACTTCCTGATATCCCACTGCGATCTTCAGCCCAGTGACCGGCACTGCCGTGCCTTCGGAGCCCCATCCGGGGAAATGAGTTGCAACACTGGTGGGGAGGGAGGAGAAGGTAAGTTTCTCAGTGTGGGGGAGGGGGGGCGGAGTCAAATTAATGTCATGGGTGTAGGGGATGGTGGGAAGGGTTACAGTTTACAGTTTGTGCAGTTGGGGTCAGATGGTAAAGGTAGGTTTTAATTTAATTTAACTGTTATTGGGGGGATGGAGAGAGAGGCAAAAGCAATGTACTTATTTCATTTCATTTAATCTTCCTTTAAATATTTTCCAGTTGGACTAACAGCCCTTTAAAAATGGCTGACACTCCAGGACAGTACTAAGGCAGTGCTGCACTATCAGAAATGCTGTTTTTGAGGTGAAACAGAAAACTGAGGATCCCTCAGCCCTCTCAGGTGGATGTTAAAGGTACCATGGCACTATTTCAGAGAATAGAAGGGGAATTATTTCTGGGATGCTGGTCATTGTTTAACCCTGAATCAACATCACTTAAAAACAGATTATCTCGTTTTTATCACATTGTTGTTTCTGGGAGCTTGCTGTGCGCACATTGGCCACCATGTTTCCTACATGACTACAGTGACTACACTTGGAAAGCCCTTCATTGGCTGTAAAAGGCTTTGCAACGTCCTGTGGTCGTGAAATGCAAGTCTTGCTTTTTCCATTGTTATCAGTGTCATTGTGATCAAAAGATCGGATGCGTGAACACAAAGTTTAAATCAATTTTGATTAAAATAATGTAAAAGCATCTATATTCTTGCACTGTACTTAATAATCTCCATCTTCCTATCCTTACAGAGTGCAATGTCATCGACCCTGAAATTGATTCCAGAATCTCACAGAATCTTAGACTCATAGAAAGTTTAAGGCACAGAAAGAGGCCACTTGGCCCTCAGACAATTTCAGCACAGTTCTGATGAAAGGTCACAGACCACAAACGTTAACTCTGTTTCTCTCTCCACAGATGCTGCCAGACCTGCTGAGTATTTCCAGCATTTTCTGTTTTTATTTCAGATTTCCAGCATCTGCAGTATTTTGCTTCTGTGTTAATTTGAAAGTTAAAACTGACCCAACTGTCTACAATTCACACCGGGGTCTCCCATGAAATGAGTCTGTATAATGTTGATGTAATGAATACAGACTCCGAGCACAGAGCTTCCTGTGGGGAATTGGGGATATGAAAACCAGCAGACTCTGCAGGAATTTCCACTGGGAGCACAAATTCACAAAATCTACCTTTCATATATCGATTCATTTTGATTGTCCTTCTGGAAAATTATTTTGAAACAATTTAAACATCAACCCACAGCTCCATGACTGGGCCAATTATGAGGTCATCCTCTGACAGGTCATGTGACAGCTGGAGCCACAAGACATCAGAACCAGATTTGTGACTGGATTAAAACCCGGAATCCTGTCACAATGGCTTTTCAAATCAAGCTGTTGCTGTTTGAAAACACAGCAGTTAAACTTTCTGCCTGACCATGAGGGGAGCTAGGGAGAAATTTACAAAACTCAATCCTTCAACAAAATAGTTCAAAAATCATTCATATCGAAATCATGTGAGGATTCATATGCAGTAGAGAAACAAGCAGAATACAGAAAGTACAGAGGAGAGCTGAAAAAGGAGATGAGATTAGCAAGAGAATGTATGAGAAAAGATTATCAGGTCACATAACTGGGAACACTGAAGTCTTTTACCAACATATGGACAGTCAATGAAAGGGGGGATCAATTAGGAGATCCTGTGGAGACAGAGGGTGTTGCTGAGGCACTAATTAAGTATCACAAAATAAGCGGATGCTGCAAGTGTCACAGTAAAGGAGGAGGAAGTGAAGAAATTGGACAGGATGAAAATAGATAAAGAGGAGACAATTACAAGGTTGGCAGCTCTCACAGTAGAAAAGTCACCCAGTTTGAATGGGTTGCATCCTGGGTTGCTGAGGGAGGTAAGGGTGGAAATATCAGAGACTCGAACCACAATCTTTCAATCCTCCTTAAATATGGGAATGTTGCCAGAGGACTGGAGGATGCAGGTAAGCTTGGGTAGTTCGATCTTAGTTTAATTTGACCATTTTTATAATGTATCCATTGTAATAACTAACAAGGTCAAGAAAGCCATTTTATAATTAACACATGACCAAAGGAGCCATTTTGTGTTCAGTACTAACGTGCCGTGCAGAGGACACTATTTGTGCTTAAACATTAGCACAACACAGGAAGAAACGGTTACCGATTATAAGCTCTCACTCAATTGGTGCAGAGTATGAGCACCAGGGGTTACTTCTGACAGTTGAAGAGATCATCGCATCTCATTGGATAGCTACCACCCACTCCAAGCTGGGTAGCCCCAAATCAGTTAGGTGCTGTCCTGCCACAACCTGCTTGCTTCAATGGGTGCTTGGAGCTCAGAGAGTCATCTCTCAACAGGCGGATCGATAATCAATGCACCAAGAAAAACAAGCTCAACAAAGAAGACACCAGTCCTTCGCATCACAAGCTGGAATGTAAGGACCATGTGTCCTGGCCTTACTGACACCCTTCTGCAGGTTGATGACACACACAAGACAGCTGTGATCGACAAAGAACTCACAAGGCTCAATGTGGACATTGCTGTGCTGCAAGAAACTAGACTCGTCCAAAGTGGATCCCTCAAAGAGAAACACTACACCTTCTTCTGGCAGGGGAAAGCCCAAGAGGCAACTCGTCAGCATGGAGTGGTTTTCACAGTAAAAAACACGCCACTTGAGATGAGTGAACCAGCCACAGTAGGCTCAGAGAGACTTCTTACTCTTCACTTGTCAACAAGCGTGGGCCCAGTTAATCTCATGTGCATCTATGTCCCGACACTCACCTCCACCCCAGATGTCAAGGATCAATTCTATGTGACACTTGATACTGCCATCAGTAGAATTCCCAGCACTGAGGGACTGTACCTTCTAGGAGACTTCAACACAAGCTTGGGTACTGACTACACAGCTTTGCCAATGTGCATAGAGCACCAGGGGATTGGCAAGATGAATGAAAATGGACAGAGGTTGCTGGTGTTATGCTGTCACCATGGATTCTGTGTGATGAACAGCTACTTCCAGGTCAAGCTGTGCCACAAGGTGTCCTGGAGACATCTGAGATCACGCCACTGGCACCAGCTAGACCTTATCATCACCAGTGCAAACACCCTCAGCAGTGTCCTCATCACTCACAGCTATCACAGCGCTGACTGTGACACTGAGCACTCCCTGGTGTGTAGCAAGGTCAGGCTTCAGCCAAGGAAGCTTCATCCATCCAAGAAGAACGTCGTCCTCAGATCAACTCTTGACGAACCACTGATCCAGAACGGACCCAGGAGTTCCTCAACATCCTCGATCAGGCTCTTTCAGACAACAATGCTCAAGGTCTCAGTGCGGTGTCAAAGTGGAGTCATCTGTTAACAAGCAGATGGAAAGGTGAGTGGAGCATTACCTTAAACTCTACATAACGGAGAATATTGTCATTGAAGTGGCTCTCAGTGCCATTCCAGACTTCCCTGTCATGGAGGAGCTGGACAGTGACCCCACCATAGTGGAGCTCAACAAAGCCATTGACCATCTTGCCAGTGGTAAAGCCCCGGGAAATGATGGTATTCCACCTGGAATCATCAAGAGTGGAAAAGCGGTTCTACTGCAGCATCTCCATGAACTTCTGTGTCTCTGTTGGAAGGAAAGATCTGCACCTCAAAACATGCGTGATGCAAACATTGTCACCTTGTACAACAATAAGGGGGACTCGCAGTGACTGCAGCAATTAGCGAGGCATCTCCTTGCTAAGTATTGTGGGGAAGGTCTTTGCTCGCATTGCTCTGACCAGATTGCAGACCCTGGCATCACACATCTATCCTGAGTCTCAGGGCAGCTTCAGAGCTGGTAGATCGACAGTCGACATGATTGTCTCACTTCGGCAGTTACAGGACAAGTACTGTGAACAGTACAGACCACTCTACATTGTCTTTACATATGAACATACGAATTAGGAGCAGGAGTGGGCCACTCGTCCCTTCGAGCCTGCTTCACCATTCAATAAGCTCATGGCTGAACTGATTACTCCACATTTCCATCTACCTCCGATAACCTTTCACCCCCTTGCAGATAAAGAATCTATCCATCTCTCCCTTAAAAATATTCAAAGACTCTGCTTCCACCGCCTTTTGAGGAAGAAAATTCCAAAGACTCACGACCCTCTGAGGGGGAAAATTGCTCCTCATCTCTGTCTTAAATGGGTGACCCCTTATTTTTAAACAGTGACCCCAGCTCTAGATTCTCCCACAAGGGGAAACATCCTTTCCACATCCACCCTGTCAAAACCCCTCAGGATCTTGTATGTTTCAATCATGTCGCCTCTTTCTCTTCTAAACTCTAGTGGATACGAACCTAGCCTGTCCAATCTTTCCTCGTAAGACAGCCCACCCATTCCATGTATTAGTCTAGTAAACCTTCTCTGTACTACCTCCAATGCATTTACATCCTTCCATAAATAAGGAGACCAGTACTGTACTCAGTGTTGCAGAAGAGTTCTCACCAATGCCCTGTATAGCTGAAGCATAACCTCCCCTGGCGATAAATGATAACATTCTATTAGCTTTCCTAATTACATGCTGTACCTGCAGACTAACCTTTTGCGATTCGTGCACTAGGACACCCAGATCCCTCTGCATCTCAGATCTCTGCAATCTCTCACCATTTAGATAATATGCTTTTTTATTCTTCCTGCCAAAGTGGACAATTTCCCACTTTCCCACATTATACTCCATTTGCCAGGTCTTTGCCCAGTCACTTAACCTATCTATATCCCTTTGTAGCCCCCTTATGTCCTCTTCACAACCTACTTTCCTACCTATCTTTGTCATCAGCAAATTTAGCAACCATACTTTTGGTCCCTTCATCAAAGTCATTTCAAAAATTGTAGAAGGTTGAGGCCCCAGCACAGATCCCTGTGGACCACTCGTTACTTCTTGCCAACCAGAAAATGACCCATTTATGCTGACTCTCTGTTTCCTATCAGCTAGCCAATCCTCTATCCATGCCAATATGTTACCCCTGACACCATGAGCTTTTATTTTCTGCAATAACCTTTGATATGTCACCTTATCCTTCTGGAAATCGAAGTACAATACATCCACCGGTTCCCCTTTATCCACAGCACATGTAACTCCCTCAAAGAACTCCAATAAATTGGTTAAACATGATTTCCCTTTCACAAAACCATGTTGACTCTGCCTGATTACCTTTATTTTTTCTAAACGCCCTGCTATAACATCTTCAGTAATCGCTCCTAACATTTTCCCTAAGACAGATGTTAAGCTAACTGGCCTGTCGTTTCCTGCTTTCTGTCTCCCTCCCTTTTTGAATAAATGAATTATATTCGCTACTTTCCAATCTAACAGAACCTTCCCGAAGCGAGGGAATTTTCGAAAATTAAAACCAGCGCATCAACTATCTCCCTGGCCAATTCAGGACCTGGCGACTTGTAAGCCCGCAGCTCCAACAATTTGTTTAGTACCACTTCCCTGGTGATTGTAATTTTCTTGAGTTCCTCCCTCCCTTCCATTTCCTGACTTACAGCGAATACTGGGATGTTATTTGTATCCTCAATCGTGAAGACCGATGCAAAGTATCTGTTCAATTCATCTGCCATCTCTTAATTATCCATTATTAATTCCCCAGACACACTTTCCATAGGACCAACACTCACTTTGTTAACTCTTTTCTTTTTAAAATATCTATCGAAACTCTTACTAGTTGTCTTTATATTTCTTGCTAGCTTTCTCTCGTACTCTAATTTTACCTTCCTTATCAATCTTTTAGTCATTCTTTGCTGTTTTTTTATATTCTGTCCAATCTTCTGACCTGCCTCCCATCTTTGCACAATTATAGGCTTTTTCTTTAAGTTTGATAGTATCTTCAACTGTTTTCATTAAACATGGATGGTGAGTCCCACCTTTGGAATTTTTCTTTCTGGTTGAAATGTATCTATTCTGTGTATTCTGAAATTTTCCTTAAATGTCTGCCACTGCATCTCTATTGACCTATCCCTTAACCTAATTTGCCAGTTCACTTTAGCTAGCTCTGCTTTCATGCACATATAATTGCCCTTATTTAAGTTTAAAATACTCGTTTGGGACACACTCTCCTCTCCCTCAAACTGAATGTAAAATTCAATCATATTATAATCGCTACTACTTTGGGGCACCTTAACTATGAGGTCATTAATTAATCCTATCTCGTTGCACAATGCCAGGTCTAGTATAGCCTGCTCTCAGGTTGGCTCCAGAACTTATTTTTCCAAGAAATTATCCCAAAAACATTCTGTGTACTCCTCGTCTAGGCTACCTCTGTCCATCAGAATTTCCAGTCTATATGGAGATCAAAATCCCCCATAATTATTGCTGTACCTTTCTGACAAGCTGCCATTATTTCTTTTTTTATACCCCATCCTACAGTGTGGTTAATGTTAGGTGGCCTATACACTGCTCCCACAAGTGACTTCTTGCCTGTATTATTTCTCATCTCAACTCAAACTGCTTCTACATCGTGATCTCCTGAACTCAGGTCATCCCTCTCTATTGCGCTAATACCATCATTAATTAACAGAGTTACCCCACCACCTTTTCCAAGCTTCCTGTCCTTCCTAAATGCCATGTCACCTCCAATATTCACATCCCAATCTATGTCGCCCTGCAGCCATGTCTCTGTAATGACTATCAGATCGTACTTATTTATTCTATTTGTGCTCTCTGTTCATCTGTTTTGTTTCGAAAGCTCCATGCATTCAGATACAGAGCACTTAGTTTTGTCCTTTTATTATTTTTGTAACCTCTAGCCTTATCTGTTGATTTACTCTTAGATTTGTCTGCTCTGTCCCTTCCTGTCACAGTCTCTTTATCATTTCCCATATTTATACCTTTCTCTCTTGCCTTGCCTCTCCTCCTTGATTCACCATATCTTCCCAAATTTGATCCCTTGCCCCCACTGTTCAGTTTAAAACCGTCTCTACGTCCCTCGTTATGTGGCTCGCTAGAGCACGGTTCAGGTGTAGACCGTCCCAACGGTACAGCCACCTCTTTCCCCAGTATTGGTGCCAATGCCCCACGAACCAGAACCCACTACAACCACACCAGTCTTTCAGCCGCACATTACTTTCTCTAATCTTATTTGTCCTATGCCAATTTGCACATGGCTCAGGTAATAGTCCAGAGATGATTAACTTTGAGGTTCTCCTACTTAATTTGGTGCCTAGTTCCTTATACTGACTATGCAGAACCTCTATCCTTGTCCTGCCTATGTCGTTGGTACCGACATGGACCACGACAACTGGATCCTCCCCCTCCCATTGTATGTTTCACTCCAGCCCTGAGCAGACGTCCTGAATCCTGGCACCGGCAGGCAACACAGCCATCTGGACTCTTGCTCTTTGCTGCAGAGAACAGAGTCAATCCACCTTACTATACTGTCCCCTACTACCACTACGTTCCTTTTTTCTCCCTCTTTGAGCCGCAAACACTTACTGCAGACGTGTTTGCCCTGGATCACACTGGTATCCAGGAGCTCCCACATGCTGCAGCTGTGACACATCACCTGTCCTGTCATCCTTAACGTGTTTCAATTAACTACTTAATTATTTTATTCAATTGTTTATTTTGTTGTATATTTTATTAAGCTTACCACTAGTTTGTTTACTATTTTAAACATTAGGACTAAAATGGACCTTAATCACTTTCCAGATCCTCATCAAACATGCAGCTTTTTCCAAACCAATCAACTACCTGCTTGCCTGTGATGTCACAGCTCAACAGATCCTCACCAAACAGCTCCTTCCACTGCACCGAAGCAAGAACCAAATCCTGTAAACTCACCCCAGCGGCTCTCTGTTTCCCTGCTCTCACTCTCCATTGTGATGTCACTTGTTGATTTTTTTTGCCCCAGCTCTGCTCCTGCTGTGCTCCTCTCTCTCTCGCTCTGTCTCTGAATCAGTGCTTTTGACACACTTGTTCACTCTCTGTTCCGTCGTGCTCTTCTGTCTCTGGTCCAAAAATCTGACTCTGGTGGGATTTGAACCCACAACCTTTGAATGCCTTTTTTATCATTATTTAGAAGTCCAACACACTATCCATTGCGCCACAGAGCCGCACATATTTTAATAAACATCACCAAGGCCTTTGATCCTGTCAGCAGAGACGGACTCTTCAAACTGCGATGGAAACTCGGCTGCCCTCCTGAACTCTTGGGCATCATCTCTTCTTTCCACGAGAACATGCACAGTTCCAACAGTTACAATGGAGCAACATCAGACACTTTCAAGATCAGCAGTGGGGTAAAGCAAGGCTGCGTGCTGACGCCAACTCTCTTAGGAACAGAGGAACATAGGAGTAGGCCATTCAGCCCGTCGAGCCTTTTCTGCCATTCAATTCGATCATGGCTGATCATCTACCTCAACGCCCCTTTCCCGTGCTCTCCCCATATCCCTTGATGTCATGAGTATCAAGATTTCTAACAATTTCTGTCTTGAACATGCTCAATGATTGAACTGCCACAGCTCTCTGGGGTTGAGAATTCCAATGATTCACCACCGTCTGAGTGTAGAAATTCAACTCGATCTCAGTTTTAAATGGCCTACTCCTTATTCTGAGACTTGGTCCCCTGATTTTAGACTCACCAACCAGGGCAAACATCCTATCTACATCCACACTGTCACGCCCTATAAGAATTTTATCAGTTTCAATGAGATCACCTCTCATTCTTCGAAACTTTAAGGAATACAGGCCCAGTTTCCTCATAAGACAATCCCACCATCCCAGGGATTAGTCTGGTGACCCTCTGTTTCACTCCCTCTATGGCAAGTATATCCTTCCTTAGATGAGGAGACCAAACTATACACAATACTCCAGCGCGGTTTCACCAAGGCTCTATACAATTGCAACAAGACATCTTTACTCCTGTACTCATGACCCCTCGTGTGAAGGCCAACATACCATTTGCCTTCCTAATTGATTGCTGCACAAGAGCTTTTAGTGTCTCATGAACAAGGACACCCAGGTCCCTTTTGACATCAACACTTCCCAACCTCTCACCATTTAAGAAATACTCTGTCTTTCTGTTTATTCCACCAAAGTGGAGAACTTCACACTTACTCACATTATATTCCATCTGCCATGTTCTTTCCCATTCACTTAGCCTCTCCAGGTTCCCTGGACGCCTCTCTGCATCCTTCTCACAGCTCACACTTCACCTAGCTTTGTGTCATCTGCAAACTTGGAAATATTACTTTTAATCCCGACATCCAAATCATTTATTTCGGTTGTTAACAGCTGTGGCTCCAACACTGATCCTTGCAGTACCCCAATAGTAACAGCCTGCCATCCTGAGGAGGACCTGTTATTCCTGCTCTCAGTTTTCGGTCTGTTAACCAACTCTCAATCCATATCAGTATATTATCCCCAATTCTATGTGCTCTAATTTTGTTTACTCACCTCCTGTGTGGGACATTACCAAAGCATCCACTGGTTCTCCTTTATCTGTTCTACAGGTAACATCCTCAAAAAACTCAACGGGTTTTTTCAAACCTGTTTTCCTTTTCAAAAATCTATGTTGACTCTGCCCAATCATATCATTATTTTCTAACTGTCCAGTTATCACATCCTTTATAATTGGTGTATTCGTCTCCATGCTGCTATTGTACACTTTCAGTGACTCAGATGGGGGTGTTCACCTGTATATCAGAGCTGACGACAAGCTGTTCATCTTGGCAAGACGTAGAGACTTGGACGTCGAGACTCCACTTTCCATCAACATTGACAACCTCACTTTGGAGGTTGTCAACAGCTTCACATACCTTGGATCAGCAATCACCAGCAATCTGTCCCTTGATGCTGAAATCAGCACCAGGATTGCCAATGCTGCAGCTGTCATGTCAAAGTTGAGAAGACGGGTGTGAACCGACAGCAAACTGACCGAAAATACAAAGCTCCACGTGCACCAGGCTTGTGTTCTCAGCACCCTCCTTTATAGTAGAGAAGCATCAACAACTTATACAAGCCAAGAAAAGCAGCTGGTATAGGAGGGTATGTGTCCAATTGGATAGAAAATTGGTTTAAGGACAGAAATCAGCGAGTCTTATGAAATGATTCTTTGTCAGACCGGAGGATAGTCGACAGTGGTGTTCCCCAAGGGTCAGTGCTAGAACCATTGCTTTTTTTTGCTACAGATTAATGACTTGGATCTTGGAATATCGAGTTGAATCTCAAAATATGCCGATGACACCAAACTTGGAGGAGTGGCAAACAGTGAGGATGATATGAACTGCCTGAAACAGGACAGTTATCGGCTAGTAGGATGGGCAGACAGGTGGCAGATGGAATTTAATAGTGACAAGTGTGAGGTGATGCATTTTAGCAGAAGGAATAGGGAGAGGCAATATATACTCAATGCTACAGTTCTGAAGAGTGTGCTGGAATAGAGGGACCTGGAGTACATGTCCATCATTCTTTGAAGTTGGCAAGACATATTGCGAGAGTGGTTATCAAAGCATGTGGGATCTTGGGCTTTATAAATAGAGACATTGAGTACATAAGCAGGGTTGTTATGCTGAACTCTGGTTAGGCCCCAATTGGAGTGTTGCATTCAGATCTGCTCACCAATCTTTAGAAAGGATGTGCGGATTCTTGAGAGGATGCAGAGGATATTTACCAGTATAGTTCCAGGGATGGAGGGTTTTAGTTTCAAGGTTAGGTTAGAAAAACAGGGTTTTTTCTGCCTGTATCAAAGAAGATTGAGGGGAGAATTGATAGAGGTGTCGAAGGCTATGACAACTTTAGATAAGTTGGCAAAGAAAATTTGTTCCCATTAATATTGGTACAAGGACTAGGGGATTCAGATTGAAGGTTTTGGACAAGAGATGCAGGGGGAATGTGCAGAAGAACTTTTTTACACAGCGATTGGTAATGATCTGGAACTCGCTGCCCCCGAGGGCGGAGGAAGTGGAGACAATTGTTGGTTACAAAAGGAATTTCGATGGGCATTTGAAGGAAATAAATTTACAGGGCTAGGGGGATCGAGCAGACGAGTGGGACTGACTGGATCGCTCCATGGAGAGCTGGCCTGTACTCGATGGGGCAAATGGCCTCCTTCTATACCACAAATGACCCAATGACTCGATGAGTCTATGTTACTCTCAGAATCAAGACAACAGAGTGACAGATTTAACACAACATTATAACATATGTTTGGTTTGACAAATTCTATAATAACTCGTCTCCACTCCTAGTATTTCTAAATCCCACACATTCACTATAATGTGAACAATTATTTCCTGTTGTGTCTCTCTCAGATTTGTAAACTTCACTATATTGGAGTGAGGTGACATCTACTGGCGGGAAGCAAGAACTGCAATCAAGCAGCAGAAACTCCACAGTCTGTCAGGGTTGAAGAAACATTGCAATATGAGGAAATAGTGAAGGGGTTTGATCGGGTTGATGGAAACATGATTCCACTTGTGGTATCGTATGAAGCAAGGGCCGGAAATATAAAATTGTCGTTAATAAAAGAAATGAGGAATTCATGAAAAATGCATTTGCTTAGAGAATGGTTATAGAGATATACAGCACTGATATAGGCCCTTTGGCCCACTGAGTCTGCACTGACCATCAACCACCCATTTATACTAATCCTATGTTCACCCAGAATTCCCTACCACATCCCCACATTTCTCCTATCGCCTTCCCTGGGGCCAATTTCCAACAGTCAATTTATCTATCAACCCACAAGTCTTTCGTTGTGGGAGGAAACCAGAGCACCTTGTGGAAGACCACATAAACAACTTGCAAACTCCACACAGGCAGTATACAGAATTGAATCGGGGTCATTGAAGTTGTGAAGCTGCAGTGCTCAAAACTGCACCACCCTTAGAATGTGGATAGAGTAAAAAGTGAGATTGGATGGACAGAAGCAGTCTGAAAAGATGTCTCAAACTAAAGGTGAAAACCCTGAAATGTTAACTCTGTTTCTCTCTCCACAGATGCTGTCAGAGGTGCTGAGTATTTCCAGCACTTTCTGTTTTTATTTCAGCTTTGTAGGATATTGTTTTGATCTGAAAAAAATGCATGATCGGCTGTGGGTGCCAGTGAAATTCCACAGGAGCGAATAAAAGCCATGCTAACGGTGGCTTGTTGGTCTTGGGGTATGATTCTCGCTTTGGGTATATATGTGATTATTATGTGAGAGGTCCTGGGTTCAAATCCCAGACCAGCCCTTCTCTGTTGCCATTTTTAGTTTAAGGTCATCGATTGCTTTCAGCCTTCCAGAAAGCGGAATCGATTTCCAAACTGAGCCTGCTTGAGGACCGGGGAACTGGATTCAAAGAGCTTGTCGACAAAATTGAAATGAACAAAATATACAGATTGTCAAGTGGGAATATAAGGTTGCAACAGTAACTAAAGGCCTGCTCGGGTCAGCAAATGAAACACGACCCAAGCCTGACAGCACCAGTGATGTCCTTTCATTTTTTTCCCGTGCCCGAACTGACCACCAGAATGTTCAGTTAAACTTGCTTCCGTTTTTCACTTTTTAAGCTTGTGCAGGTAAGGCAACAAAAACTGTAACTGGACTTGAAAGGTTGTTTAAATGTACATTAAGATTAGAGCTACGTACCGGAGGTGATGAGCTGAAGATTGTTACCATAGAAGTTAGTGATTGTTAGGTCACTGGTTAAAGAGAAACTCATGGAGTTGTGCCCAGACAAGTTGTCCCACACTGTATTGATTAAAATATTGCCCGAAGGCTAGAAAATATCATTATACATTCCCTAGACTCCTGCTTTGCAGGTTGAAATATTTTCTGCAAGTTTATCCAGAGAGCAGCTGAGATGCAGAGACCAGGAAGGTCTTGAGTGATTAATTATTATAAAATATACATTCTTATATTAAAGAGATTGTGCTCTACCTTCGATGGAATCGCTCACTGCAGACTAGTGCGGAGTGTTTCCCGCCTTGACGTCCTGGCTGTCACTGCATCTAGAGTCCAGGCCTCTGGATTACTGGTCCAGTAATCTTTGAAATTTCTCCCTTGATCTAATATTTTAATCTGGTAAGTCAGATTTTACAAAAAAAATTAAATGATTTAAGACTGCTTCATGTTCAGCAGTGCCAAATGAATAAAGAAATTCAAATATATTCAAAATTATATATCAACTATTAAATACTAATGCCCAGCTTTGAATACAAAAAAAATGCCTCTAATTGTGTTCTGGTCTGGAATGGAATTCTTCAGTGTTTCTATTTAGCTTGGATTGACTCATCAATTTTCTTGTTTTTCACTTTGTCGATGCCTTTGAATAATTGTGGATCCTTCTTCAGGGTGTCTTCTTTCACTAGGTAGTTCTGACCTCTGATGATGTTGATCGTAATCAGCTTCAATTTGCTGATAGTTTTGGAAGTGAGCAGATTTCCTTTGCTTGAGTTTACAACATGGAACTTAGTCTGACGTGTGGACCCATGGGAGGATTTGAAAGCTGCCCTTGCATTGGAGCATACAGTTGCATCCATCCAAACAGAGGTACAGTAGAAGTGACATATTCAGTTCAGTCTGTCGATCATGGGACTTTTAATCTTAGGGTTGTGAGTTTGAGCGCCATTTAGTTTTTCCATTTTTTAGGCTTCATTAGCAGAGAGTACAAGGAGTGTTTGAAATGAAATTCAACAACAGTATGAGAAACGCTCTCTTTCATTCGGGACTCTCGCGAGCGAGGAGTGAACAGCTGGGAAGTCAATTTCATCGGGAGTTTCGGTGGAGCAGGGACTGCTGGGTAAGTAGAAACCTATATATTTGGGCTGTGTAAATTCTCTTACCTTTTCGTTGTGCAGCTTTTCCAGGAGCACAGGCATTGCGAGCGAAGAGTGAACAGCTGGGAAGTCAATTTCATCGGGAGTTTCGGTGGAGCAGGGACTGCTGGGTAAGTAGAAACCTATATATTTGAGCTGTTTCTGAACCCGAGACACTACTCTTGTAGTGTCTCCCACCCGCCCTCCTCCTCTTACCAAAAAAAAGGACTCGGTTGTGTGTAGGTAAGGTAAGGCTTTTTCTATTTCTCTTCTTGTTTTATCGTGTGATTGGTTAAAAACTTGGGTATTTAGAATAGTGGGAATGGAGTTTAAGGCAGTTGAATGTTCCTCCTGCAGAATGTGGGAGGTAAGGGTCGCCAAGGGTGTCCCTGCTGACTGCATCTGCAGGAAGTGCACCCAGCTCCAGCTCCTCGAGGACCGCGATAGGGAACTGGAGCTGGAGCTGGAGGAACTTCGGATCATTCGGGAGACGGAGGGGATTATTGAGAGGAGTTATCGGGAGGCAGTCACACCTCAGGTAAAAGAAGAAGGTAGATGGGTTACTGTCAGGGGAAGGAGAGGGAACCAGCAGGCAGTGCAGGGATCCCCTGTGGCCGTTTCCCTCAACAACAGGTATACCGTTTTGGATACTGTTGGGGGAGACGACTTACCAGGGGTAGGCAATGGGATACAGGTCTCTGGCACAGAGACTGTCTCTGTTGCTCAGAAGGGAAGAGGTAAGAGGAGCAGAGCATTAGTCATTGGGGACTCCATAGTTAGGGGAACAGATAGGAGGTTTTGTGGGAACGAGAGAGACTCACGGTTGGTGTGTTGCCTCCCAGGTGCCAGGGTATGTGATGTCTCGGATCGTGTTTTTGGGATCCTCAAGGGGGAGGGGGAGCAGCCCCAAGTCGTGGTACACATAGGCACCAACGACATAGGTAGGAAGACAGATGGGGATTTAAGGCAGAAATTCAGGGAGCTAGGGTGGAAGCTTAGAGCGAGAACAAACAGAGTTGTTATCTCTGGGTTGTTGCCCGTGCCACGTGCTAGCGAAGTGAGGAATAGGGAGAGAGAGGAGTTGAACACGTGGCTGCAGGGATGGTGTAGGAGGGAGGGTTTTGGTTTCCTGGATAATTGGGGCTCTTTCTGGGGTAGGTGGGACCTCTACAAACAGGATGGTCTTCACCTGAACCAGAGGGGTACCAATATCCTGGGGGGGAGATTTGCTAGTGCTATTCGGGGGAGTTTAAACTAATTCAGCAGGGGGATGGGAACCTAAATTGTAGTTCCAGTGTGCAGGATGTTGAGAGTAGTGAGGGCAGAGATAAGGTTATAAGGACACAAGAGGGCACTGGCAAGCAAGAGCTTGGTTTAAAAGGTGTCTTCTTCAACGCCAGGAGCATCCGGAACAAGGTGGGTGAGTTTGCAGCATGGGTTGGTACCTGGGATCTCGATGTCGTGGCCATTTCAGAGACATGGGTAGAGCAGGGACTGGAATGGATGTTGCGGGTTCCGGGATTTAGATGTTTCACTAAGAACAGAGAAGAGGGTAAAAGAGGGGGGGGGGGGGGAGGTGTGGCATTGTTAATCAAGGAAAGTATTACAGCGGCAGAAAGGACGTTTGAGGACTCGTCTACAGAGGTAGTCTGGGCCGAGGTTAGAAACAGGAGAGGTGAGGTCACCCTGTTGGGAGTTTTCTATAGACCTCCAAATAGTTCCAGAGATGTAGAGGAAAGGATAGCAAAGATGATTCTTGACAGGAGCGAGAGTAACAGGGTAGTGGTTATGGGGGACTTTAACTTTCCAAATATTGACTGGAAATACTATAGTTCGAGTACTTTAGATGGGTCTGTTTTTGTCCAGTGTGTGCAGGAGGGCTTTCTGACACAGTATGTAGACAGGCCAACCAGGGGCGATGCCACATTGGATTTGGTACTGGGTAATGAACCCGGCCAGGTGTTAGATTTAGAAGTAGGTGAGCACTTCGGTGATAGTGATCACAATTCGGTTAGGTTTACCTTAGCTATGGGCAGGGACAGGCATATACAGCAGGGCAAGAATTATAGCTGGGGGAAAGGAAATTATGATGTGATTAGGCAAGATTTAGGATGCGTAGGATGGGGAAGGAAACTGCAGGGGATGGGCACAATCGAAATGTGGAGCTTATTCAAGGAGCAGCTACTGCGTGTCCTTGATAAGGATGTACCTGTCAGGCAGGGAGGGAGTTGTCGAGCGAGGGAGCCGTGGTTTACTAAAGAAGTTGAAGAGCTTGTCAAGAGGAAGAAGAAGGCTTATGTTAGGATGAGACGTGAAGGCTCAGTTAGGGCGCTTGAGAGTTACAAGCTAGCCAGGAAGGATCGAAAGGGAGAGCTAAGAAGAGCAAGGAGAGGACACGAGAAGTCATTGGCGGATAGGATCAAAGAAAACCCTAAGGCTTTCTATAGGTATATCAGGAATAAAAGAATGACTAGAGATAGGTTAGGGCCAAACAAGGATAGTAGTGGGAAGTTGTGTGTGGAATCGGAGGAGATAGGGGAAGTGTTAAATGAATATTTTTCGTCAGTATTTACAGTGGAGAAAGAAAATGTTGTCGAGGAGAATACTGAGATACAGACTACTAGGCTAGATGGGATTGAGGTTCACAAGGAGGAGGTGTTAGCAATTTTGGAAAGTGTGAAAATAGATAAGTCCCCTGGGCCAGATGGGATTTATCCCAGGATTCTCTGGGAAGCCAGGGAGGAGATTGCAGAGCCTTTGTCCTTGATTTTTATGTCGTCATTGTCGACAGGAATAGTGCCGGAAGACTGGAGGATAGCAAATGTTGTCCCCTTGTTCAAGAAGGGGAGTGGAGACAGCCCTGGTAATTATAGACCTGTGAGCCTTACTTCGGTTGTGGGTAAAACGTTGGAAAAGGTTATAAGAGATCGGATTTATAATCATCTTGAAAAGAATAAGTTCATTAGCGATAGTCAGCACGGTTTTGTGAAGGGTAGGTCGTGCCTCACAAACCTTATTGAGTTTTTTGACAAGGTGACCAAACAGGTGGATGAGGGTAAAGCCGTGTATGTGGTCTATATGGATTTCAGTAAGGCGTTTGGTAAAGTTCCCCACGGTGGGCTATTGCAGAAAATACGGAAGTATGGGATTGAAGGTGAATTAGTGCTTTGGATCAGAAATTGGCTAGCTGAAAGAAGACAGAGGGTGGTGGTTGATGGGAAATGTTCATCCTGGAGTATAGTTTCTATTGGTGTACCGCAAGGATCTGTTTTGGGGCCACTGCTGTTTGTCATTTTTATAAATGGCCTGGATGTGGGTGAAGAAGGGAGTGTTAGTAAAGTTGCGGATGGCACGAAGGTCGGTGGAGTTGTGGATAGTGCCAAAGGATGTTGTAGGTTACAGAGGGACATAGATAGGCTGCAGAGCTGGGCTGAGAGATGGCAAATGGAGTTTAATGCGGAAAAGTGTGAGGTGATTCACTTCGGAAGGAGTAACAGGATTGCAGAATACTGGGCTACTGGGAAGATTCTTGGTAGTGTAGATGAGCAGAGAGATCTTGGTGTCCGGGTACATAAATCCCTGAAAGTTGCCACCCAGGTTAATAGAGCTGTTAAGAAGGCATATGGTGTGTTAGCTTTTATTAGTAGGGGGATCGAGTTTAGGAGCCACGAGGTCATGCTGCAGCTGTACAGAACTCTGGTGCGGCCGCACCTGGAGTATTGCGTGCAGTTCTGGTCACCGCATTATAGGAAGGATGTGGAAGCTTTGGAAAAGGTGCAGAGGAGATTTACTAGGATGTTGCCTGGTATGGAGGGAAGGTCTTACGAGGAAAGGCTGAGGGACTTGAGGTTGTTTTCGTTAGAGAGAAGGAGGAGAAGAGGTGACTTAATAGAGACATATATGGTAATCAGAGGGCTGGACAGGGTGGATAGTGAGAGCCTTTTTCCTCGGATGGTGATGGCAAACACGAGGGGACATAGCTTTAAGTTGAGGGGTGATAGATATAGGGCAGATGTCAGAGGTAGTTTCTTTGCACAGAGAGTAGTAGGGGCGTGGAACGCCCTGCCTGCAACAGTAGTAGACTCGCCAACTTTAAGGGCATTTAAGTGGTCATTGGATAGACATATGGATGAAAATGGAATAGTGTAGGTCAGATGGTTTCACAGGTCGGCGCAACATCGAGGGCTGAAGGGCCTGTACTGCGTTGTAATGTTTTATGTTCTATAACTCTCTGCAGCATCTCGCTGTGAAAGATTGAACTTTATCTCATTTCTTTTTCAGCTGGGAGTCAGTGCGGCTCAGTGGGACTTCTGGCTGTCTCCCACCTCACAATCCATCAGTGCTGAGAAAGCAATGGGAAATATTACTCATGGCTGAGCAAGCAGAGGACACCGATTTAAGGTGAATGGGAAAAGAACCAAAGGCAACATGAGGAAAAACCTTTTTTATGCAGCAAATGGTTAAGATCTGATATGTACTGCCTGAGAGTGTGACGGAGGAAGATTCAACCATAGCTTTCAAAAGGATATATGATAATTATCTGAAGGGAAAAAAAAATCAGGTTTTCATGGAATACATGAGGATGTGGCATGAGCTGAGTTGCTTGTGCAGAGAGGCAGCACAAGCACGATGAGCTGAATCCCTCCTTTTCTGCTGTAAGTATTCTGTGATCTATGATTCTATACAAAGTGAAACCAACACTCACAGATGAGAAACTGACAGGTACAGTGTAAACCCCACACTAACAAACCAGCAAATGCCAGGGACAGAGTAAAACCAACAGTCCCAGACAAGAAACTGACAGATACTGTGTGGAACCCAAAAATCACTTATCAGGATTTGGCAGTTAATGTGTAAAAACCTCTCTTCAATATCCATCCTGCAAGGTACAAAGAAAATTAGGTACAAACCCAGGCTCATACTTCGAAGACTGAGAGATAAAGAGCAAAACACAGACTCACCTACAAGAGGCTGACAAGTACAGAGAATAAAATAGAGGGGGTGCAGATTAAAAACACATGCATGTAACGGATACTGATAGGGAGAGAATCAAACCCTTTCTCACACATGACACGAAAATTGGTGGTGTCGTAAATAGTGAGGAGGAAAGCCTTAGATTACAGGCCAATATACATCGTCCGAGGCAGAGAATATAAGAGCAGGGAGGTTATGACGGAGCTGTATAAAATGCTAGTAAGGCCACAGCTGGAGTACTGTGTACTGTTCTGGGCACCACACGATAGGAAGGATGTGATTGCACTGGAGAGGGTGCAGAAGAGAGTCACCAGGATGTTGCCTGGGCTGGGGCATTTCAGCTATGAAGAGAGACTGAAAAGGCGAGCATTGTTTTCCTTAGAGCAGCGAAGGTTGAGGGGAGATAAGATTGAGGTTTACAGAATTATGAGGGGCATTGATGGGTTAGATAGGAAGAAACATTTTACCTTAGCGGAGGGGTCAATAACCAGGTGCCATAGATTTAAGGTAAGGGGCAGGAGGTTTAGATGGGATTTGAGGAAAAAAATTTTACCCAGAGGGTGGTTGGAATCTGGAATGCACTCCCTGAAGAGGTGGTAGAGGCCGGAACCCTCACAACATTTAAGAAGTATTTAGATGAGCACTTGAAATGCTATAGCATACAAGGCTACGGGCCAAATACTGGAAAATGGGATTAGAATAGTTAGGTGCTTGATGGCCAGCACAGACACAATGGGCTGAAGGGCCTGTTTCTGTGCTGTATAACTCTATGATTCTATATCAGAAACTGATAGATCTGGACAAAAGCTGATGTTCACATACAAGTTGTTGAAAGATATGTGGTGAAACTCACATTTTTTTTATTTCCAAAATATACTTTATTCACACAAATCTGTAAAAATTACATTCCCAAACAGTTTAAAACAGCATCAAGTCAAAAAATACAAACAGTGCAAAGGTGATCAGTTACCTTCTGTACAATCATGAGTTGCCTCACAACCCTTCCATTTCATTGTCATGCCATATACATTTTTACATTTACAGCACACAAAATTTCTCCGATACAGTTCGAGGGATTTCCCATGGATCCAGCCCCTCAGTTCAGCTTGGTGGGGGGACCTTACACTGTGGTCTTTCCCCATTGAGCCTTTGCTGCGGCTGCCCCAAGCTTTAGTGCGTCCCTCAGCACGTAGTCCTGGACCTTGGAGTGTGCCAGTCTGCAACATTTGGTGGTGGACAACTCTTTTCGCTGGAAGACCAGCAAGTTTCGGGCAGACCAAAGGGCGTCTTTCACCGAATTGATAGTCCTCCAGCAGCAGTTGATGTTTGTCTCGGTGTGCGTCCCTGGGAATAGCCCGTAGAGCACAGACTCCTGTGTTACAGAGCTGCTTGGGATGAACATCGACAAAAACCACTGCATCTCTTTCCACAAAGTTAACTCACATAGCAATAGCAGAAACAGTCACAAACCAAAAACTGAAACATACAGAGTAAAAACCCACATTCTCACACCAGAAATTCACGGCTACAAAGTGAAGCTGACTCTCTCCTCCCAGGCACTGACAGGTACAAAAGAAAACACACACGAACATCCCAGGAAATGAAATGTAGGAAATAAAACCTGATTATCATGTCAGAGATTGGCATTAATGACAGTTGTGGTACCCAGAATGCTCTGCGCTCTAGAATTTGCCTTGTCTCTGATCAGGAGCAGGTGCGGTCGTGGCTGAGCTCCATCTGCAGCTGGAGCGGAATATGCACAAAGTGCAGGGAGACCGTGCCCGTAGCGGGTGCACACAGCTGGAGCAGGGCGTCAAGGCCACAATAGGATGGAACAATCCCGTTTGTGTCCCTGCGGGTGGCGGTGAAGCTTTTCTCTGTGAGGCTTCCCGAAACTGCCCGCCAGCAAGGTCAACTGATCAGAGAGCGTCTGTAAATGGATAGGAATTGGGGATTGAGCAGGGAGCGTCTCTAAATGAATAAGATTTGGGGACTGGGCAAGGAGCGTCTGTAAATGGATAAGAATTGGGGATTTGGCAGGGAGCGTTTTTTTATCCGTTCGTGGGATGTGGGCGTCGCTGGCTCGATCTCAGCTACAGTAATGTGTCCACTTCTGGGCACCAGGTTTCAGAAAGGACATCAAAGCTTTTGAGACAGTTCGGAGGAGATTTACGAGAATGATACCAGAGATGAGGGGTTTCAGTTCTCTGGACAGGGTGGTGAAGCTGGGATTGTTGGCCAAAAATGTCAAGGGGAGGTGAGGAGAGATCTTTTCACCCGGTAACTGATTCGGATTTGGAATGAATTGTTTGACAGGGTGGTGAAAACAGATTCAAATTATAACTTTCATAAAGGAATTGGACAAATATTTCAAAGTGAATTTCTCCAGGACTATGGGGAAATAGGCAGGGGGTTGGACTAATTGCATCATTTTTTTCACAGATTCAGCACAGGCACAAAAGACCGATTGGCCTCCTTCTGTGCTGTATGATTCTCTGAAATAGTGACAGTCAGGGAAAGTCTGTATAAGAAGGAGAAATGGAGACAGGTCAGGGAGAGCACATCACCAAAACTGGGAGATACTACATTGGACAGGGAGGGTCGGAGGGGGAGAGAGCACGTACATACAGTCAGAATCAGCACCTTCAGGGGAAGAGAGAGAGAGCAACCAGTGAGTGTAGAACTGAACCCAGCCAGAGTCAACCTGCTGAAACACCAGTGAGTTCACACTGGGGAGAGATCATTCACCTGCTCCGTGTGTCGGAAGGGGTTCATTCAGTCATCCAACCTCACTGAACATCAACTTGTTCACACTGATCAGAGACCTTTTTAATGTCCTGACTGTGAGAAGAGCTTTAAAAGCAGTAATGATCTGCTGAAACACCAACACACTCACTCTGGGGAGAGGCCGTTCTCCTGCCATGTGTGTGGGAAGGGATTCACTCAGTCATTCAATCTGCTGCAACATCAGCAAGTTCACATGTAACTGCAGGGGTTGGATTCTGCTGTTGTTGCTGCTATTCATCACTTTCAGAGACAAAGTTGGGTCTTACTTTATAACCAGTGTAGTCCAGAGCAAAAGCGTCTTCTTAATGTTGAGATAAACGGGAGAAGAAACCGGGAAGTGGCGGCGAGGATGGGGGAGGTGTTGCACCATCACTTTAATGGTGCACCCTCCCTCCCCCGGGTCCTTGCTGCACGCCCGCCAGGCCTGGCGGCTCTGATTGGGGTCGTGAGAGCCCCTGAGACTCGGTGCAGCTGAGGCTGCGCTCACCCCCGCTCAGCTCTGTTGTGATATTTAAAATACGAAAGGCCTGTTGGACTGAGAGCTGATCTGGAATTTAGAAAGCAGCATTACTGGAGGCACATTGCTGCTCAGCACAATCTCACCCCCAATCCTGGGAATTGTTGATTCTGACACCCTGTAGTTCAGTTCTGCAATTAACTAGAGGGGGAGATGTGTGAGCAGAAAAACAGAGCAAAATGAAAACACAGCTGGACAGATGTGCAACAGGTCAATCCACTGTTACAATAACTCCATCTCTGATTCCCTCCTGACAGTAATCAGCCCTTTCACAGAGACTGTGGGTGGCTCTGAAAAGAGCCTTTGGTTTATTAGATGTCATTTCGGCCGCTTTACTTTTTCTGGGAGCTCTGAGCGCTGGTTTTCTTGGGCAGCAGCAAGGCCTGGATATTAGGCAGCACCCCACCCTGAGCGATGGTCACCCCTCCCAGCAGCTTGATGAGCTCCTCGTTGTTGCGGACGGCCAGTTGCAGGTGTCTGGGGATGATGCGGGTCTTCTTGTTGTCCCGGGCCACGTTACCGGCCAGCTTGAGGATTTCAGCGGTCAGATACTCGAGCATTTTGCAGCGCCAACATCATCAGATTTCCGCAACAAATCCATCTTCGTGCATGCGTGATAAAGTGTCATTGGGTATCTAGCCACCCCATCCCCCCACCACTTGGCTGGAGGAAGTGGCTGAATGGGAGATTTTGAAGCTGTCGCTCTCCCCCCTCGGCAACTCACTCCAGACCTCGCTGCTCCCCCCCCCCCACTCCCCTGGCCAGTTGTTCCTCGCTTCGCACCACCCCACTCTCTGGCCACTCGCTCCAGGCCGTGCCGCTTCCGTCCTCTCAGCCACTCACTCCTACGTCGCCCCGTCACCCCTTGCGGCCCTCCTGCTTCTACAGGTGGCGCCTGGTGAAGAAATGTGGGAGCGAGTGTCACGGCCAGAGCTAGCAGCTGTGGGCTGGGCTGGGACAGGATGGGGGGTGGGGGTGCAGAGAGCGAACAGCCAGAGTGCGGAATTTCGCCAGTAGGGAGGAGGGGGAGAAAGCGAGTTGCAGAGGGGGGAGAGCGGTCAGTGGGGTGGGAGCTAGTAGCTGCGTTCGGGTGAAGTCAATCCTGGTCAGTTATATAAACAAATCACAATAACGAATTGGCAGCACATTTTATCCTCTGCCCGATTTTCCTTTCCATCGATCGGGGTGCTAATTCACTATCTTCCAATGGAAATTCAATCATAAAATTCCTTTTGTATTTAATAGGATTACTGAAATGTTAAATGGATCTGAGGATTACAGTTAGTATTAGCAAACGCACCCGAGTGAATTAGCACCCCAATCGATGGAAAGGAAAATCGGGGAAAGTATAAAATGTGCTGCCAATTCGTTATTGAGATTCGTTGAGTAATTCGATTCTGCCCAACACTGAAATTGGCGGCTTTTTTGAATTCAAACTTTCTGCCAGGACGACAATTTAAGCCAATGATTTGCTGTATTTTCTAATTCGAGGCTCGGCAATTGGTTAAGACATGCGAATGGGAAGAGGGTGACCAATCAGAAGTGGGCTCTGGATCGCGCGGGCTCAAACTGCGGGAATTCCAGGTCCCTGAATGAATGAGCTGAAACTGATCAGTTTCACAAACCCTGTCAGTTTCAGTGCAGGAAGCACCGTCTCGGGGGAAATAACATCACAAGTGGGTCTGGTTCCAGTGACGGCTGCTGCAAAACTCCCGGATTCTCTCATTGCAGCGAAATCATTTTGAAATTCTGTGAAAACAATGAGTGATTCTGGAGGAGTGATGTGGCTTTTCACTGAGGGCATGTGTGGACTGGGGAAATAACTAACTGTAGAGCCTCGGGCACTGTTTACACAGCCCGTTCAGAAAATCAAATCCACTGCACATCCTTGCTGCAAATGAAATGTCAAATTTGGGGATTCTAGTTTTGTATCTCGAACACAGCACAGATTTATTCCAGACAGTTCTAAACAGCCTATCCCAGCTCCCGTTTCCAGGTCACTGCTCTCTCTGTGAGGCGTTGGGTGGCTCTCAGAAGAGCCTTTGTTGTGTTTGCTGGAAAGGGTCGAGTTGTTCAGCCGCTGAATTCGTAGAGAGTGCGGCCCTGCCGTTTCAGAGCGGACACCACATCCATGGCAGTGACCGTCTTGCGCTTGGCGTGTTCAGTGTAGGTGACCGCATCCCTGATCACAATCTCCAGGAAAACCTTCAACACCCCGCGAGTCTCCTCATAGATCAAACCTGAGATCCGCTTGACCCCGCCACGGCGAGACAGGCGGCGGATTGCTGGTTTGGTGTTGCCCTGGATATTATCACGAAGCACTTTGCGGTGCCGCTTTGCTCCGTCTTTGCCCAGTCCTTTCCCTCCTTTACCTCTGCCAGACTTTCTTTTATTAATTTCCAAAATATACTTTATTCATAAAAATCTGTAAAAAAAAAAATACATTACAAAACAGTTCCAAAAAGCACCAAGTCAAACAATACAAAGAATGCAGAGGAGATCAGTTTCCTTCAATACAGGAGTGAGTTACCTCACAACCCTTCCATTTCATTGTCATGCCATGTACATTTTACAGCAAACAAATATTTTCCGGCTACAGTTCGAGTGGTTTCCCATGGTTCCAGCTCCTCAGTTCAGCTTGGTGAGGGGACCTTACACTGTGGTCTTTCCACATTGAGCCTTTGCTGCGGCTGCCCCAAGTTTTAGTGCGTCCCTCAGCACGTAGTCCTGGACCTTGGAATGTGTCAGTCTGCAACATTCGGTCATGGACAACTCTTTGCACTGGAAGACCAGCAATTTTCGGGCAGACCAAAGAGCGTCTTTCAACGAATTGATAGTCTTCCAGCAACAGTTGATGTTTACCTCGGTGTGCGTCCCTGGGAACAGCCCATAGAGCACAGACTCCTGTGCTGCAGAGCTGCTTGGGATGAACCTCGACAAAAACCACTGCATCTCTTCCACACCTGCTTTGCAAAGACACATTCCAGAAAGAGGTGGGCAACGTCTCTTTTCCACCACAGCCACCTCGAGGGCCGCGTGTGGATGGGGTGAGACTTTGGGTGTGCAGGAAGGATCTGACAGGGAGGGCTCTTCTCACCATCAGCCAGGCTACATCTTGGTGCTTGTTTGAAAGTTCTGGTGATGAGGCATTCTGCCAAATGACTTTGGACTTCTGCTCAGGGGACCATCCGACAGGATCCACCATCTCCTTTTCCCGTAGGGCCTTGAGGATATTCCGTGCAGACCACTGCCTGATGGATTGGTGGTCAAAGGTGTTTTTCCACAGAAACTTTTCCATGAAGGATAGGCAGTACGGCACAGTCCAACTGGATGGAGCATTCCGCGGCAATATGACCAGGCCCATCCTTTGCAACACTGGGGACAGATAGAACCACAGCACGTAGTGACACTTGAAGTTTGCAAACTGGGGATCGACACACAGCTTGATGCAGCCGCACACAAAGGTAGCCATAAGGATGAAGGCGACGTTGGGTACATTTTTCCCGCCCTTATCCAGAGGTTTGAACATCGTGTCCCTCCGGACTCGGATCATTTTGGATCCCCAGATGAAGCGGAAAATGGCTCAGGTGATCGCCACAGCGCAGGAATGCGGTATGGGCCAGACCTGCACCATGTACAGCAATGTGAGCGCCTCGCACCTGATGACCAGGTTCTTATCCATAATGGAGTGAGATCGCTGCTCCCACATGCTCAGCTTATGTTGTACCCTGGCTACTCGCTCCTTCCAGGTTTTGGTGCACGTCTCAGCCCTTCCAAACCATATCCCCAGCACCTTCAGGTAATCTGACCTAACGGTGAAGGGGACAAAGGATCGGTCAGCCGAGTTCCCAAAGAACATGGCCTCGCTCTTGCCGTGTTTAACATTGGCTCCCAAGGCCAGTTCGAGCTGGTCGCAGATGCTCATCACTCTGCGCACAGACAGTGGATCCGAGCATAAAACGGCGACGTCATCCATGTACAGGGAGGTTTTAACCTGAGTGCCTCCGCTGCCTGGGATTGTCACCCCTCTGATGCTCGCATTCTTCCTAATAGACTCAGCAAAGGGTTCAATACTGCAAACAAACAAGACACGGGAGAGAGGACAGCCCTGTCTGACTCCAGATTGGATCGGGAAACTTTCTGATTCCCACCCATTGATTGAGACTGCACGACTGATGTTTGTGGAGAGTAGTTTGATCCAATTGCAGATTCCCTCCCCAAACCCCATTTTGGAATGCACATCCATCATGTAAGTGTGCGATATCCTGTCAAAAGCCTTCTCCTGGTCCAGGCTGATGAGGCAGGTGTCCACCCTCCTGTCCCGTACATAGGTGATCATATCCCTGAGTAGCGCAAAGCTATCAGAGATTGTCCTGCCTGGTATAGTATAGGTCTGATCAGGGTGAATCACCAACTCCAGAGCAGACTTGAATCGACTGGCGATGTCTTTTGACAGAATCTTGTAGTCAGCATTAAGCAGAAATTGGGCCACCAATTTCTGATTTCTGTCCTCTCCCCCTTCTGCTTGTCGATGAGGGTGATGATGCCTTTCCTCATGGATTCTAACATGCTGCCAGCCTGGAGCATACTCTTGTTTACTGGCAGACATGTTGATTCTTTCCTCAAATCAGTGCACAATAAAAGAGACTGATTCTGTCAGGCTCCTTTTTATACAGGCCACCTGGACCTGGCTGAGAAAGGCAGAGTGAGAGCAAGGAGGGGAGGAGACACGAGTGAAGATTAAACAGAGAGCTAGATGGAGGAGACACCCAGAGTGACAGACAGAGAGAGAACGGCCCCTCATCTTTCAGCTCCACCTCCAGTTTCCTCCGGGCTGCCAATTTCAAACCCTTTATTAACAGTAGAACCAAAACCCAGCTCTCCACACAAACCCTTCCAGACTCGGCCTTCATAGTCAAGGCTTTCCAGAAAGCCGGAGCTTTTAAATATGGTCCCGATGCAATTAACACTCAGTAATATTCCCACCTAAACATAGTCCATTCTATACTAAGAAACCTCCTCAGTAACATCACCATTTCCACACACATCCGCTTCCTGCAGTTTACAAACACCTTCCTGCAGCTGTTTGGGGAATCTCCTGTGTTAAGATTGGAGTTGGAAAGCGGCCTTTACCCGGCAGTGTTATCGTCTCACACTGAATCTGCTAGACATCCTGTTCTCTTTATTGCGAGAGAGAAAGTACGGATTTAGGAAATGTTCATTTGAAATGATCTCTATTGAGAACGAGCCCGACCGTGGGACCGGTATTCCAGTGCAAAGAGCTGTCCATGACCGAGTGTTGCAGACTGGCACATTGCAACGTCCAAGACTATGTGCTGTGGGACGGCATTAAAGCTTGGGGAAGCCACCATGGAGACTCAATGGGGAAAGGCTGCAGTCTGAGGCCCTCGTAGGCCATAGTACAGTGAGGGGCTGGAACCTGTGTAAAACCCCTCGGGCTGTTTGCACCAGAGAATGTTTGATGTGTAATGTAAATACTGTAAATATAACCTGTGCAGGCAGGGATTGTGAGATACATCATGTACATTATTGAAGGAAACTGATCTGTATTGTACCTTATGTAATATTAAATTTGAACTGCTTTGCAATGTAATTGCACAAATTATATGAATAAAATACATATTGTGCAAAAGAAAGCAGCTTTCCTGTCAACACACACCTTGTCTCAGGGCACAACTTTCCTGTGATCTTGTCATACCCAACTTCGCTCTATATCTTCTGACACACACACTTTACAGTCTGTCATTTCCAAAAACAAGCATTCTAAAATCAAAAGACCTTTTGTTTATTTCTCCTTTCTTTTCATTTCTCCTCTATTCTTCTCAATCACTCCCTTCAACAGTCCTATTCAGATCAAGGTGGAATGTGAATAGTGTCACAACTCACCTCTGACACTATTATTACCCTTTTCTCTTGTCTCATTCAATGGGAAAGTTTTATTCACCAGTCTGTTGCTGTTTTACACTCTTGCCATACCATCTGGTATTGCATCCATCTGAATTCTGTGCTTTCATGGCCTTACATATCTTTTCCTCTTCTGGATGATTTGTTTGCTTCAGTTCCATTCAACCAGGCTGGACCACAGGGAAGCTTAGAACCTTTGCCTTGGACGGGTCCACGTTGATCCATTACATTCAGAATCACCTCCTTGAAATAACTCCATAGTACAACTACAGTAACCACACAGAATCTGCTTCAAACACTCCTCCACATTTTATCTGTTCTGACTGTCAACACCTCCAGCTCTTTTGTTTAAGTGGAACCCATCAGGTGTGTATAGGCTCCTTCTATTCTGAAAGCTGTAGCACTGGTTCAGGGAATTCAGCCCTGTTTCTCTACTCGAAATGATCAGCCATGCTTGATCTGCCTCGTATTTTGCTTTTATTGCAACGTAACAAGACCTCCAATCCTCTGGCACCACACCTGTATCCTTTGAGGGATTGGAAAATGATGGTCAGACCTTCCACTAGTTCTTCCCTGGCTTCTTTCAACAGCCTGGGGTACATTTCATCTGGTCCTGATGATTTATCCACATTCAAGGATGCTCATCCCATTAAGACTTCCTCTCTCCTTAAGTTATCACGTCCAATACTTCACACTCCTCCTCCTTAATAACAATATCTGCATCACCCTCTCATTCGGGAAAACAGTAAAGTATTCATTGAGGATATTGGCAACATCTTCCACCCCGATACAAAGGTTACATTTTTGATATTTTATGTGCCCTGCTGTTTGCTTTGTTGCCTCTGACTCTAATGTTTTGATGCAACATCTTTGGGTCCATTGTTACTTTGTTTGTTCATGTTCTTTCCTGCTTTCTCTTTGCTCTTCACCACTGCTCCCAAACGCCTCCAGTGCAGTCAGAACACAACTTGTCAGAATTGGGATTCGAACACACGCCGCCCATGGAGACTGCGACCTGAACGCAGCACCTTAGACCGCTTGGCCACCCTGACTGCCTACAACGTACTATCAATGCTAAGGAAATTATTCATTCTTTGTGAAAGTATTTGTGAGATTGTGGAAATGTCTGGAAGAGGAAAGACCAGCGGGAAAGCTCGGGCCAAGGCCAAGTCTCACTCCTCCCGGGCTGGACTGCAGTTCCCAGTGGGCCGTGTTCACAGGCTCCTGAGAAAGGGCAACTATGCTGAGCGTGTGGGTGCCGGAGCCCCGGTCTATCTGGCTGCTGTGCTCGAGTATCTGACCGCTGAAATCCTCGAGCTGGCCGGTAACGCGGCCCGGGACACCTGCAGCTGGCCGTCCGCAACAACGAGGAACTCAACAAGCTGCTGGGAGGGGTGACCATCGCTCAGGGCGGGGTGCTGCCTAATATCCAGGCCGTGCTGCTGCCCAAGAAAACCAGCACTCAGAGCTCCCAGAAAAAAGTAAAGCGGCCAAAATGTCATCAAATAAACCAAAGGCTCTTTTCAGAGCCACCCACGGTCTCTGTGAAAGGATTGGTTACTGTCAGGAGGGAGTCAGAGATGGAGTTATTGTAACAGTTGATTGACCTGTTTCACATCTTTCCAGGTGTGTTTTCAGTTCCCTCTCTGGATTTCGCTCTGTTTCTCTGCTCACACATCTCCCCCTCTAGTTAAGTGAAGAAGTGAACTACAGGGTGTCAGAATCAACAATTTAATAAATCCCGCTGCCTTCGATTTTATAAATCCCGAGATTATCCCGGTACATTAACGGGAACTGGTTCGGAGCTGCTGAATTAATTTAATAATGGAAGTGTCCGGGTTAATTCTCTGTTTTTCATTTGGACAGTTTGAATTGTGTTTTTTTTTTTCTCTCTGGTGATCTGAGCGCCGCTTCTCAATGAGAATCTGCTCCCGGAACAGAGTAAATGCAGGAAGGAAGAGGCCATTCTCGGGCTGTGTGTTTCTCTCCCAACCTGATCTGTTTAGACCGCACTGTTCCCAGAGGACGGAATCAGTGAGAGTTGTGCACACACAGGAGCTGAGTCCAATGCAGCGCTTTAATATGTGCCTTCCCCCCGGCCCTCCCTATTCTCCGGACACAGAGCTGTCTGCTTCATCCGGCAGCGGGATAGAGTCGGGGATTCTCTGCCCGCAGTGTCAGGGTCTGCAGCTCCGGGGAACTGGCAGTTTCAGTCAGAGTGACCGAGCTGCCTTACATATCCTGTGCACTGATCTCCAATGGATTCAAATATTAGTGAACTCATTGGGTAATGTTTGTAAATAACCCTCATGTGAACGGACCCGGCTCCATTAATGCCTTCCAAATAAAACTGGGATCCATTTCTTTTCCCCAAATGCCAGCTAACGGATCCCAGGAGCGGGGTTGAGATTGTGCTGAGCAGCAATGAGTCTCCGGTAATGCTGCTTTCTAAATTCCAGATCAGTTCTCAGTCCTGCAGGTCTTTCGGGAAAGTGATGTGACAAAACAGAAACCATGTGACCGCCCCTTCAATCTAATGGATTTGATGATGAACAGAGATGGCAGCTCTTTCCTTTGCTGATTTGGTGGCTCTGAAAAGAGCACTTGTTACTGAAGCTGGGTTTTCGGTGCGTTCCCCGCGGATGCGGCGGGCCAGCTGGATGTCTTTGGCCATGATGGACCGGGATCATTCTGGTGAATCTGCTCATTTTCCGGCAGAAGCATCAGTCGCTGTTTGAACTGTTTAAAGTCAGGGGTGTATTAGCAGCCAGAAAGTGAAGGTCAGATCATTGCTCCCTGCAGCATTATCCGCCTCTTTCAGGAGAAAAGATCAGAAACCACTCGTTTCTGTCAGTCCCCGAGAAGCCTGTGAGAAGCGGTTAGTCGCTAATGTGTTCCTTTTACAGAGAGGAAGCTGATATTTGTCCCGTTTTAAATTGCTGAACCGGACCTTCCTCCCGCCTCTTACAGTTAACAGATTGACAAATGAAAACGATTCCTAAAATCGCGTCAGGATTTTGTGACGGTAAATACAGTAAAACAGAACATAAAATGAGAGGTTTTAAAATTCTTGCCTGAAAATTGAAATTTTCCATCATTTCAATTCCTTGCTGCTCTTGAATTGCCGGGCTTTTTCCAATTGGAAAATCTAAGCCAATGAGAACTTCTATTTACTTATATGTGATTCTCCTATTGGTTAAGAATTGGATTGAGAAGCGGGTGACCAATCAGAGACAGAGTCAAACTGCGGGGATTCCAGGCCCCCAGTAACTGAGCTGAAACTGTTCAGATTGACAAACCCTGGCAGTAGCTTCACACATTGGACACTTCACACTGAGTCCTTCAAGGGCTGGTGTGAGAGAAGCTTCAGATCCTGTCATTACTCTCTGACTCATTATTCATCTAGAACCCAACAATTAGTAAATGTGAAGCAGTGAAGAGACTTTTCACTCTCACTGCAGAATGTGTCATCTGGGGAAATAAGAAACTGTTATTTTCGGAGATTCCAGGCACATTCCTCCCTGAACAAATCCATTCTTCACATTCCCGATTACAGCCTATCCCAGCTCCTGTTGTCACCCGACTCCAGCTGAATTGGAGAAACTCATGTGTTGGGGTTTGAGTTGTGAGGTGGGGTTTCTCCGCCAGTGTTACTGTCTTACAGACTCTCCCCCTGAATTTGTGAACTGAGACTGCACCGAACACATCTCCAGTTAGAGTGAGGGCCGGATATCCCTCTGTTTTATTACAGAGAGTGGGGAAAGGGCTGGGTGGAGGGGAGTCACCAGGGATCCTGGATTTACTCCAAATCATTTCCATGTGGAATCTGCAGGCGGGGCCGGGACAGGGATCATTTGATCAGGGGATCAGCTCTTTCCTGAGAGATGTGGGTGGCTCTGAGAAGAGCCTTTGTGTTCAGATGTTTACAAGTTTCCTGCGCTCTTTCACTTCTTTCCAGATCCTGCTTTCTGAGCCTTCGCTGCTTTCGGCTTGACCTTGCTCTTCCATGTCTGCACTTTCTTCAGCGCCTTTCCGCCCGCCGCACTCTTGCCTTTTTTGACCTTCGCAGGAGACTTTTTCTGAAGCGCTGCTTTCTTCACCACCTTATTTGGCGTTGCCGCCGCCTTGCTGCTCGTTTTCTTGGCTGTTACTTTCTTTGTTGTCACTTTCACGTCTGCTGGTTTCTTCACTAAAGATTTCTTGTCTGCTGGTTTCTTCACTGAAGATTTCTTGTGTGCTGGTTTCTTCACCTTCTTTCCCACGTTTCCCTCGGTTTTCCTTCTTGCTGATTTTGAAGGAGCCGGAGGCTCCCTGTCCCTTGCTCTGCACCAGGGAGCCTTTGTTCACATTCCTCTTGATACTTTGCTTGATCTCGGTTTTGAGCTTCTCCTGAGCGGTGGCAGACCTGCAAGGAATCAACTACCAGCTAGCGTATAAAGCGAGACCAAGGCTCAGGGCCTTCAGTTACCTGGAGGGAAGTCGGAGAGGCAGCGGATCCTGTGAGGAACCACAATCCAGGAAGGATGAGAAGGTCATTGTCAGGGTACAGAGGAGGTTAAGTTAAACATTTACCAGTTTATAAGCAAGCGCAGAGCCAAGGAACGGTGCTGGGGCAGATCAAATAATAGGAAGCTGTGATCAGTTGGAAGGTAAGAGTGATGAAATGACAGAAGAGATGATGGTGCAAGGCAAAAGTCAGGGAAAGAAAAAGTAACATTTTGTAAGCACAGATAGCAGGAGTGGGGTTTGAACCCACGCAGACACATGTCTATTCGATCTTAAGTCCGACACCTTAACCACTCGGCCATCCTGGTACGTTAACCCACCACTGAAAATGAAATTTAATGTGATGCGGGTGCCATCTGGCCTTTTCCAATACAAAGTGATGACTCCTCTCCCATGCTGAATTGGACCCTTCATTATTTATGAACCTCAATCGGATCACCCCTCAGTCTAGGTTTCTCTGAGGTGTAGGGTCCCAACTCTTTTAGTCTAACTTGATAACCAAGATGTCTTATACTGGGAATTCGTTGAATGTCTCTCCTCTGTACCCTTTCCAAAGCCTCAATATCACCCATCATGTGAGGAGACCAAGACTGGAGACAATATTCCAAGTGAGTCCTGACCAAGGTTTCATAAAAGGACAAATTCGGGACATCTCAGATACTGAAGGAGTCCATGTCCAGAAGCAGCAAGACCTGGACAACATTCAGACTTGGGCTGCTAAGTGGCAAGTAACATTCACACCACATAAGTACCAGGCAATGACCATCTCCAACAAGAGAGAATGTAACCATCTCCCTTTGACGTTCAACAGCATTACCATCGCTGAATCCCCCCACCATCAACATCCTGGGGGTTACCATTGACAAAAGCTTAACTAGACCATTCATATACATACTCTGGCTACAAGAGTAAATCAGATAGTGGGAATTCTGTGATGAGTAACTCAGCTCAAGGCACATGGTGAAATGCTCATTAGGAGAGCTGGAGAAATGGACTGGTCAGGTGGGCAGAAAAGTGGCAAATGGAATTCAACTTGGAGAAGTGTGAGGTGATGCCTTTGGTGAGGTCAAACACAGCAAAGGAAGACACAATTAATGGGTGAATGCTGAGAGGTGTAGAGGAAGTGAGGGACCTTGAAGTGAATGTCCACAAATCCCTGAAAGTAGCAGGATAGGTTGATAAGTTGGTTGAGAAGGCTTATGGAATCCTTTCCTTTATTATCCTATGTATAGAATATAAGAGCAGGGAGGTTATGCTGGAACTGTATAAATCATTAGTTAGGCCACAACTTGAGATCTGTGTGCAGTTCTGGTCACCTCATTCCAGAAAGGATGTAATTGCACTAGAGAGGTTACAGTGGAGATTTACGAGGATGTTGCCAGGACTGGAAAAATGCAGCTATGAGGAAAGATTGGATAGACTGGGGTTGTTCTCCTTGGAATAGTAGAGGCTGAGGGGAGATTTGATTGAAATGTACAAAATTGTGAGGGGTCTGGATAGAATGGATGGGAAGGGTCTATTTACCTTAGTAGGGAGGTCAGTGACTGGGGGGCATAGATTTAAAGTGATGTGTTGAACAATTAGAGGGGAGATGAGGAAAGGTTTTTTTCACCCAGAGGGCTGTGGGAGTCTGGAACTCACTGCCTGTAAGGATAGCTGAGGCAGAAACCCTGAACTCATTTAAAAGGAGTCTGGATGTGCACCTCAAGTACCTGAACCTGCAGGGCGACGGTCCAAATGCTGGACAATGGGATTCAGCTGGGTGGCTCGTTTTTTGGCCTGCCTGGGCTGTAAACTTTCTATGTTCTATGATTCTATGCAGACACAATGGGCCCAATGGCCTCCTTCTCCACTGTAATAATTTTGTGATTTTTGACTCTCCAAAACTTGTCAACCATCTACAAGGCACAAACCAGGATGAGTGCAGCACCAGCAATACTCTAGAAACTCGACACTGTTCAGGACAAAGCAGCCGCCTTGATTGTCACCCCATTCACCACCTTAAACATTCACTCCCTTCACCACTGACGCACAGTGGCAGTAGTGTGTACCATCTACCAGATGCACTGCTGCAACTCACCAAGGCTCCGCAGACAGCACCTTCCAAACCGAAGACCTCCACCACCTTGAAGGACAAGGGCTGCAGATGCATGGAAACACCACCATGTGCAAGCTCCCCTCCAAGTCACTCACCATCTGATCTGCAAATATATCGCTGTTCATTCACTGATGCTGGGTCAAAATCCTGGATCTCCCTTCCTAACAGCACTGTGGGTGTACCTACACCACATGGAGTGCAGCAATTCGAGAAGGGAGCTCACCGCCACCTTGTCAAGGACAATTAGGGATGGGTAACAAATTCTGGACTTGCCAGTGTCGCTCACATCCCATGAAAGAATATGCCTCATTTTATACTCAATTGTCCTCTGAATGCAGCCCAACCCTCTATTTGCTCCAACTATCACTTCACAGCATTGCTGCTGTACCTTTAGAGATCTGTGCACGAGAACATCCAGATGTCTGCTCAAAATTATTTTCTTTTTTCCACCTACTTTAATGTTTTTCCCTGAAGGGTGTATGAATGTTGAGCATTCGCCCTGTCCACATGAATAACACTGCACTTACCCAAATTAAACATCATTTACCAGTCATGAACCCAATCTCCCAACACATTAAGATCAGCCTGAAACAGTCGAGTATCGTTTACAGTCTGAACACTCGCACAGATCTTCAAATCATCTGTAAATTTACAGATGGTGCCCCCTACACCTACATCCAGATCATTAATAAAAATAGTAAAGAGCAACAGTCCCAACACCGATCCCTGTGAGATACCATTGGTAACTGGTCTCCAAACAGATCCAGATCCATCTGTAACTACTTTCTGCCTACGTCCTGCCAGTCAGTTCCCAATCCAGATCAATATATTACCACTGATACCAGGGACTTTAATCTTATAGAGAAGCCTCTTGTGTGGAACCTTATCAAAATCTTTTGGATGAGATCAGCTAATTGAACACAGGCCGGGGATGAGGCCTAGGCCTGTCCTGCTTTGTGTGTGGGTCTCAGAACCACACAAGGTGAGATCAGCTCACTGAGCACAGGCCCATCCTGCTCTATATAGTGCTCAGTACCTCACCAAATGAGAATAACTAACACACCACAGGCCATGGAGCCTCGGCCCATCCTTCCCTGATTGCGGTTCAGTGCCAACCAGGTCAGATCAGCTAATTCAGCACAGGCCAGAGATGGAAGCTGGATCTTTCCTGCTCTGGGGACTCCGTACCATACCAGGTGCGATGAAGTAAAATACCACAGGCCGGGGATGGAGCCTGAGATTTCCCTGTTCTGTGTGGGGCTCTGGACAACAATGTGTGAGAAGAACTATCATCCCTCAGGCTGAGGAAGGAGCCTGGGCCCATTCTGTTCTGTGTCTCCTACCACACTGAGTGGGATCAGTTAACTCAACACAGGCCATGAATACAATCAGGCCCTTTCCTGCTCCGTGTGACTCAGTATCACACCAGGTGGCATCAGCTAACACAGCACAGGCTGGGGCTGGGGCTGGAGCCTGGGCCCGCCCTGCTCTGTGGGCTCAGTAACAACCCGTAAGATGAACTTTTTTCAAAAGACTTCAGTGTATTTATCTCTGTCCAACACTCTGAGGCAGCTTTCTGTGTTTATAAAGAGTGTAATTTATTGACTGGTCTCTTGGATCAAACAGGGTAACAGACAGAGGTCTGTGTGCAGAGGGTTTGGGAGTGAGCTCTGATTCCTAACCCTTTCTGGATTGTGAAGAATAAAGAATGAATGAGAGAGAGAGAATGTGGGAGAAGGGATGATGGAAGAATTTGTCCGTGAACCTGATTAAAAGTGGCTCAAACGCAAGATAATATGAAGATATCAAGAGCAGAACATTAACATAATCTGAGTTCCGCGATCTGGTTGGGTCCCATTCCCCTGAAGTGAGGAATGAACGGGTGGGGAAATTCCGCCTGGAGTTATATTTGTCTCCAATGAAGATGAGTTCACAGTGAGGATGGAATAGCTCAGTTGGGAGAACACTAGATTGAAGAACCAGGATACAATCCCTGGTGTCATCAGTTTTAATTTGGTGTCTCCATCAGTTTAAGTAGAGAGAATCAGAGGGGAGATTTTCCACTCTTGACCCCATGGGCTGAATTTTAACCTAACGGTGCGTCTCTCGGCAGAGACACCGTGAGTGGGTGCCGTCACCACACGAGTGAAATGTGGCCAGCCGACCCCGATCACGGAGCAGCTGACCAATTAATGAAGGGGAGGCGTGGGGCCCATGTAAACAAGGACCAGAGGCAGGGAACGAGGCACCGATGGCACCGACATCTGACACAACGGCAGGTGCTGGCACCATATTGAAAGGACTGCCAGACCTGTATTCACTGCTGCCTGGTTTAAAGGAGTGTCTTCCTGAGAGCCCTCTGCTGTCCCAGAACCCGTTCTGCTGCCTCTGCTGTCCCAGGACCCGTTCTGCAGCCTCTGCTGTCCCAGAACCCGTTCTGCTGCCTCTGCTGCCCCAGGTCCCGTTCTGCTGTCCCAGAACCCGTTCTGCTGCCCCAAGACCCATTCTGCTGCCTCTGCTGCCCCAGGGCCCGTTCTGCTGCCCCAGGACCCGTTCTGCTGCCTCTGCTGCTCCAGGACCCGTTCTGCTGCATCTGCTGCCCCAGGACCTGTTCTGCTGCCTCCGCTACCCCAGGACCTGTTCTGCTGCATCTGCTGCCCCAGGACCTGTTCTGCTGCCTCCGCTACCCCAGGACCTGTTCTGCTGCATCTGCTGCCCCAGGACCTGTTCTGCTGCCTCCGCTGCCCCAGGACCTGTTCTGCTGCATCTGCTGCCCCAGGACCTGTTCTGCTGCCTCTGCTGCCCCAGGACCTGTTCTGCTGCATCTGCTGCCCCAGGACCTGTTCTGCTGCCTCTGCTGCCCAGGACCCATTCTGCTGTCCCAGGACCCGTTCTGCTGTCACTGATGGCCCAGGACCCGTTCTGCTGTCTCTACTGCCTGATAGATAAGGAGCTGAATGCGAGCCTGCAGTGACCATGGTCCAATAGTTTAGCGATGCCTTCCTGCAGGTTCGCCTCCAGGTGACAACAGATAGGTGGAAGATCCTCTTCCCCAGGGATGGGAGGTGGAGACCTGTCCACCTGACCAAGCAAAGCTGCTTTGAGATAGTAGGTGAAGTCAGCAGCCGTGGGGTGCACGAAGTGGGTCAATGACCGGATCCAGGCTGCTCAGGCACAAACTCAAAACACTTTGGACCCTTTGGACATTGCGCATGGCAGAGTGAGAGGGAGTGTTTGGTGGAAAGGGAGTGACCACCCAGTCATGTGTATTGGGGAAGGGCAGCAGGACACGCTGCCTGAGGCTTGGCTGCATCTCGGTGGGAGGTGCACGTCAGTCATTGTCTAAACTCACACAGTCCCTCGAGAGGGGCCACATGCAGGAGGAATATGTGTGTCCACATCATGGACTGCTGGATTATCACCATCAGAGATATTGGGTTTGTCCTCGCTGGGAGACGAACTTTGTTGATCATAGTGGCTGCAATAGAAGACAGCCCACAATCGGAAAGAGCGTGTCAAGACTGGCAGTGGATGCCTTATCTCCATGTCCTCATCCCGATGGAGGAGGAGGCCATGGAACAGGCCGGGCAGCAAAGCAGCTGCTCCATAGCTGATGGAGAGACAGGGACACCTACCTAAGAGAGTGAGTGAACATCTCCTGGGGCACAAGGGTGCATCTGCTGCAAAGGAGCCACACTGCTCATCTGTTCACCACTGCATCAATGGAGCTGCACAGTAGGGGTGGTTGGAATGTCACGATGGGCAGACTCTAACCCTTCAATGTCCCTGTTTTCACATGCAGGCTAGGATGAACGACAAGAGCGAAGAGCTGGAGAGACTGGGGGACAGCCAGACACCTCTGAGGAGGAGGAGGGAGCCTCAGAGGGTGCACCGTCACATCATTCCCCTGCACCCTCCACCAGCACAGAAACCCTCACTCGGTGGGTATCCACTCGCTGTTAGATTTGGGCACACAAGCTGGTGAGCACGTCACAGACAGGCCCGGGCAGCTGACGGAGGCTGTGACAGCCGAGGCCACTGGCAGTTGGAAGTCTGTGGGAGGCCAGGCCCATGCTGAGTCCCAGGCTGATGACGTGCCTCTGGTGTCACCAGCAACACGGGAAATGCTGCAGCTGCAGCAAGAGGTCAGGCAACATCTGGCAGAGTTGCCGGAGGTTATGTGTACCCAAGTTCGGATGATGGAGGAGTCCATCCAGGCCTTGCATGCTGCACTGTCTCTGATGGGGGTGTGTCTGGCTTCCTTCCTTGAGAGATTGGTGACTCTGATGGAGAGCCAGATCCAGCCGACCAATCAGTGGCTGCCGGAGATGTGTGCAGACCTGCACTCCATCGCTTTGTCCATGAGCTCCATCCAGCGGTGACAAGGCGAGAGGGGGGACGAGGCACCTGAACTCTTCACCAGGTCCACATCCCTCTCAGGTCAGCAGCGAGGTACAAGTGTGTCTTATAAGGGGGAGGAGCAGCTGGCTGCTACATCTGGGGTCTCCTCTCAGGGTGCTCCTGGTGTGGACAGTAGCTCCAAAGCCCCTCTGCGAGTGACACAAGTGATGCCAGTACCTGCCTCCATCACCCTCGATGACAGAGGGGGGGTCCCTGTACCTGTGGAGGAGGCCCTCAGTGTGCCGGGGCCCTCCAGGCCTCAGGCAGCAAGAGGACGGCCACCAATGTCATCCCAAGCCATGGGGCAGCAAGGTCAGCAGCCTGTCTCCACCTCAGCTGACAGAGCAGGGGGAGCATCACGTAGGAGCATGCGGAAAAGATTTCAGAAGAGCACCTAGATTCACTTGGGTTCATGGTGAATGTGCATTCCAGATGGATAGGGTTGCATTTGATGTCACACGGAAGAAAGAAATGATGTTCTCTCACTATGTCTCCTTCCTATTGTTGATGCCCTTTGGGACTTCATTTAAACCCTTCCTCCCAAGGGGCTGGAAGTGAGGGACCAAGCCCTGAGTTCACAAAGCTTCGGTCTTGTCACTGTGCGATGTGTACCTGGACGCTGCAGTGCAGAAGGAAGCAGGCGACAACAGGGCTGCTTAAAGCTAAGACTTTATTGCTGTGGTTCCAGAAGGTGGTAAGGCTCAAAGGAAACTTGAATGTATAAGGGTGTCTCATGTCTCCCTTGTGTGTATCTCATGGCCCCTTTCCTGCTGTGCCTGAGGTTCTTCATCTGGCACTGCTTGGGCAGCATCCTCCTCCACATCCTCATCATCAGAGGAGACATCACACTCCACGATATCCTCACGAGTCAACACCTCGCCCCTCTGTAATGCCAGATTGTGCTGTGCACAGCAAACCACCACGATATGCGAGACCCTCGCCGGGACATACTGAAGGGCTCCACTGGATCGATCTAGGCACCTGAATCTCATCTTCAGGAGACCAATGGCCTCCTTGATGGTCGCTCGGGTTGACCCGCAGCAGGTGTTGTACCTCTCCTCTGCATCCGTGCGTGGGTTCCTCACAGACGTCAGTAGTCATGTCCTCAGTGGGTAGCCCTTGTCTCCAAGGATCCATCTCTGAAAGCGGATGGGGCCGCGAAAAGGTTCTGGCACCTGGGAGTGCCTTGGTATGCAGGCGTTGTGGCTGCTTCCCGGGATTTGTGCACACACCTATGGGATCCATTTGCAGTGGTCGCAGACCAATTGCACACTGAGCAAGTGGAAGCCCTTCCTGTTGAAGGCTGCTGGCTGGTCTGCAGGAGCCATGATGGTCACATGGGTGCAGTCAATGACAGCCTACACCTGGTGGAATCCAGCGATGGCCCGAATCCTATAGCTCTCTCAGCTTGACTGTTTGGATCAATGTGCACATAGTCACCGGCCCTCCTGAACAGGACATTGGTGACCTCCTTGATGCACTGATTCACTACAGACTGTGAGATTCCACACATATCTCCAGTGGATCCCCGCAATGATCTGGTGGTGAAGAAGTTCAGTGGCACGGTGACCTTCAGTGACACTGGCATCAGGTGCCCACCAAGTCGCATGGGGCACAGCTGCATCATGGCAGAGAGATCAGTGACGACCCCCGTGGAGAGGTGCAGTCTGCGGAGACACTGTCACTCGGACATCTGCAGGTAGTTGAACCTCGGCTGACGTGTTCCTCTGCCTCCTTCTCCAGCCTCCTGTTCGAGGCTGGCCTTCCTGTGGGCCCCCAAGCTGCTGTGGTGCCCCTGCTGGTGCCTGCGCCTCCCTTCCTTCCTCTCTACCCCTCCTCCTCCTCCTCAATGGGAGCCTCGAATCCAATGAGAGCCTCGAATGAGGCCCATGACAGGTTGCCCCTCCCTGAGTGCAAGGCCTTCACAGTAAACAACACCCAGCCACATTTACCTCACTTGTCACCCTCAATGAAGTGGCACTGCCCCAATGGCACCCTGGTGTTGCTCCCTCTGCAGAGCTGGCACATTGGCCCCCACTCCTGACAGTGTTTCCCGCTGCCCTTTCTGCCAATTTTTGCTGCCTCACCCGATAGCTTCCCAGTGAAGACAACACTCAGCTCCCACCACCCAGTTGCCTCCTTTAACCAGGCGAGGCTCTGAAGCCCCGTGGTTCCCGTGTGCTATTAGTTCAATTGGACCCAGTGAATAAAATTGCTGACAATTGGACTCATAAATACTTGAAATGCCTTCTTGCCGTGTGGATGTGCGAAGTCTGCCCTGCATGTCAGCCGCCGACAGAAAAATCCGGTCCAACGTCTTCCATCCCTATTTTATACACCCCCCCTACCCCTCCCCGGCCTCCATTCCCGTCTCCAACGGTCCCTTAAAATTCTGGCGCATGTCTCTAAGACTAATGGGAGTGAAACCACATCTGCTCCTTAGACTGAACAGGGAGAGCTGCTCTCTCTGTGTTTAAAGTGAATGAATCTGCTCTTTACCTTGTCTTACTGGAACGTTCACTGTCTGGAGATGTCTGTTTGAAAATGTTTTCCTGTTATATTAATGGAGCAGAGGAGCAGATGTGAGGTACTGTTGAACAGAGAGGTTTGGAAGTGGGTGAAGGGGTGGAGTGACGGTGTGAGTGAGAGGCGCAGTGAGTTGGCCATTCTCAATAGAGTGTCAGGAATGAAGGTCAGAGGAACAGACCAGGCTGGAAACACAGAAAGAGCGAGGAGAAGCTGGTGTGAAAAACAGAGATTAAACAACGGGCTTGTTCATTTGGTTTGGGTCTGGTGTTTAGAATACCCAGAATCTGGGTTCACTTCCCTTCCAACTCAGGAAATTGTACCAACATTATGTTCATAAAACCATAGACTGATACCCAAAGAAGGAGACCATTTGGTCCATTGTGTCAGTGCTGTCTCTTTGGTTGTGCTATCCAATTAGTCCTGGTGTTCAGCTTTTTCCTGTAATCTGTAAATTTTCCTTCCAGTATTTATCCCAATTGCTTTTCAAAGTTACTACTGAATCTGCTTTCAAGTCCTGATCAGACAGAGCATTCCAGATGACAACACATCACTGGATAAAAAATCATTCCTCATTTCGCCTCTGGTCTTTTCTCAATCACCTGATAAATACATCCTCTGGTTACTGACCCTTTTGCCACTGGAAACAATTTCTCCTTATTTAACTTATTGAAACCTTCTTGATGATGTCACATACGAGACTGCCAGTAAAACTGAAGCCCATGGAATAAAAGGGACAATGACAGCATGCACATGAAGTTTGCAGACTGATAGGAACATAGGAGCAGGAGTACGCCATTCAGCCCGTCGAGCCCACCCTGCCATTCAATATGATGATGACTGATCGTCCACTTCAATGCCTTTTTCCCACACTATCTCCATATCCCCTATGTCATTTGTATTTCGAAATCTGTCAATCTCTGCTTTAAACATACTCAATGACTGAGCTTCCACAGCGCTCTGAGATAGAGAATTCCAAAGATTCACAACCCACTGAGTAAATAAATTTCTCCTCATCGCTGTCCTAAGTGGCTTTCCCCTTACGTTGAAATTGTGTCCCCTGGTTCTAGACTCCTCAACCGGGGGAAACATCTTAGCTTCATCGACCCTGTCTATCCCTTTAAATATTTTGTAAGTTTCAATGAGATCACCTCTCATTCTTCAGAACTCTAGAGAATACAGGCCCAGTTTACCCAATCTCTCTTCATTTGACAGTCCCGCCATCCCGGGAACAAGTCTGGTGAACCTTCGTTGCACTCCCTCTATGGCAATGATATCCTTCCTAAGGTAAGGGGAACAAAACTTCACACAGTATTCCAAAGTGCAGTCCAACCAAGGTTATATACAATTGAAGCAAGACTTTACTGCTCCTGTACTCAAATCCTCTTGTGATAGAGGCTAACATATCATTAGCCTTCCGAATTGCTTGCTGCACCTGCATGTTCGCTTTCAGTCACTTATTGACAAGGACACCCAGACCCCTTTGTACATTCACACTCTTACCATTTGACAAATAATCTGCACATCTGTTTCTCCTACCAAAGTGGATAACCTCACATTTTTACACATTATATTTCATGTGCCACTTTCTTGTCCACTCACTAAGTCTGTCCAAATTCCCTTGAAGCCGCTTTGCATCTTCCTCACAACACACATTCCCACCTAGTTTTGTGTCATCTGCAAACTTGGAAATACTACATTTGGTCCCCGCATCCAAATCATGTGAACAGCTGGGTCACAGTGTGGTGGTGAACAGTTGTATTTCTGTCTGGAGGAAGGTTTACAGTGGATTCCCCATGGTTCCTCATAACTTCAGTTATGTGCAGACACTGGACAAGCTGGGGTTGTTCTCCTTGGAGCAGGGCAAGTTGAGAACAACTTTGACAGAGTTAGAATCAAGGAATGAAATGGTTACAGTACAGAAGGAGACCATTCAGTCCATCATGTCCTTGACAGCTCTTTGCAAGAGCAGATCAGCTAATTCCACTCCTCTGCCCTTTCATTGTAGCCCTGCAAATCTTCTCTATTCAGGTGTTTATCCAATTCCCTTTTGAAAGCCACGATTGATTCTGCCTCCAGCACACTCTCAGGAAGTGTATTCCAGATCCGAACCACTCACTCTGTCCCACACCCCTGGTACCATTGCAGAAAATCTTTTCTGTTCATTTCATCCCTCATAAATAATTGAAATGAAATGTTTATTAGGAAATGCACAACATAAAAAGGAGAGAGAAATAAATGCTGAGCAAAATAGAAGTCAATGTTTGGAAGGTAAAAAGAGCAAAAGATGTAACTTTTATTCTGGTTGAGTGAGGAATATATCACACTTTGGGGCTTTTGCAAGAGGATTTACTGATAAACCTGGGATTTGAGAGGAAGCTGCTTCATGGTTTACAGAACAAATTTAGCCCCTGGGGTGGAGCCAACAGCTGCACCGTCCAATAACAGACAGGATGGGGAAACTGTCTCAGGCCTGGTGAGCTCTGTCGCTGAAAGCATGAAACTCTGAATCTCAAGTTTTTGAGTTTGAGCCCACGGTGGGTGTTTTCTATTTCCTTTTTAGGCTGATTTTACAGGCGTTATCCAACTCTGAATTCCTCGGCAGAGAGTTCAAGGAGTGTTTGAAATGAGATTCAACAGCAGTATGAGAAAGTCTCTCCTTGATTCAGGACTCTTACCTCTCTGCAGCATCTCGCTGCTGAAGATTGAACTTTTTCTCATTTCATTCTCAGCTCAGGGTCAGTGTGGATCACTGGGAATTCTGGCTGTCTCCCACTTCACAATCCATCAGTGCTGAGAAATCAATGGGGAATATTACTCACATGTTGTAATGTTTTATAAATACTTGAATGTATTTCACACTGTGTCCAACAGTGTCAATCTCCCCTGGTATATCAGCTCACCAACACTTCAACAGAACATTCACATAATGTGAGCTCTGACGTCTGTTCAGATCCCATTCCCAAGACCTGGAAAGTGGGATTGGGCTGGATCGCTCTTTTTCAGCTGGCACAGACACGATTGCTAAATGGTCTCATTCTGTGCCATAAATTTTCTCGATTTTCTATGTTCTATGAAGTGAGGTGTGATTGGGAGGGGCAATTCCACCAGGGTTATATTTTCGACCAAAAGAATGACACAAGGGATACTTCACATTTTTATTCATTCATTCATGCGATGTGGGCATCGCTGGCTAGGCCAGCACTTATTGCCCATCCCTAATTGCCCATGCGAAGGTGGTGGTGAACTGCCTTCTTGAACCGCTGCAGTCCATGTGGGGTAGGTACACCCACAGTGCTGTGAGAAAGGGAGTTCCAGGATTTTGACCCAGCGACAGTGAAGGAACGGCGATATAGTTCCAAGTCAGGATGGTGTGTGGCTTGGAGGGGAACTTGCAGGTGGTGGTATCCCCTGCATTTGCTGCCCTTGCCCTTCTCGGTGGTAAAGGTCGCTGGGTTTGGAAGGTGCTGTCTAAGGAGTCTTGGTGCATTGCTGCAGTGCATCTTGTAGACGGTACACACTGCTGCCACTGTGTGCCGATGGTGGAGGGAGTGAATGTTTGTAGATGGGGTGCCAATCAAGTGGGCTGCTTTGTCCTGGACGGTGTTGAGATTCTTGAGTTGGAATTGCACCCATCCAGGCAAGTGGAGAGTATTCCATCACACTCTTGACTTGTGAATTGCAGATGGTGGACAGGCTTTGGGGAGTCAGGAGTCATGGATGAGTGAGAGGAATATATCACACTTTGGGGCTTTTGTAAGAGGATTTATTGATAAACCTGGGATTTGAGAGGAAGCTGCTTCATGGTTTACAGAACAAATTCAGCCCCTGGGGTGGAGCCAACAGCTGCACTGTAATTACTCACCTCAGGATTCCAAGCCTCTGACCTGCTCTTCTAGTCACGTTATTTGTATGGCTACCCATGGTAACCTCCATGATGTTGATGGTGGGGGATTCAGTGATTGTAATGCTATTGAATGTCAAGGGGAGATAGTTAGATTCTCTCTTGTTGGAGATGGTCATTGCCTGGCACTTGTGTGGTGCGAATGTTACTTGCCACTTATCATCCCAAGCCTGTGAGACTGAAATAGCTCAGTTGGGAGTGTGTTGGACTGAAGATCCCTGGTTCAATCTGGGGTTTTGGCAGTTCTCCTTTATTCTGCATCGCCCTTTGGTTTTGACTCTTGAGCTGCACAATTTACACTGAAATTATTTACCCAACTCTGAAGGTTGGATTGGAATAGAGAGATATCAATGATGGGAAATATTTACATTGTCAGCTTTAGCTTATTCTCTATCTCCTTGTGTCCGTTTCCCCAGTTTTTGAATCTTTCGGGGCCGGGTGAACATTTGATTTGCTGCATATGTCCCAAACTGAAGCCTTTTCCACATCTCTGGGCGGTCAGACTTGCTCTGTCTGTTTTTGCTGCTCGTGACCATTAACGAGAACAGGCCACGAGTTGAACGTTTACCAGCAAATGGAAGATAATTGGAAAGAATTCTGTGTTACTCCAGACCAGTGACAAAGATGCAATGGATGTTATTCAAAATAAATTCCCTTTGACATTTTATGTAAACTTGTTTGCATCTAAAAGTTGGATTTTAAGTGTTCCAAAAATGTGTCAAATTAATGACTGACCATGTGACAGTGCACATGGGTATCAAATCCACAGCCTTGTTGTTATCAACACTGCGTCCCAACCAACTGAACGAAGCGGCCGATAGACAGAGCCAGGTATGGGTTTGAGCCGCACGCTGGGCGGTTTGTGTTTTATTTCTCACACTGGGTGACAGAGCGATTGTCCACATCACATCCCTGAAACATTGTTCTGATACAAAACAGTGTGAAATAAGAACTGAGCATGGAAATGGAACGGAGCCAGAAATCAGGACTTTAATCGATTAAAGTTGATCTTGAAATTCCTTCATGCACGAACATTCCAAGAGAACGAACTCTCTTCTGATATAAAATCCAGGAACTTGAGCTGCTGTGAAACATAACTGAGCCTAACATGATTTGAACACGCAACCTTCTGATCTGGATTCAGACGCGCTACCGTTGCGCCACAAGCTCACAGATAAAGCAAAGTCTTCCATTCCTGGCAGATTTACTTCTTGTTTAGATTCAGTGATTGAAATTAATTCAATCCTCATCTGACCTCCGCTCTGTGAAGGCCTATCTCTGTACTACCTCCAATGCATTTACATCCTTCCGCAAATAAGGAGACCAGTACAGTACTCAGTACTGCAGAAGAGGTCTCACCAATGTCCTGTGTAGCTGAAGCATAACCTCCCTACTATTGTATTCAATTCCCATGGTGATAAATGATAACATTCTATTAGCTTTCCTAATTACGTGCTGGACCTGCATACTCACCTTTTGCAATTCATGCCCTCGGACACCCAGATCCCTCTGCATCTCAGAGCTCTGCAATCTCTCACCATTTAGATAATATGCTTTTTTATTCTTCCTGCCATAGTGGACAATTTCCGACTTTCCCACATTATACTCCATTTGCCAGGTCTTTGCCCAATCACTTAACTTATCTGTAGCCCCCTTATGTCCTCTTCACAACCTACTTTCCTACCTATCTTTGTGATCAGCAAATTTAGCAACAATACCTTCGGTCCCTTCATCTAAGTCATTTATATAAATTGTAAAAAGTTGAGGCCTCAGCACAGATCCCTGTGGCACACCACTCGTTACTTCTTGCCAACCAGAAAATGACCCATTTATGCTGACTCTCTGTTTCCTGTCAGCTAGCCAATCTTCTATCCATGCCAATATGTTACCCACGACACCATGAGCTTTTATTTTCTGCAATAACCTTTGATATGTCACCTTATCTTTCTGGAAATCGAAATACAATACATCCACTGGTTCCCCTTTATCCACAGCACATGTAACTCCCTCAAAGAACTCCAATAAATTGGTTAAACATGATTTCCCTTTCAAAAGACCATGTTGACTGTGCCTGATTACCTTAATTTTTTCTAAATGCCCTGCTATAACATCCTCTGTAATAGCTCCAAACACTTTCCCGAAGACAAATGTTAAGCTAACTGGCCTGTCGTTTCCTGCTTTCTGTCTCCCTCCCTTTTTGAATAAATGAGTTACATTCACTCTTTTCCAATCTAACGGAACCTTCCCGAATCTAGGGAATTTTGGAATATTAAAACCAGCGCATCAACTATCTCACTAGCCAATTCAGGACCTTGCGACTTGTCAACCCGCAGCTCCAACAATTTGTTTAGTACCACTTCCCCGGTGATTGTAATTTTCTTGAGTTCCTCCATCCCTTCAATTTCCTGATATACGGCTAATACTGGGATGTTATTTGTATCCTCAATAGTGAAGACCGATGCAAAGTATCTGATCAATTCATCTGCCATCTCTTAATTATCCATTATTAATTCCCCAGACACACTTTCTATAGGACCAACAGTCGCTTTGTTAACTCTTTTCTTTTTAAAATATCTATCGAAACTCTTACTAGTTGTCTTGAAATTTCTTTCGAGCTTTCTCTCATACTCTAATTTTACCTTCCTTATCAATCTTTTAGTCATTCTTTGCTGTTTTTTTTATATTCTGTCCAATCTTCTGACCTGCCTCCCACCTTTGCACAATTATAGGCTTTTTCTTTAAGTTTGATAGTATCTTTAACTGTTTTCGTGAACCATGGATGGTGAGTCCCACCTTTGGAACTTTTCTTTCTCGTTGAAATGTATCTATTCTGTGTAGTCTGAAATATCCCCTTAAATGTCTGCCACTGCATCTCTATTGACTTATCCCTTAACCTAATTTGCCAGTTCACTTTAGCTAGCTCTGCTTTCATGACCTTATAATTGCCCTTATTTAAATTTAAAATACTAGTCTGGGACCCACTCTCCTCTCCCTCAAACTAAATGTAAAATTCAATCATATTATAATCGCTACTACCTAGGGGCACCTTAACTATGAGGTCATTAATTAACCCTATCTCGTTGCACAATGCCAGGTCTAGTATAGCCTGCTCTCTGGTTGGCTCCAGAATGTATTGTTCCAAGAAATTATCCCCAAAACATTCTGTGTACTCCTCATCTAGCCTACATCTGCCCATCTGAATTTTCCAGTCTATATGTAGATTAAAATCCCCCATAATTATCACAGTACCTTTCTGACAAGCTGCCATTATTTCTTCCTTTATATCCCATCCGACAGTGTGGTTAATGTTAGGTGGCCTGGACACCACTCCCACAAGTGACTTCTTGCCTTTATGATTTCTCATTTGTACCCAAACTGCTTCTGCATCCTGATCTCCAGAACTCAGGTCATCCCTCTCGATTACGCTAATACCATCATTAATTAACAGAGCTACCCCGCCACCTTTTCCTAGCTTCCTGTCCTTCCAAAATGCCATGTCACCTCCAATATTCTCATCCCAATCTAGGTCGCCCTGCAGCCATGTCTCTGTAAAGACTATCAGATCGTACGTATTTATTCTATTTGTGCTCTCAGTTCATCTGTTTTGTTTCGAATGCTCCATGCAGAGCATTTAGTTTTGTCCTTTTATTATTTTTGTCACCTCTAGCCTTACCTGTCGATTTACTCTTAGATTTGTACATTCTGTCCCTTCCTGTCACAGTCTGTTTATCATTTCCCATATTTATACCTTTCTCTCTTGCCTTGTCTCTCCTCCTTGATTCACCATATCTTCCCAAATTTGATCCCTTGCCCCCACTATTCAGTTTAAAACCGTCTCTACTTCCCTCGTTATGTGGCTCGCTAGAACACCGGCACCAGCACGGTTCAGGTGTAGACCGTCCCAACGGTACAGCCACCTCTTTCCCCAGTACTGGTGCCAATGCCCCACGAACCAGAACCCACTACTACCACACCAGTCTTTCAGCCGCACATTACTTTCTCTAATCTTATTTGTCCTATGCCAATTTGCACATGGCTCAGGTAATAATCCAGAGATGATTAACTTTGAGGTTCTGCTTCTTAATTTGCTGCCTAGTTCCTCATACTGACTGTGCAGAACCTCTATCCTTGTCCTGCCTATGCCGTTGGTACTGACATGGACCACGACGACTGGATCCTCCCCCTCCCATTGTATGTTTCGCTCCAGCACTGAGCAGATGTCCTGAATCCTGGCACCGGCAGGCAACACAGCCGTCTGGACTCTTGCTCTTTGCTGCAGAGAACAGAGTCAATCCACCTTACTATACTGTCCCCTACTACCACTACATTCCTTTTTTCTCCCTCTTTGAGCCGCAAACACTTACTGCAGACGTGTTTGCCCTGGATCACACTGGCATCCAGGAGCTCCCACATGCTGCAGCTGTGACACATCACCTGTCCTGTCATCCTCAACGTGTTTCAATTAACTACTTAAATATTTTATTCAATTATTCATTTTATTGCATATTTTATTAAACTTACCACTAGTTTGTTTACTATTTTAAACGTTAGGACTAAAATGGACCTTAATCACTTACCAGATGCGTATCAAGCAGGTCGGTTCTTCCAAACCAATCAACTACCTGCTTGCCTGTGATGTCACAGCTTACCAGATCCTCACCAAACAGCTCCTTCCACTGCACCGAAGAAAGAACCATTTCCTGTGCACTCACCCCAGCGGCTCTCTGTTTCCCTGCTCTCACTCTCCATTGTGACGTCACTCCTCGATTTTATTCCCCTGCTCTGCTCCTGCCGTGCTCCTCTCTCTCTCGCTCTGTCTCCGAGTCTGTGCTTTTGGCGCATTTCTTCATTTGTTGTTCCGTTGTGCTCCTCTGTTTCTGGTCCAAAATCTGACGCTGGTGGGACTTGAACCCACAACCTTTGAATATCTTCTTAGTCATTATTTAGAAGTCCAACACGCTATCCATTGCACCACAGAGCCTCACACAACTTTATCACCATCACTAAGGCCTTTGATCTTGTCAGCAGAGACGGCCTCTTCAAACTGCGATGGAACATCGGCTGCCCTCCTGACCTCTTGGGCATCATCTCTTCTTTCCACGAGAACATGCATAGTTCCATCAGTTACAATGGAGCAACATCAGACGCTTTCAAGATCAGCAGTGGGGTAAAGCAGGGCTGCACGCTGGCGCCAACTCTCTTAGGAACAGAGGAACATCGGAGTAAGCCATTCAGCCTATCGAGCCTGCTCTGCCATTCAATTCGATCATGGCTGATCATCTACCTCAAAGCCCCTTTCCCGTGCTATCCCCATATCCCTTGATGTCATGAGTATCAAGATTTCTATCAATTTCTGTCTTGAACATGCTCAATGATTGAGCTGCCACAGCCCTCTGGGGTACAGTATTCCAATGATTCACCACCGTCTGAGTGAAGAAATTCCACCCATCTCAGTTTTAAATGGCCTACTCCTTATTCTGAGACGATGTCCTTTGGTTTTAGACTCACCAACCAGGGCAAACATCCTGTCTACATCCACACTGTCACGCCCTGTAAGAATTTTGTCAGTTTCAATCAGATCACCTCTCATTCTTCGAAACTTTAAGGAATACAGGCCCAGTTTCCTCATAAGACAATCCCACCATCCGAGGGATTAGTCTGGTGACACAAAAACAAGAAATGCTGGAACCACTCAGCAGGTCTGGCAGCATCTGTGAAAAGAGAAGCAGAGTTAACGTTTCAGGTCAGTGACCCTTCTTCGGAACTGACATATATTAGAAAAGTCACAGGTTATAAGCAAGTGAGGTGGGGGTGGGGCAAGAGATAACAAAGGAGAAGGTGTAGATTGGACAAGGCCACATAGCTGACCAAAAGGTCATGCAGCAAAGGCAAACAATATGTTAATGGTGTGTTGAAAGACAAAGCATTAGTACAGATTAGGTGTTAACGGACTGAATATTGAACAGCAGCAAGTACAAACCTGAAAAAACAGTAGGTAAGCAAACTGAACAAACTGAGATGAAATGAAATAAATGCAAAAAAAAGATTAGTCTGTTGACCCTCTGTTTCACCCCCTCTATGGCAAGTGTATCCTTCATAAGATGAGGAGACTAAACTGTACACAATACTCCAGTGCGGATTCACCAAGGCTCTATACAATTGCAGCAAGACATCTTTACTCCTGTACTCATGACCCCTCATGTGGGTACAACATACCATTTACCTTCCTAATTGATTGCTGCACCTGCACAAGAGCTTTCAGTGTCTCAGGAACAAGGACACCCAGGTCCCTTTGGACATCAACACTTCCCAACCTCTCACCATTTAAGAAATACTCTGTCTTTCTGTTTATTCCACCAAAGTGGATAACTTCACACTTATTCACATTATATTCCATGTTCTTGCCCATTCACTGAGCAGCTCCAGGTCCCCTGGAAGCCTCTCTGCATCCTCCTCACAACTCACACTTCACCGAGCTTTGTGTCATCTGCAAACTTGGAAGTATTACATTTAATCCCCACATCCAAATCATTTATATAGGTTGTTCACAGCTGTGGCTCCAACACTGATCCTTGCAGTACCCCAATAGTAACAGCCTGCCATCCTGAGAAGGACCCGTTATTCCTGCTCTCTGTTTTCGGTCTGTTAACCAATTCTCAATCCATATCAGGATATTATCCCCAAGCCTATGTGCTCTAATTTTGTTTACTCACCTCCTGTGTGGGACCTTACCAAAGGAAAATACAAATACCACACATCCACTGGTTCTCCTTTATCTGTTCTATAGGTAACATCCTCAAAACACTCAACAGGTTTTTCAAACCTGTTTTCCTTTTCATAAATCTATGTTGACTCTGCCCAATCATATCATTATTTCCTCACTGTCTAGTTGTCACATCCTTTATAATTGGCATATTCTTCTCCATGCTGCCATTGTACGCTTTCAGTGACTCAGATGGGGGTGTTCACCTGCACATCAGAGCTGACGACAAGCTGTTCAACTTGGCAAGACTGTGCGCCAAGACCAAAGTGGGGAAATTCCTAGTCTGTGAGTTGCTGTTTGCTGATGATGCTGTGCTGACATCCCATAATGAAGTTCACTGACAGCAGCTTGTAGATAGCTTCTCCCTGGCCTGCAAAGAGTTTGGACTGACGATCAGCATCAGGAAGATGAAAGTTATGGGCCAGGACGTAGAGACTCCACTTTCCATCAACATCGACAACCTCACTTTGGAGGTTGTCAACAGCTTCACATACCTTCAATCAACAATCACCAGCAATCTGTCCCTTGATGCTGAAATCAGGACCAGGATTGCCAATGCTGCAGCTGTCATGTCAAAGTTGAGAAGACAAGTGTGAACCAACAGCACAAGGCGGCACAGTGGCGCAGTGGTTAGCACCGCAGCCTCACAGCTCCAGCGACCTGGGTTCGATTCTGGGTATTGCCTGTGTGGAGTTTGCAAGTTCTACCTGTGTCTGCGTGGGTTTCCTCTGGGTGCTCTGGTTTCCTCCCACAAGCCAAAAGACTTGCAGGTTGGTAGGTAAATTGGCCGTTATAAATTGTCACTAGCAGAGGTAGGTGGTAGGGAAATATAGGGACAGGTGGGGATGTTTGGTAGGAATATGGGATTCGTGTAAATGGGTGGTTGATGGTCGGCATAGACTCGGTGGGCTGAAGGGCCTGTTTCAGTGCTGTATCTCGAATCAAAGTGACCGAAAATACAATGCTCCACGTGTACCAGGCTTGTGTTCTCAGCACCCTCCTTTAGAATGGAGAAACATCAACAACTTAAACAAACCAAAAAAAGCGGCTGAACAGCTTCCACCTCCACTGCCTCAGATGGATACTGGGCATCTCCTGGCAGGACAGAGTGCCGAATGCGGAAGTACACCAGCGTGCAGGGATCCGCAGCATGTTTGCCCTCTTGAGTCAGTGGTGACTCTGTTGACTGGGTCATGTGTGCTGAATGGATGACGGTCACGTTGCCAAATACATGCTCTTTGGTGAGCTTGTTATCAGCACGAGACCAACAGGTCAGGGAAAAAAATCAAGTCCATTGGAGAGTGGGCATGGATTTATAAATGGGAGTTCATGCTTGACAAATCTAACAGCATTTGTTGATAAACTATCTGAGAATGCTGATGAAGGGAATGCAGTGGATGTTGTTTATATGGATGTTACGAAAGCATTTTATAAAGTACCACATAAAAGGGTGGTTAACAAAATTGAGGTTCATGGATTAGGAGGGTCAGTGACCATTTGGATAGAAAATTGTTTTAAAGACTGAAAACAGCGAGTCTTATTAAATGGTTCTTTGTCAGACTGGAGGATAGTCGACAGTGGTGTTCCCCAAGGGTCAGTGCTCGAACCACTGCTTTTTTTGCTAAAGGTAAGTGACTTGGATCTTGGAATACAGAGTAGAATCTCAAAATATGCCGATGACACCAAACGTGGAGGAGTGGCAAACAGTGAGGATGATATGAACTGCCTGCAACAGGACAGTGATAGGCTAGCAGAATGGGCAGACAGGTGGCAGATGGAATTTAATAGTGACAAGTGTGAGGTGATGTAAAGGAATAGGGAGAGGCAATATATACTTAATGGCACAGTTCTAAAGAGTGTGCTGGAATAGAGGGACTTGGGGTTCATGTGCATCAATCTTTGAAGGTGGCAAGACATATTGCGAGAGTGGTTAGCAAAGTATATGGGATCTTGGGCTTTATAAATAGAGGCATTGAGTAAAAAGCAGGGAAGTTATGCTGAACCATTATAAAACTCTGGTGAGGCCCCAATTGGAGTGTTGCTTCCAGTTCTGCTCAGCAGACTTTAGAAAGAATGTGAGGGTCCTTGAGAGGACGCAGAGGTGATTTACCAGAATGGATCCAGGGATGGGAGATTTTAGTTACAAGGTTAGGTTGGAAAAGCTAGGATTATTCTGCCTATATCAAAGGAGATTGAGTGGAGAATTGATAGAGGTGTATAACACCTCTGGAGAACAGGCCATCCAAGACTGGGTATTGTGTAATGAGAAAGGATTAGTTAACAATCTTGTTGTGTGGAGTCCCTTGGGGAAGTGCGCCCTTAATATGATAAAATTCTTCATTAAGATGGAGAGTGAGAGAGTTGATTCCGAGACTCGGGTCCTGAATCTAAACAAAGGAAACTATGAAGATATGAGGCGGGAGTTGGCTATGATAGATTGGGGAACGTTACTTAAAGGGTTGACAGTGGATAGGCAATGGCTAGCATTTAAAGAGCGCATGGATGAATTACAACAATTGTTCATTCCTGTCTGTGCAAAAGTAAAACAGGAAGGGTGGCTCAACTGTGGCTTACAAAAGAAATTAAGGAATGTATCAGATCCAAGGAGGAGAAATATAAAATGGCCAGAACAAGCAGCAAACCTGAAGATTGTGAGCAGTTTGGAATTTAGCAGAGGAGGACAAAAGGATTGATTAAGAAGGGGGAAATAGAGTATGAGAGTAAGCTAGCAGAGAACATTAAAACTAACTGTAAAAGCTTCTATAGATATGTGTAGCGAAAAAGATTAGTGAAGACAAATGTGGGTCCCTTACAGTCAGAAACGGGGGAATTTATAATGGGGAACAAAGAAATGGCAGACCAATTAAATACATACTTTGGTTCTGTCTTCACAAAGGAGGATACAAATTACCTCCCAAAAATGTTGGGGAACATAGGGTCTAGTGAGAAGGAGGAACTGTATGAAATCAGTATTAGTAGGGAATGTTTGGGGAATTGATGGGATTGAAGGCCGATAAATCCCCAGGGCCTGATAATCTACATCCCAGAGTACTTCAGGAAGTGGCCCTTGAAATAGCAGATGCATTTCTGGTCTTTTTTCAAAATTCTATCAACTCTGGAACAGTTCCAATGGATTGGACGGTCGTTAATGTAACTCCATTATTTAAAAAAAGAGGCAGAAAGCAAACAGCGAATTATATACCGGTTAGCCTGACATCAGTCGTGGGGAAAATGCTGGAGTCCATTATAAAAGATGTAATAGCAGAGTGCAATAATAACTCGTCTCCACTCCTAGTATTTCTAAATACCACACATTCACTATAATGTGAACAATTATTTCCTGTTGTGTCTCTCTCAGATTTGTAAACTTCACTGTATTGGAGTGAGGTGACATCTACTGGCGGGAAGCAAGAACTGCAATCAAGCAGCAGAAACTCCACAGTCTGTCAGGGTTAAAGAAACATTGCAATGTGAGGAGACAGCGAAGTGGTTTGATTGGGTAGATGGAGACATGATTCCACTTGTGGTGGTGTCTGAAGCAAAGGCCCGAAATACGAAATTGTCATTAATAAAAGAAATGAGGAATTCATGAAAAATGTAGTAACGTAGTGAATGGTTAAAATGTGGATAGAATAGAAAGTGAGATTGGATGGACAGAAGCAGTCTGAAAGGATGGCTGAAACAAAAGATGAGTGCCTTGAAACGTTAACTGTGTTTCTCACAGCACAGATGCTGCCAGAGCTGCTGAACATTTCCAGCACTTTCTGTTTTTATTTCAGCATTTGCAGGATGTTGCTTTGATCTGAAAAAATATGGATGATTGGCTGGGGGGGTTCCAGTGAAATTCCACAGCAGCTAAAGAAACGAAACGGTCAGTGGCTCGTTGGTCTAGGGGTATGATTCTCGCTTCGGGAGTATGGTTAATTAGCATGTGAGAGATCCCAGGTTCAAGTCCTGGACGAGCCCTGGTCTGCTGGCATTTTTCGATTGAGGTTATCTATTGGTTTCAGCCTTGCAGAAGGTGGAGTTGACTTCCATGCGGAGCTGGCTTGAGGACCAGACAACTGGATTCAAAGAACTTGTCGACAAAATTGTAATTAACGAAATGTACAGATAGCCAAGTGGGAATATGAAGTTGTTGCAGTAATTGAGACCTGACTCCAAAAACAACAGGACTGGATTGGAATGGAATTCTTCAGTGTTTCTGTTGTTTGGCTTGCATTGGCTCATCGATTTTCTTGTTATTCAATTTGTCGATGCCTTTGAATAATTGTGGATCCTTCTTCAGAGTGTCTTCTTTCACCAGGTAGTTCTGACCTCTGATGATGTTGATTGTAATCAGCTTCAACTCGCTGATAGTTTTGGAACTGAGCAGATTTCCTTTGCTTGAGTCTACAACATGGAACTCAGTCTGACATGTGGACCCATGGGAGGATTTGAATGCCACCCCTGCGTTGGAGTTGCATCCATCCAATAAAAGACCGAGTAGAAGTGACAGTTCTGTCAGTCGAACATGAGACTTTTAATGGCAGGGTTGTGAGTTTGAGTGCCATTCTGTTTTTCCCTTTTTTAAGGCTTCATGAGCAGAGAGTACAGGGAGTGTTTGAAATGAGCAAGTCTCGCTTTGATTCAGGACTCTTACCTCTCTGCAGCATCTCACGATGAAAGATTGAATTTAATCTCATTTCATTCTCAGCTCGGGGTCTGTGCGTCTCAGTGCCACTTCTGGCTGTCTCCCGCTTCACAATCCATCAGTACTGAGAAAGCAATGGGGAATATTACTCACATGTTGTGTTCTTGAATTTTTTGGAAAACTTGAATGTATGTATTTTCCTCCAAAACAAGGACACCAAGAAGCTGTTAATGTAGGGCTCAAATAGCTCAGTTGGGAGAGCGTTAAACTGAAAATCTAAAAGTCCCTGGTTCAATCCCGGGTTTCAGCACTTCCGCTTCCTTATGCGTCCCTTGCCTTGGTTCTGATTTTCCAGTTGCATAATTTCCTTTGAAATTATTTGCCAAGAACCAGTGGATTGAATTTGAGAAACAACACAGAGCCATTTCAGCATAGAAGGTGGTCGTTTGGCCTATCATGTCCATGCTGGCTCTCCCCGGAGCAATCTAGTCAGTTCCACTCACCAGCTCGATCCCTTTCCTCCTGCAAGTTTCTTTCCTTCAAGTATCCATCCAATTTCCTTTTTAATCATTGATTGTCTCTGCTTCCACCACACTCGTGGGCCAAGTCATTACCACCCACAACATAAAAAAGTTCCACCTCATCAAGAATGGGAAATACTTATATCTTCTATATTTGCTTATTCTCTATTTCTATGAGAATAGACTGGCAGTCAACATGAAAGGGAACCCAAACATCTTCGAGCAGCATGTAAATGATAAGTGGGTAGTAAGAGGTTGAGTCGGGCCTATTTGGGACAAAAAGGATAATATAAGCTCAGAGGTGCAGGGCAATGTTAATCTACTTAATGAGTACTTTGCATCAGTGATCACTAAGGAAGTGGAATTTGACAAAATATCAGTAGAAGTGAAGAGAGTGGAGGCAATGGAGAGAGTACAAATTGAGAGAGGGAGGTACTAAAAAGGCTGGCTGTGCTTAGGGAAGATAAATCACCTGGTCTGGATGGCTCACATCCCAGGTTGCGAAAGGAAATGCGGATGCAGATAACGGAAGGGCTTGCTATAATCTTCCAATCTTCCCTGGATACGGGGGAGGTGCCAGAGGATTGAACAGATGCAAATGTGACACTCTTATTCAAGAAAGGCTGTAAGGACAGTCTGGGTAACTACAGGCCTGTTAGATTAACAGCAGTGGTGGGTAAGGTTTTAGAAAGAATAATCAGGGTAAAATATCAACAGTCACTTGGAGAGGTTTGAGTTAATTAAGGAGAGTGAGCATGGATTTATAAATGGGAGTTCATGCTTGACTAATCTAACTGCATTTTTTGATGAACTAACAGAGCAGGTTGATGAAGGGAATGCAGTGGATGTTGTTTGTATGGATTTTAAGGAAGCGTTTGACAAGGTACCACATAAAAGGGCGGTTAACAAAATTGAGGTTCGTGGTATAGGAGGGTCAGTGTCCAATTGGATGGAAAATTGGGTTAAGGACAGAAAACAGCGAGTGTTATGAAATGGTTCTTTGTCAGACTGGAGGATAGTCGACAGTGGTGTTCCCCAAGGGTCAGTGCCAGAACCACTGCTTTTTTTGCAAAAGATAAATGACTTTGATCTTGGAATATTGAGTAGAATCTCAAAATATGCCGATGACAACAAACTTGGAGGAGTGGCAAACAGTGAGGATGATATGAACTGCCTGCAACAGGACAGTGATAGGCTAGCAGAATGGGCAGACAGGTGGCAGATGGAATTTAATTGTGACAAGTGTGAGGTGATGTATTTTGGCAGAAGGAATAGGGAGAGGCAATATTTACTTAATAGCACAGTTCTAAAGAGTGTGCTGGAATAGAGGGATTTGGGGAGCATGTGCATCAATCTTTGAAGGTGGCAAGACATATTGCGAGAGTGGTTAGCAAAGTATATGGGATCTTGGGATTTATAAATAGAGGCATTGAGTACAAAGCAGGGAAGTTATGCTGAACTATTATAAAGCTCTGATTAGGCCCCAATTGGAGTGTTGCTTCCAGTTCTGCTTCCCACACTAAAGAAAGAATATGAGGGTCCTTGAGAGGATGCAGAGGCAATTCACCAGAATGGATCCAGGGATGGTGCATTTTAGTTACAAGGTTAGGTTGGAAAATCTAGGGTTGTTCTGCCTGTATCAAAGGAGAGTGAGGGGAGAATTGATAGATGTGTTTTCGGCTATGACAGTTTTAAATAAGTTGGCAAGGAAACATTGTTCCCGTTAACTATTGGTGCAAGGACTAGGGAACACAGACTGAAGGTTTTGGACAGGAGGTACAGGGGGAATGTGCGGAAGAACTTTTTTCCACAGTGATTGGTGATGATCTGTAACTCGCTGCCCACGAGGGCGGTGGAAATGGAGACAATCGATGATTACAAAAGGAATTTGAATGGGCACTTGAAGGAAATAATTTTACAGGGCAATGGGGATTGAGCAGACAAGTAATAACTCATCTCCACTCCTAGTATTTCTAAATCCCACACATTCACTATAATGTGAACAATTCTTTCCTGTTGTGTCTCTCTCAGATTTGTAAACTTCACTGCATTGGAGTGAAGTGACATCTACGGGCAAGAAACAAGAACTGCCGTGATTCGATCAGCCATGATTGTATTGAATGGCAGAGCAGGCTCGAGGGGCTGAATTGCCGACTCCTGCTCCTAGTTCTTATGTTCATAGAATCATTCAGCACAGAAGGAGGCCATTCGGCCCCATTGTGCCTCTGCTGACTCTCTGACAAAAAGATGCAATTAGTCCAACCCCCTGCCTATTTCCCCATAATCCTGGAGAATTTCACTTTGAAATATTTGTCCAATTCCTTTATGAAAGTTATAATTAAATCTGTTTCCACCACCCTGTCAGACAATTCATTCCAAATCCGAATCAGTTATTGGGTAAAAAGATCTCTCCTCACCTCCCCTTGACATTTTTGGCCAATTATTTTAAATCTGTATCCTCTGGTTACTGACGCCCAGGTGGGGTCAGTTTCTCCCTCTCTACCCTATGAAAATCCTTCATGATTCTGAACACCTCTATTAAATCTTCCCTTAAGCGTCTCTACTCTGAAGAGAACAATCCCAGCTTCACCAGCCTGTCCAGAGAACTGACACCCCGCATCTCTGGGATCATTCTAGTAAATCTCCTCTGAACTGTCTCAGAAGCTTTGATGTCCTTTGTAAAGCCTGGTGCCCAGAACTGGACACATTACTCGAGCTGAGATCGAGCCAGCGACGCCCACATCCCACGAACGAATAAAAAAACGCTTCCAAACCAGTCCCCAATTCTTAAGCATTGATAGATGCTCCCTGCCCAGTCCCCAAATTTTATTCATTTAGAAATGCTCCCTGCCCAGTCTCCAATTCTTATTCAATTATAGACACTCCCTGCCCCGTCCCCAATTCTTATCCATTTACAGACGCTTCCTGACCAGTACCCAAATCTTATTCATTGAGAGACGCTCCCTGCCCAGTTCCCGATTCTTATCCATTTACAGACGCTCCCTGACCAGTACCCAAATTTTATTCATTTAGAGACGCTCCCTGCCCAGTCCCCAATTCTTTTCCATCGACAGACGCTCCCTGACCAGTACCCAAATCTTCTTCATTTACAGACGCTCCCTGACCAGTACCCAAATTTTATTCATTTAGAGACGCTCCCTGCCCAGTCACCAATTCTTATCCATTTACAGACGCTCCCTGACCAGTACCCAAATTTTATTCATTTAGAGACGCTCCCTGCCCAGTCCCCAATTCTTATCCATTTACAGACGCTCCCTGACCAGTACCCAAATTTTACTCATTTAGAGACGCTCCCTGCCCAGTCCACAATTCTTATCCATTTGTCGACGTGGTTTCGGGAAGCCTCACCGGGAAAAGCTTCACCGCCGCCATCCGCAGGGATACAGATGGGATTGTTCCATCTTATTGTGGCCCTGAGGCCCTGCTCCAGCTGTGTGAGCCCGGAAAGGGCGCGGTCTTCTCGCACTTTGTGAATATCCCGCTCCAACTCCGAACCCGCAGCTCCAGCAGCTGACAGAGCTGTCTCTACTGCGCCTGCGCGCCCCGCTCCTGTCACAGATCGGGCGGATTCTAGGCCGCCCAGCATTCTGGGTACCAGACCTGTCATTAATGTTATTCTTTCAGCTGATCGGTTTTATGACGTACATTTCATGACCTGGTATCGTCGTGAGTGTTTTCGTTTGTCCCTGTCAATGCCTGGGAGGATAGAGTCAGCTTCACTTTGTAGCCATGAGTTTCTGGTGCGAGAAAGTGGTGTGAAACTCAGTATATTTCAGTTTTTGGTCTGTGACTGTGGGTATTATTCAGTACATGTTTGTTTTATCTATTGCTATGTGAGTTTCACCACATATCTTTCAACAACTTGTATGTGAGCATCAGCTTTTGTCTATATCTATCAGTTTCTGAGAAGTGAGAAAGGGTTTGATTCTATCCCTATCAGTTTCTGTTACATGCATGTGTCTTTAATCTGCACCTCATCTGAGTGTGTCTTCTTCTCTGTACTTGGAGGTGAGTATGTGTTTTGCTTTGTATCTCTCAGTCTTTGAAGTGTGAGCCTGGGTTTGTACCTAATTTCCTTTGTACCTTGCAGTTGGGATATGAAAGAAAGATTTTTACACGTTACCTGCCAACTGCTGCGAAGTGACTGTGGGTTTCACACTTATCTGTCAATTTCTTGTCTGGTAATGTGAAGTTTACAGTGCACCTGTCAGTTTCTAGTCTAGGACTGAGTTGGTTTTCCTCCGTCCCTAGCATTTGCTGGTATGTTGGTGTGGGGTTTACATTGTACCTGTCAGTTTCTTGTATGTGAGTGTTGATTTCACTCTGAAAAGAATCATAGATCATAGAATAGCTACAGAACAAAAGGAAGCCATTCAGCTCATTGTGCTTGTGCTGCTTCTCTGCACGAGAAACTCAGCTCATGCCACAGACTCATGTATTCCATGAAAACATGCAATTTTTTTCACTTCAGATAATTATCTTATACCATTTTGAAAGCCATGGTTGAATCAGCCTCCATCACACTCTCAAGCAGTGCATATCAGATCTTAACCACTCGCTGTGCAAAAGAAGTTTTTCCTCGTGTTGCCTTTGGTTCTTTTGCCATTCACCTTAAATCGGTGTCCTCTGGTTACAGAGCCATGAATAATATTCCCCATTGCTTTCTCAGCACTGATGGATTGTGAAGTGGGAGACAGCCACATGTCCCACTGAGCCGCACTGACACCGAGCTGGGAATGAAATGAAATGAAGATCAATCGTTCACAGTGAGATGCTGCAGAGAGATAAGAGTCCCGAATCAAAGTGAGACTTTCTCATACTTTTGCTGAATTTCATTTCAAACACTCCTTGTACTCTCTGCTCATGAAGCCTTAAAAAAGGGAAAAACAAAATGGCACTCAAACTCACCATCCTGAAATTAAAAGTTTAATGTTCGACTGACTGAACTGTCACTTCTACTCGGTCGCTTATTGGATGGATGCAACTGTATTCTTCAACGCAGGGGTGGCATTCAAATCCTCCCATGGGTCCACAAGTCAGACTGAGTTCCATGTTGTAGACTCAAGCAAAGGAAATCTGCTCAGTTCCAAAAATATCAGTGAGTTGAAGCTCATTACAATCATCATCATCGGAGGTCAGAACTACGTGGTGAAAGAAAACACCCTGAAGAAGGATCCACAATTATTCAAAGGCATCGACACAGTGAAAAACAAGAAAATCAATGAGCCAATGCAAGCCAAACAACAGAAATGGGAAAGGTTTCCTTTCCATACCAGAACCCAGTTCTGTTGTTTTTTGGAGCCTGGCTTCATTTAAAGTTACAACTTTATATTCCCACTTGGCTCTCTGTACATTTCATTCATTCCAATTTTGTCGACAAGCTCTTTGAATCCAGCTCTCTGGTCCTCAAGCAGGCTCCATATGGAAATCAATTCCGCCTTCTGTAAGGCTGAAACCAATCAATGACCTTAAACTAAAAACGCCAGCAAAGAAGGGCTTGTCCAGGATTTGAACCCAGGATCTCTCACACATTAATTAATCACTCACCCTAAGCAAGAATCATACCCCGAGATCAACATGCCACTGATATCAGAACTTCCTTTTAGCTTCTGTGGAATTTCACTGGCAGCCAAAGCCGATCATCCATTTTTTTTCAGAGCAAAGCAACATCCTGCAAATTCTGAAATAAAAACAGAAAGTGCTGGAAATGTTCAGAAACTCTGGCAGCATCTGTGGAGAGAGAAACAGAGTTAACCTTTCAGGGCGTTTCCCTTTTGTTTGAGCCATCCTTTCACACTGCTTCTGTCCACCCAATCTCACTTTCTATTCGATCCAGATTCCACCCACTCACTACCTAAATACATTTATCATGAATTCCTCATATCTTTTATCAATGACAATTTTATATTTCTGGCCTTTGCTTTGGACTCCACCACAAGTGGAATCATGTCTCCGTCAACCCAATCAAACCCCTTCACTATTTCCTCACATTGCAATGTTTCTTTCACCCTGACAGACGATGGAGTATCTGCTGCTTGGTTGCAGTTCTTGCTTCCTGCCAGTAGATGTCACCTCACTCCAGTACAGTGAAGTTTGCACATCTGAGAGCCACACAAAATGACAAATTGTTCACATTCTAGTGAACAAGTCCCTCTATTCCTGCACACTCTTTAGAACTGTGCCATTACGTATATATTGCCTCTCCCTATTTCTTCTGCCAAAATGCATCACCTCACACTAGTCACCATTAAATTCCATCTGCCACCTGTCTGCCCATTCTGCTAGCCTTCATTGTCTTGTTGCAGGCGTTTCATTTCATCCTCAATGTTTGCCACTCCTCCAAGTTTGGTTTTATCGGCATATTTTGAGATTCTGCTCTATCTTCCAAGATCCAAGTCATGTATCTGTAGCAAAAAAAAAGCAGTGGTTCCAACAGTGACCCTTGGGGGAGAGCACTGTATTCTGTACAATTTTGGTTTCCTTATTTTATATTTATTTAGAGATACAGCACTGAAACAGGCCCTTCAGCCTACCGAGTCTGTGCTGACCAAAAACCACCCATTTATACTCGCCCTACAGTCATCCCATATTCCCTACCACCTACCTGCACTAGGAGCAATTTACAACAGCCATTTTACCAATCACCTGCAAGTCTCTGGCTGCGGGAGGAAACCAAAGCACCCAGCAAAAACCCACATGGTCACAGGGAGAACTTGCAAACTCTGCACAGGCAGTATCCAGAATCAAACCTAGGTTTTTGGAGCTGTGAGGTTGCGGTGCTAACCACTGTGCCGCCCATGACAATGCCACTACGCCATCACCTCCCCTTATCTAAGGAATGATAGACTTGTCACAGAGGGAATGCAATGGGGATTCACCAGACTAATCCCCTAATGATGAGAGACTGCAGAAACTGGGCCCAAATTCTCTGGAGTTTTAAAGAATGAGAGGTGATCTCATTGAAACTTGCAAAATTCTTACAGGGTGTGATGGGTAGATATGGATAGGATGTTTCCTCTGTCTAGTGAGTCTGGAAGAAGGGGACACAGTCTCAGAATAAGGACAGGCCATTTGAGACTGAGATGAGCAGGAATTTCTTTACTCAGAGGGTGGGAAATCTGTGGAATTCTTTATCCCAGAGGGCTGTGGAGGCTCAATCACTGAACATATTCAAGACAGAAATCAATAGATTTCTAAATACTACCGGGATCAAGGGATATGGAGATAGCAGGGAAAATGGCAAAGAGGGATATGATCAGCCACGATCTGTTTGAATGGCAGAGCAGGCTCAATGGGCTGAATGGCCTAATGCCCCTATTTCCTATGATCCTATGAATCCCAACAATGTACATCAGACGTTAGACCGAGCGATGCATTACATACCAGTTCAAAAATCCCACAGAGATTAAGACTGAAAGATACAGTATCAATTCCATTACTACAAAGTGAAGGACTTGGAGCTTGCAGACCAGCCCATGTATAAGATTGAAAGTTATGTTTTCATTCACAATCATTTTCACAGAGCTAAATATTGAATACCAATCCACAACTTGTACAGGACGACCAAATAAAACCTACAACTGTGAAATACAGTTAATCCATATTTTAAATTAAACACAACGCAAACAAATATTGATACATCAAGAGAGCAGGAAACAGTGAGAGCAGAGTGGAGCATAAAGAGCCCGGGGTGGGGAGAGAGAGAGAGAGCAAGCAAGAGTTCACTCTGAGAGCAGGAAACGGTGAAAGCGGAGTGGACAGGAGTCCAAGCATGCTGGAGTTTTGAAACACAGTGAATAGTGACATCACAGGAAAGCTGCAAGGTGACTGGTTGTGATTAACGGCTGTTAGGGAGTAACAGTAAATAGTTAGTACACCACTGTTAGGGTGGGTGTGTAAATGGCTGGGTTATAGCATTTCAACAACAGGCAGAATAAAAAGAGTATAAATTAAGTATTAATGATAAGGGACAAGTGAATCATTGGTGAGTTTTTTGGAGTAAGGTTTATCTTAACTAGTGAACTGTATTGATTTTTAGTGGGATTTATCAGTACTAGGAAAGTTTTATTTATAATTCTAAGGTGTTGTAGTACTGTTAAGGATTTTTTTAAGCAGTAGCAAATGGTCAACGAATGGCAGGGGTGTTTCAACCTTGAGAGTGCACCTCCTGTGATATGTGGGAGCTCCAGGATGCTTCCACTATCTTAGAGAACCATTTGTGCCAGGAAGTGCTCTCAATTGTGGCAGCTTGAGCTCTGTGTTTTGGAACTTGAGTGGCAGCTGGTGACACTGCAGTGCATTCGTGAGAAGAGAGCTACATGGATAGCACGTTTATAGATGTGGTCACCCCACAGCTTAAGGGTATGCAGGGAGAGAGGGAATGGGTGATCACCAGGCCGTCAAAAAGAATCGAGTAAGTAGTGCAGGACACCCTGACTGCATGACGCTCTCCAACGGGTTTTCAGTTCTGAATATGGAGGACAGTGATGCTTCCCTGGGGAGTGCAGCCAGAGCAAAGTCCATGGCACCATGGGTGACTCAGCTGCAAAGGGAGGTACAAGGAAGACTGGAAAAGCCATAGTGATAGGTGATTCAATAGTCAAGGGAACAATCAGGCATTTATTGGGACCGGTCGGACGGGTTGCACCTGAACAGAGCTGGGACGGAGTTCCTTGCGGGGCATTTTGCTCGTGCTGTTGGGGAGGGTTTAAACTAGTTTGGCAGGGGGATGGGGACTGGAAGGTAGAGTCAGATGGGACAAAATCAGAAATGAAAATGGAAGGCAGAAAATTAATGGATGAGTCTGGAAGACTGAGGAAACAAAGTTTAGAAAATTAAAAAAGAAGTGTTTGGCAGTGCTCAAGTGTATCTATTTCAATGCAAGGAGTATAGCAAATAAAGCAGATGAGCTGAGGACAGATAGACAGGTGGCAGTATGATATCATAGCTCTGAGAGAAACATGGCTTAAGGAGGGACAGGAATGGCAGCTCAACAGTCTTGGTTACAGGGTTTTCAGACACGATAGGGAGGGAGATAAGAAAGGAGGGAGAGTGGCAATTTTTGTCAAAGCAACAGTACGGCAGCAATAGAAAGGGATTTTAACCACCCAAACATTAACTGAGATAGTTTTAGTGTGAAAGGAATTGAGGGAGCAGAATTCTTGTGATGCATTCAGGAGAAATTTTTTAGTGAATATGTAGCAAGTCCAACAAGAGAGGACGCAGTTTTAGGAAATGAAGATGGGCAGGTGGAAGGAGTGGCAGTGGGAGAGCATTTTGGTGGTAGTGATCATAATTCAGTCAGTTTTAACATAATTATGGAAAGGACAAGGAAAGAACAAGAGTTAGAGTTCTCAATTGGGACAAGGCCAACTTTACTAAGCTGAAGAGTGATTTACCGAAAGTGGACTGGAAACAGATACTTGAAGGTAAATCAGTGTCAGAGCAATGGGAAGAATTCAAGGGGAGATTCCAGGGGTTCAGAGTCAACATGTTTCCGCAAAGAAAAAGGGTGGGAAGGCCAAATCTAGAGCCCCATGGATGTCAAGGAGCTTATGGGTATGATATGGCAGTAAAGGAAAAATTATGCCCGACACAGAGAACTCAATACTACAGAAAGCCGAGAGGTCTATAGAATGTGGAGGGGGGAAATGAACGTTGAAATTAGGAAAACTAAGAGAGGCATGAAAGAATATTGGCAATCAAAATCAAGGTAAACACAAAGATGTTTTATCAATACATTAAAAGTAAAAGGATAACTAAGGAAAGAGTAGGGCACAGAAAATACCATAAAGGTAACCTATATGTAGGGGCAGAAGATGTTGGCATTGTTCTTAATAAATACTTTGCATCTGTCTGCACAAAAGAGGGGGACGATGCAGATATTGTAGATAAGGAAGAGGGGTGTGAAGTATTGGATATGATCAAACGAGGGAGAGAGGACATACTAATGGAATTAGCTTATTTGAAAGTTGATAAATCACCAGGGATGGATGAAATGTACCTCAGGCTGTTAAAAGAAGCAAGAGAGGAAATAGCAGAAGGTCTGACCATCGTTTTCCAGACCTCACTGGATACAGGTGTTGTGCTGGAGGATTGGAGGACTGCTAACATTGTACCTCTGTTTCAAAAGGGAGTGAGGGCTAGACCGAATAATTACAGGCCAGTCGGTCTAACCTCAATAGTGGGAAAATTATTGGAATCTATTCAGAGAGACAGGATAAAATGTCACTTAGAAAGGCACAGATTAATCAAGGATAGTCAGCATGGATTTGTTAAGCGAAGATCTTGTCTGAACAACTTGATCGAAATTTTGAAGAATTAACAAGGAAAATAGATGAGGGTAGTGCAGTTTATGATGTAGTCTGCATGGATGTAAATGTAGGGGGCATGATCAAGAAGTTTGCAAATGACACAAAGATTGGCCATGTGGTAAATAGCAAGGAGGATAACTGTAGGCTGCAGGAAGATCTTGATGGTCTGGTCAGATGGGCAGAAAAATGGCAAATTGAATTCAATCCAGAGAAGTGTGAGGTGATGCATTTGGGGAGGTCAAACAAGGCAAAGGAATACACGATTTATAGGAAAGTGCTGAGAGGTGTAGAGGAAGTGAGGGACCTTGGAGTAAATGTCCACAGATCCTTGAAGGTAACAGGACAAGTTGATAAGGTGGTAAAAAGGCATATGGAATCCTTTCTTTTATTAGCCGAGGTATAGAATATAAGAGCAGGGAGGTTGTACTGTAACTGTATAAATCATTAGTCAGGCCACAACTTGAGTACTGTGTGCAGTTCTGATCACCTCATTACAGAAAGGATGTAATTGCCCTAGAGAGGGTACAGAGGAGATTTACGAGGATGTTGCCGGGACTGGAAAACTGCAGCTATGGGGAAAGATTGGATAGGATGGAGCTGTTCTCCTTGGCACAGAGGAGGCTGAGGGGAGATCTGACTGAAATGTACAAAATTTTGCGGAGCCTGTATAGAGTTGAAGTGAAGGGCCTGTTCACCTTAGCAGAAAGGCCAGTGACTAGGGGAATAGATTTAAAGTGATTGGTCTAAAGATTACAGAGGAGATGAGGAATTTTTTTTTTCAGCCAGAGGGTGGAGGGGGTCTGGAACTCACTGCCTGATAGGGGAGTTGAGACAGAACCCCTCAACTCATTCAAAATGAGTCTGGATATACACCTCAAATGACGTAATCTGCAGGGCTATGCACCAAATGCTGGAAGGTGGGATTAGAATGGGTGGACAGTTTTCATCTGGCACAGACACAATGGGCCAATTGGCCTCTTCCTGTGCCATAAACTTACTTTGATTCTATAAATTACCCAGCTGCTGCAGTGGAATTTGAACTCATGTCTCTGGTCCATTAGTGGAGACTTTTGGATTTCTCGTCCTGTAAAGTAACCACAAAATCACCATACCCCTGGATGAGAGTTTTTACAGGTTTGTAATTTTATTTTCAGATACGGCACTGAAACAGGCCCTTCAACCCACCGAGTCTGTGCCAACCAACAACCACCCATATACACTAATCCTACATCAATCCCATATTCCCTCCCACATCTTCACACGAGGGGCAATTTACCTAACAATCTGCAATTCTTGGCCTGTAAGAGGAAACTGGAGCACATGGAAGAAACCCACGCGGTCACAGGGAGAACTTGCAAACTCCGCAGAACTGAACCCAGGTCAGTGGAGCTTTGAATCTGCAATGCTAACCACTGCGCCACTGTGCCGCCATAATGTGGAGTTCAGTCTACACAAATGGAATTGATAATCTATTTCACTCTGATCATGTATGAGATGTTTTTGGCTGGAAAATAATGCGTATCATAGACAACTGTATTTTTTATTTCCGCAGTCTGGGTGAGTTCTGTCCAGGCATCTAATTTACATCACAGTTTACACTTCATATCAGCATTGCTCAATCTGATACTGGATGTGATTTTTGGACTGGCAATGATTAGATCAATCTGCACTAATGGAATTGATACTGTATGAGTTTTTGGAATAGTATGTAATGTTTAGGTCAATGTGCACTAATAGAATTAATACTGTATTTCAGTTTGATATTGGATGAGTTTTTAGAATGGTATATAATGCTTAGATCAATCTACACTAATGGAATTAATACTGTATTTCAGTTTGATATTGTATGAGGTTTTAGAATGGTATATAATGATTAGATCAATCTACACTAATCGAATTGATTCTGTATCTTTCAATTTCACAGCGTGCGTGAGTTCTGAACTGGTATCTAATTTGTGTCTCAGCTTACAATATCTTTCAGCATCTTTGAAACTTTCACTGTAATGAATGTTGGACTTGTATGTAACTTGTATCTCAGGGTACACTATGGGGATGTTTAAACATCCTTTATAATGAATGGGTGTGAGCTTTGGGTATGATATTTAATTTAAATCTCAGGGTACATCATTAGCTTAGATTCTGTGCCATTCAATCAGTACCGTGTACCAATTCTATCTGATATTTAATTGCTCGCTGAGTCTGCATTATATTTAGATTGACACATTGTATTTCAATCTGCTAGTGGGTGTGATTTTGACCCGTGATTGATGTATCTGACTGTCAGTGGGACTGAATTGGGGCGAAATGGAAACAACTTTTTTTTCTCCTGCTTTGTTTGATGAAAATGTGTCTCTGGAACTTGGAATCAATGTGGGCCTGACTACTTCTGCAGTCTGAGACTAGGGAACTGATGAACTGTCAATCCCTCTGTACTCTGAGTGATAATGTACCTACTGTGTGTGAGAGGAGTTGGCTGCACTGTTCCTTGTGCCTCAAGTGCAGCAACCATCACATTCATCACGATACCTTCAAGTATTTGCCTCTATGAAGAAAAAATATATCTTATAACTCAAGAACAGGTGAGGGGCAAAATATCAAAGAGGTGAATTTAATTTCTCAATTAATAATCATTAAGAACACCCACAAATGAAAACCAGTGTCAGTATCAGCCTCCACTGAAGTACTGAAGCTCCCAGCTCCTGCATCACAAGTGTTCTGGGCAGATCCATCCAGACAAAACACTGCATTGGGATCATCCCAACTGCTCTCTGCTCTACACATATTTCCAGCCATCCTGCTTCATATGCACAAATTTTAAAAAATGAAGCCCGATATGTATATCCCTCAATTCATTTCTCCCCATACACTTGTTCATTTGTTCCACCTCCCCTTAAGTGCATCAATACTATTCACCCCAACCTCTCCCTGTGATAGCAAATTCCAGATTCTATCCATTCACTGCATAAATACATTTTTCATGAATTCCTCATTGGTTTTATGAATGTTGATTTTATATTTTTGGCTCTTATTTCAGAAACCACCACAAGTGGAAACATGTCTCTGTGTATTCTATAAAAGCCCTTCACTATTTCCTCACTTTTTTTCATTTGTTCCTGGGACATAGGCATCGCTGGCTATGCCAGCATTTATTGCCCATTACAAATTGCCCTTGACAAAGTGGTGGTGAGCTGCCTTCTTGAGCCGCTGCAGTCCTTGAGATGCAGGAATACCAACAGTGCTGTTTGGAAGGGAGTTCCAGGATTTTTACCCAACGACAATGAAGGAATGGCGATACAGTTCCAAGTCAGGATGGTGTGTGGCTTGGAGAGGGACTTGCTGGTGGTAGTGCTCCCTTGCATCTGCTGCCCTTGTCCTTCTCGGTAGTAGAGGTTCAGAGTTTGGAAGGTACTGTTGAAAGAGCCTCAGTGTGTTGCTGTAGTGCATCATGTAGATTGTACACACTGCTGCCACTGTGCATTAGTGGTGAATGGAGTGAATGTTGAAGCTGCTGGATGGGGGCAATCAAGCAGTCTACTTGAGTGTTGTTGGAGCTACACTCATCCAGGCAAGTGGAGAGTATTCCATCAAACCCCTGACTGGTGCCTCGTAAATGGTGGAAAAATGTAAAGATGTGGGGAGACAGGAGGGAAGTTGCTCACTGCAGAATTCCTAGCCTCTGACCTGCTTTTGTAGCAAATGCATTTATGTGGCTGGTCCAGTTCAGTTTATGGTCAATGGTAACTCCCCCAATGTTGATGGTGGGGGTTTCAGTGATGGTAATGCCATTGAACATCAAGGGGAAATGATTAGATTCTCTCTTGTTTGAGATGGTCATTGCCTGGCATTTATGTGACGCAAATGTTATTAACCACTTATCAGCCCAAGCCTGAATGTTGTCCAGGTCTTGCAACATCTGGACACGGGCTGCTTCAGTATCTGAGGAGTCATGAATGGTGCTGAACATTGTGCAATCAGTGAACATCCCCACTTTCGGCCTTGTGATCCCACTTCTGATAAATTGTCTTTTGACTTAACTAGAGGCATTTGGGAGCAGCGACGAAGAGCAAACAGAGAGCATGAAAGAATATTGACAAGCAAAATAAAAATGGATCCAAAGATGTTTCATCAATACATTGGAGTAAGAGGCAACTGAGGAAAGAGTAGGGCCCATCAGGGTGGAAGATGTGGGTATGTTTGTTAATGAATACTTTACTGTCTTCACAAATGAGGGGGTGATGTATATATTGTAATTAAGGAGAAGGAGTGTGAAGTATTGGACATGATAAACTGCGGGAGAGAAGTTGTATAAATGGGATTAGCATCCTTGAAAGTGGATAAATCATCAGGGCCGGATGAAATGTACCCCAGGAGGTTAAAAGAAGCCAGGAAGGAAATAGTGGAAGGTCTGACCAGTTTCCAATCCCTCACTGGATACAGGTGTGATGCCAGAGGATGGGAGGTCTCGCAACGTTGCAATAAAAGCAAAATTCTGCAGATGCTGGAAATCTGAAATAAAAACTATTAGTGCTGGAAATACACAGCAGGTCTGGCAGCATCTGTGGAGAGAGAAGCAAAGTTAATGTTTCTGTTCTGATGAAAGGTCACTGACCTGAAATGTTAACTTTGCTTCTCTCTCCACAGATGCTGCCAGACCTGCTGTGTCTGTCCAGCACTTTTTGTTTTTATTGCTAACATTGCACCGTTCTTGAAAAAGGAAGCGAATGAACAATTAAAGGCCAGTCAGCCTAACCTCAATAGTGGGCGAATTATTGGAATTAATTCTGAGAGACAGGATAAACCGGCACTTAGAAAGGCTCAGATTAATCAAGTATCATCAGCATGGATTTGTTCAGGGAGGCTCCTGTCTGACTATCTTGATTGAATTTTTTGAAGAAGTAACAATGAGGATTGTGAGGATAGTGCAGTTGATGTGGTCTACATGGATTTTAGCAAGGCTTTTGACAAGGTCCCACATGGCAAACTGGTTTAAAAAACATAAAAGCGCATGCGATCCAGGGGAATGTAGCAAGCTGGATACGAAATTGGCTCAGTGGCAGGAAACAAGAAGGAATTGGTTACAGTTGTTTTTGCAACTGGAGGACTGTTTCCAGTGGTGTTCCACAGGGCTCAGAACTAGGTCCCCTGCTTTTTGTGGTATATATTAATGATATAGACATAAATGTAGAGGGCACAATCAAGATGTTTGCAGATGACACAAAAATTGTCCGTGTTGTTGATAGGGAGGAGGATAGCTGTACACTGCAGGAAGATATCAATAGACTGGTCAGGCGGGCAGAGAAGTGGTAAATGGAATTCAAATTGGACAAGTGTGAGGTGATGCATTTGGGAGGTCAAAAAAGGCAAAGGAATACACAATTAATGGGAGAACACTGAACGGTGCAGAGGAAGTGAGGGATGTTGGAGTGAATGTCCACAGATCCCTGAAGTAGCAGTACAGGTCAATAAGGTGGTTCAGCAGGTATATGGAATCCTTTCCTTTCTTAACTGAGGTATAAAGTATAAGGGTGACCTGGTATCCATGTCAATAAGTCACTGACAGCTAACATGCAGGTGCAGCAAGCAATTAGAAAGGCTAATAGTATGTTAGCCTTTATCACAAGAGGATTTGAGTACAGGATTAGTGAATTCTTGCTTCAATTGTATAGAACCTTGGTTCGACCGTACTTGGAGTACTGTGTGCAGTTTTGGTCTCCTTACCTTAGGAAGGATATTATTGCCATGGAGGGAGTTCAACGAAGGTTCATCAGACTTGTTCCTGGGATGGTGGGACTGTTCTATGAAGAGAGATTGGGAAACTGGGACTGTATTCTCTAGAGTTTCGAAGAATGAGAGGTGATCTCATTGAAACGTACAAAATACTTAAAGGACAGTCAGGGTAGATGCAGCTAAGATGTTTCCCCTGGTTGGGGAGTCGAGAACCAGGGGACGCAATTTCAAAATAAGGGGCAAGCCACGTAGGACAGAGATGTGAAAAAATGTTGTTATTCAGAGGGTTGTGAATCTTTGGAATTCTGTGCCCCAGAGGGCTGTGGAAGCTCAGTCATTGAGTATGTTGAAAGCAGAGATTGACAGATTTCTAAATACAAATGACATAAGGGAATATGACGAAAGTGTGGGGAAAAGGACATTGAAGTGGATGATCAGCCATGATCATATTGAATGGCGGGGCAGACTCGATGGGCTGAATGGCCGACTCCTGTTCCTATGTTCCGAACCCCACATGATCAGCGAGGCACAGCCTCAGACCGACTTGTCGGGTGGTGTAAACAGATATCACTGCTTCTGATCTTCACCAGAACAGAGAGTGAGATGTAACATTGATCATCAAACAGACTGTGAGAGAACACAACAGAATAAAACACATGGAGAGACACTGTGGAATAACAAATAGATTAGATTGGAATGTTGAATTCTGATGGGAATGGATAAAGCACCAGAAACAACAGATTAAATTGGGATTCTCATCACTATATTGATCTGAGACAGAAAAGCAAAACTGATGGAAAGAAGGGAAGAAGGAAGAAAAGAAAGAATGGAACTGTTCAATTTTTTTCAGTTTTTTCACTCGCCCATCAAAGCTGGATTTAAAAAAGTTGCAAATAACAGAGAATTTCACCAAAAAGGGAGATTAAACGCTGCAGAAAGCTTGGATCGAAGGATGCCCCAACAGATCACCTGTTTAACTGTCTCCTCACTGGGGGATTTCAATCAGTGAGCAATATTATTCGCTACCTTTTTTTTTGTTAATAAACCCAGAACTGTCACTTGGTGTTAATGTCTGTGTTCCGACTCCTGAATAATAAAGTTGTGAGTTTCTCGATATTTTTTGGACACATTTCCTGCTGAAAGAACTAAGAACTCTTTTCTAATTTACACAATACTATATGCACACTCATCAAGCCTCCGAAGCTCGCATCCTTGGTGCTGCTCTCTCTTCTCCCAAACCTCATCTCATGTGACTGTTACATCATCACTCTGACAGTGGGAGGGGTTGTTCCCACTGTCTTCAGCATTAACCCTTTACATCCTTATACTGCACTGTCTGTCCAAAAAAATCAGTGGAGGGAACTTGATTTATCGAAACACCAACAGCTGCCAGTTGAAAATCAACTCAACCCATCAGAGAGAGAGAGAGAGAGACTGTCAGAGAACTTCCTGCATCCAGTCCTGACCCTGTTACACTCAGCAGATGCTCACCCAGACCCCACTCTCATCAACACTGAACATATTTACTGAGACACTTCAGATACTGTTTATAAAAGGCAGGAAAGGTCAAAGTTCACACCGTTGTATTGAATAGAACAAAGTTTAATATATTCTGACCTTTTCTCGGTAACCACGAGACATAGGTTTTCTTATTTGGTTCCTTTGATTTTTCTTGTTCCTGACTGACAAATATTCCAAACCTCAGATAAACCCTCCCACTTGTGTCATGTCCCAGTCTCGGTTAAAAGCAACACATAATGACACAAACACTCTGCAACACAGAACGCGGTCACACGTTCCTTCAGTGAGATTAATGTCAAGCTGTTTTCCAGGTTGAATGGAACGGTGAACAAATTTCTATCAAAGAAGTTACCTTTGAAATATCAGGACTGAATTTCTGGATAAGGAGGAACAGCCATTCCAACCTCACATCCTTCACAAAGGTTGTTTTCTCCTGTGACTGAAATTCATCATGTAACTTGAATTATGAGTTCAAGCTCACAAGACACAGATGTGACCTTCTAAACCATGTTGCTAATCATGACATGAGGCTCTGCTGGGAGTTGAACCCAGGATTTCCTATTTAATAGGCAGGTGTTTTCGCCAACTAAGCTCCAGAACCAAATAACAAATGCTTTTACAGTTGAAATCAGAAGAGGGCACTATATTCTCATCCCATTTCTCCACTGGTCACAACATATTTTAAACATTTCCCACTTACTGAGACAGTCAATCATATACTCTATTTTTCTCTGCACTGAGAATGAATGTTTTGGAAGAAAATACATACATTCAATTGTTTCTGAAAGGTTGCAGAACACAACATATGAGTAATATTCCCCATTGCTTTCTCAGCACTGATGGATTGTGAAGCGGGAGACAGCCAGAAGTCCCACTGAGCCGCACTGACCCCGAGCTGAGAAAGAAATGAGATAAAGTTCAATCTTTCACAGCGAGATGCTACAGAGAGAGGAGTCCCGAATCAAAGTGAGACTTTCTCATACTGTTGTTGAATTTCATGTCACACACTCCTTGTACTCTCTGCTAATGAAGCCCCAAAAAAAGGGAAAAACAGAATGGCACTCAAACTCACAACCCTGAGATTAAAAGTCTCATGTTCGACTGACTGAACTATCACTTCTACTCAGTCTCTTATTGGATGGATGCAACTGTATGCTCCACTGCAGGGGCAGCTTTCAAATCATCCCATGGATCCACATGTCAGTCTGAGTTACATGTTGTAGACTTAAGCAAAGGAAATCTGCTCACTTCCAAAACTATCAGTGAGTTGAAGCTGATTACGATCAACATCATCAGAGGTCAGAACTACCTGGTGAAAGAAAACACCCTGAAGAAGGATCCACAATTCTTCAAACGCATCAAAAAAGTGAAAAACCAATAAATCCATGAGTTAATCCAAACCAAACAACAGAAACACAGAAGAATTCCATTCCATACCAGATACTAGTCGTGTTGTTCCTGTATCGAGCTCTCAGTTACTACTCCACCTTCATACACCCCCTTGGTGATCTGTACATTTTGTTCATTTCAATTTTGTCGACAGGCTCTTTGAATCCAGTTCTCTGGTCCTCAAACAGGCTCCGCATGAAAGTCAATTCCGCCTGCTGTCAGGCTGCAACCGATCGATGACCTTCAACTAAAAACACAAAAGAGAATGGGCTCGTCCGGGAGTTGAACCCGGGACCTGTCGCATATTAACCAATTGTACACCCAAAGCGAGAATCATACCTCTAGACCAACGAGCCACTGACAATACATGTATTTTTAGCTCCTGTGGAAAAGCTGTTCATCCATTTTTTTTTCAGATCAAAGCAACATCCTGCAAATGCTGAAATAAAAACAGAAAGTGTTGGAAATGTTCAACAGCTCTGGCAGCATCTGTGGAGAGAGAAACACAGTTAACGTTTCAGGGTGTTCACCTTTTGTCTCAGCCATCCTTTCAGACTGCTTCTGTCCATCCAATCTCACTTTCTATTCTATCCACATTCTCACCATTCACTACGTAATTACATTTTTCATGAATTCCTCATTTCTTTTATGAATGACAATTTCATATTTCCGGCCCTTGCTTCAGACACCACCACAAGTGGAATCATGTCTCCATCTACCCAATCAAACCCCTTCACTATTTCCTCACATTGCAATGTTTCTTTAACCCTGACAGACTATGGAGTTTCTGCCGCTTGACTGCAGTTCTTGTGTCCTGCCAGTAGATGTCACCTCACTCCAATACAGTGAAGTTTACAAATCTGAGTGAGACACAACAGGAAATAATTGTTCACATTATAGTGAATGTGTGGGATTTAGAAATACTAGGAGTGGAGACGAGTTATTATTGCATTTTGTCAAAACAAACATAACTTATAATGTTGTGTTAAATCCATCACTCTGTTTTCTTGACTCTGCGAGTGACCTGGAGTCATCGAGACACTGAGTCATTTGTGGTATAAAAGGAGGCCATTCGCCCCATCGAATCCATGGCGACTCTCCAGGGAGCGATCCGGTCAGTCCCACTCGAATGCTCGATCCCCGTAGCCCTGTAAATTTATTTCCTTCAAGTGCCCATCCAAATTCCTTTTGTAATCATCGATTGTTTCCACTTCCACCACCCTCGTGGGCAGCGATTTGCAGATCATTACCAATCACTGTGTAAAAAAGGTTCTTCCGCACATTACCCCTGCATCTCTTGCCCAAAACATTCAATCTGTGTCCCTAGTCCTTGTACCAATAGTTAATGGGAACAATTTTTCCTTGCCAACTTATCTAAAACTGTCATAGCCTTTTGCACCTCTATCAATTCTCCCCTCAATCTCCTTTGATACAGGCAGAACAACCCTAGCTTTTCCAGCCTAACCTTGAAACTATAATCCTCCATCCCTGGAACCATTCTGGTAAATCTCCTCTGCATCCTCTCAAGGATCCGCACATTCATTCTAAAGTGTGGTGAGCAGAACTGGACGCAACATCCAATTGGGGCCAAACCAGAGCTTTATAATGGTTCAGCATAATTGCCCTGCTTTTGTACTCAATACCTCTATTTATAAAGCCCAAGATCCCATATACTTTGCTAACCACTCTCGCAATATGTCTTGCCAACTTCAAAGATTGATGGGCATGCACCCAAGTCCCTCTACTCCTGCACATTCTTCACAACTGTAGCATTGAGTCTTTCCCTATTCCTTCTGCTAAAATACTTCATCTCACATCAGTCACTATTAAATTCCATCTGCCACCTGTCTGCCCATTCTGCTCGCCTATCACTGTCCTGTTGCAAACAATTCATATCATCCTCACTGTTTGCCACTCATCCAGGTTTGGTGTTATCGGCATATTTTGAGATTCTACTCTATATTTCAAGATCCAAGTCATTTATCTGTAGCAAAAAAAGCTGTGGTTCTAGCACTTACCCCTGGGGAGCACCACTGTCGACTATCCTCCAGTCTGACAAAGAACCATTTAATATGACTCACTGTTTTCTGTCCTTAAGCCACTTTTCTATCAAATTGGACACTGATCCTCCTATTCCATGAGCATCAATTTTGTTAACCACCCTTTTATGTGATACCTTATCAAATACTTTCATAAAATCCATATAAACAACATCCACTGCATTCCCTTCATCGACCTTCTCTGTTAGTTCATCAAAAAATGCTGTTAGATTAGTCAAGCATGAACTTCCATTTATAAATCCCTGCTCACTCTCCTTAATTAACTCAAACCTCTCCAGTGACTGTTGATTTTTTACCTTGATTATTCTTTCTAAAACCTTACCCACCACTGCTGTTAATCTAACTGGCCTGTAGTTACCCAGACTGTCCTTACAGCCTTTCTTGAATAAGGGTGTCACATTTGCCTCTGTTCAATCCTCTGGCACCTCCCCCGTATCCAGGGAAGATTGGAAGATTATAACAAGCCCTTCTGTTATCTGCATACGCATTTCCTTTTGCAACCTGGGATGTAAGCCATCCGTACCAGGTGATTTATCTACCCGAAGCACAGCCAGCCTTTTTAGTAGCTCCCTCTCTCAATTTGTACCCGATCCATTGCCTCTACTCTCTCCGCTTCTACTGATATTTTGTCAGATTCCAATTCCTTAGTGATCACTGATACAAAGTACTCATTAAATATATTAACATTGCCCAGCACCTCTCAGCATGTACTATCCTCTTTGTCTTTAATAAGGCCCACTCCACCTCTTACTACCCACTGATTACTTATCTACTGCTCAAAGATCTTTGGGTTCCCTTTCATGTTGACTGCCATTCTCTTCTCATAGAAATAAACAATAAGCTAAATATAGAAGAAATAAATATTTCCCATCCTTGATGAGGTGGAACTTTTTTATGTTGTGGGTGGTAATGACCTGACCCACGAGTGTGGTGGAAGCAGAGACAATCAATGATTTGAAAAGGAAATTGGATGGATACTTGAAGGAAAGAAACTTGCAGGAGGAAAGGGATCGAGCTGGTGAGTGGAACTGACTAGATTGCTCCGGGAAGAGCCAGCATGGACATGATAGGCCAAACGACCACCTTCTGTGCTGTAAATGACTCTGTGTTGTTTCTCAAATCCAATCCACTGGTGCTTGGTAAATAATTTCAAAGTAAATTGTGCAACTGGAAAATCAGTACAAAAGCATGGGACGCATAAAGAATTGAAATTGCCTTTAGATCTTCAATCTAACACTCCCCCAACTGAGCTATTTCAGCCCCACTTGGTTAATGTCTTTGTGTCCTTGTTTTGGAAGAAAATACATACATTCAATTTTTCCGAAAGGTTACAGAACACAACATGTGAGTAATATTCCCCATTGCTTTCTCAGTACTGCTGGATTGTGAAGCGGGAGACAGCCAGAAGTCCCACCGAGCCGCATTGACCCCGAGCTGAGAAAGAAATGAGATAAAGTTCTATCTTTTGCAGCGAGATGCTGCAGAGAGAAGAGTCCTGAATCAAAGTGAGACTTTCTCATACTGTTGTTGAATTTCATTTCAAACACTCCTTGTACTCTCTGCTAATGAAGCCCCAAAAAAGGGAAAAACAGAATGGCACTCAAACTCACAACCCTGAGATTAAAAGTCTCATATTCGACTGACTGAACTGTCACTTCTACTCACTCTCTTATTGGATGGATACAACTGTATGCTCCAATGCAGGGGTGGCTTTCAAATCCTCCCTTGGATCCACATGTCAGACTGAGTTACATCTTGCAGACTCAAGCAAAGGAAATTTGCTCAGTTCCAAAACTATCAGAAGCTTATTATGATCAACATCATCAGAGGTCAGAGCTTCCTGGTGAATGGAAACACCCTGAAGAAGGATCCACAATTATTCAAACGCATCAAAAAAGAGAAAAACAAGAAAATCGATGAGATATTATTATTAGAGATACAACACTGAAACAGGCCCTTCGGCCCACCAAGTCTGTGGCGACCAACAACCACCCATTTATACTAACCCGACAGGAATCCCATATTCCCTACCACCTACCTACACTACGGGCAATTTACCTATCACCTGCAAGTCTTTGGAGGGGGGAGGAAACCAGAGCACCCAGCAAAAACCCACACAGACACAGGAAGAACTTGCAAACTCTCGCAGGCAGTACTCAGAATTGAGCCCAGGGCCCTGAAACTGTGAGGTTGTGGGTCTAACCACTGCGCCACTGTGCCACCCTAATCGAAACCGAACAACAGAAACACAGAAGAATTCCATTCCATACTAGCTACTAGTCATGTTGTTTTTGGATCCAGCTCTCAGTTACTGCTCCACCTTCAGACACCCACTTGGCGACCTGTACATTTTGTTCATTTCAATTTTGTCAACAGGCTCTTTGAATCCAGTTCTCTGGTCCTCAAACAGGATCTGTATGAACGTCAATTTCGCTTTCTGTGAGTCTGCAACCAATTGATGACCTTCAACTAAAAACACAAATGAAGAAGGGCTAGTCTGTTAACCTCTCGCATATTAACCAATCAGACACCCAAAGTGGGAATCATACCCCTGGACCAACAAGCCACTGACAAGGTGCATTATTTTTAGTTCTGTTTAGAACTTTGCTATTAAGTATATATTGTCTCTCCCAATTCCTTCTGATAAAGTGCATCACCTCACACGAGTCACTGTTAAATTCTATCTGCCACCTGTCTGCCCATTCTGCTAGCCTATCACTGTCCTGTTGCAGGCATGTCATATCATCCTCACTGTTTACCACTCCTCCAGGTTTGGTGTTATCGGTATATTTTGAGATTCTACTCGATATTCCAAGATCCGAGTCATTTACATATAGCAGAAAAAGCAGTGGTTCTCGCAGTGACCACTGGAGAACACCCACTGTCGACTATGCTCCAGTCTGACAAAGAACCATTTACTATGATTCGCTATTTTCTGTCCTTAAAGCAATTTTCTATCCAATTGGAAGTGACTCTCCTATTCCATGAACCTCAATTTTGTTAACCACCCTTTTATGTGCTACCTTATCATTCATTCTTAATCCATCCATCCATCCTTTCTTAAAATCCATATCAACAACATTCGCTGCATCATCTTCCTGTTAGTTCATCAAAAAATGCAGTTAGTCAAGCATGAACTCCCATTTATAAATCCATGCTCACTCTCCTCAATTAACTCAAATCTCTCCAAGTGACTGTTGATTTTTTCCCTAATATTGTTTCTAAAACCTTACTCACCACTGCTGTTAATCACACTGGCCTGTAGTTACCCCTTACACCCTTTGTTGAAATAGGAAGTCACATTTACCACTGTTCAGTCCTCTGGCACCTCCACAGTGCTTTTTGGGAGGGTGTTCCTGGTTTTTGACCCTCAACAGTAAAGGAATGGCGGTATAGTGCCAAGTCAGGAGGGTGTGTGACTTGGAGGGGAACTTGAAGGTGGTGTTGTTCCCATGCGTCTGCTACCTTTGTCCTTCTAGGTGGTTGAGTTTGTGGGTTGGAAGGTGCTGTTGAAGGAGGCTTGGCAAGTTGCTGCAGTACATATTGTAAATGTTACACACTGCTGCCACTCTGCACTGGTGCTAGAGGGAATGAATGTTTAAGGTGGTGGATGGGGTGCCAATCAAGTGGGCTGCTTTGACCTGATGGTGTCAATCTCTTGAGTGTTGTTGGAGCTGCACTCATCCAGGCATGAGTATTCCATCACATTCCTGACTTGTGCCTTGTGGGCAGGCTTTGGTGAGTCAAGAGGTGAGTTAGTCGCCGCAGAGTTCCCAGCCTCATGACCCGCTCTTGTAGTTGTAGCTGTCGCTGTAATAGTAATAGGCAACTGTCCGTCTCGGACGGCGATGGGCTACGCCTGCCGTGTAGGTCACTTCTGTATTAAACATCGTTTGTTGTGGCTGTAGAGGATGACTCGTGAGTGACAATCCCTTCCACAGCTGGTACAGATGAATATCATTGGCCCGAGGTCGACTGATAATTTTTCCTTCCTCTGAGCTCTCTTTCCCCCCAACTGGTCATTTCTTTTGTCCTCTGCTTTTCCCATGGTCTTCCTGAATGCCTTTCTCCAGGAATTCCAGTCAGCAGGAAGGACTTCCCATGCATCGACTACACTCCCAGTCTGCTGTAGATCTCGTTTGCAGATGTCCTTATATCATAGACGTGGGTGACCTGTTGGTCTCATGCTGATAGCAAGCTCACCAAAGAGCATGTCTTTGGCAAAGCGACCGTCATCCATTCAGCACACATGACCCAGTCAACAGAGTCACCGCTGACTCAAGAGGACAAACATGCTGCGGATCCCTGCACGCTGGTGTACTTCTGCATTCGGCACTCTGCCCTGCCAGGAGATGCCCAATATCCATCTGAGACAGTGGAGGTGGAAGCTGTTCAGCTGCTTTTCTTGACTTGTATAAGTTGTTGATGCTTCTCAACTATAAAGGAGGGTGCTGAGAACACAAGCCTGGTACACGCAGAGCTTCGTATTTTTGGTCAGTTTGCTGTTGGTTCACATTGGTCTTCTCAACTTTGACATGACAGCTGCAGCATTGACAATCCTGGTGCTGATTTCAGCATCAAGGGACAGATTGCTGGTGATTGTTGATCCTCCAAAGTGAGGTTGTCGATTTTGATGGAAGATGGAGTCTCGACGTCCTGGCCCATAACTTTCATCTTCTTGATGCTGATCATCAGTCCAAACTCCTTGCAGGCCAGGGAGAACCGATATACAAACTGCTGCAAGTGAATTTCATTATGGGATGTCAGCACAGCGTCATCAGCAAACAGCATCTCACAGACTAGGAACTGACTCATTTTAGTCTTGGCGCGCAGTCTTGCCAAGATGAACAGCTTGTCATCAGCTCTGGTATGCAGGTGGACACCCCCATCTGAGTCACTGAAAGTGTACAATTGCAGCATGGAGAAGAGTATGCTAATTGTAAAGGATGTGAGCTGTGAGGAGTTTACAAGGAGGCTTCCAGGGAACTTGGAGAGGATAACTGAATGAAATGACAGATGGAACATTATATGAATAAGTGTGAAGTTATCCACTTTGGCAGAATAAACAGAAAGACAGAGTATTTCTTAAATGGTGAGAGTTTGGGAAGTGTTGATGTTCAAAGGGACCTGGGTGTCCTTGTTCATGAGACACTAAAAGCTCGCATGCAGCTGCAGCAATCAATTAGGAAGGCAAATGGTATGTTGGCCTTCACACAAAAGGTCTTGAGTACAGGAGTAAAGATGTCTTGCTGCAATTGTATAGAGCCTTGGTGAGACTGCGCTGGAGTATTGTGTACAGTTTTGGTTTCCTTATCTAAAGAAGGATATACATGCCATGGAGGGAGTGCAATGGACGGTCACCAGACTAATCCCTGGGATGAGGAAACTGGGCTTGTATTCCTTAAAGTTTCATTTAAAAGGCCATTTAAAACTGAGATAGGGTGGAGTTTCTTCATTCAGAGGGTGGTGAATCTTTGGAATTCTCTACCCCAGGGGTATGTGGAAGTTCAATCATTGAGCATGTTCAAGACAGAAATTGATAGAAACCTTGATACTCATGACATCAAGGGATATGGGGATAGCACGGGAAAGTGGTGTTGAGGCAGAGGATCATCCATGATCTAATTGAATGGCAGTACAGGCTCGATGGGCTAAATGGCCTCCTCCTATGTTCCTCTGTTTCTAAGAGAGTTGTCACCAGGACACAGACCTGCTTTACCCCACTGCTGATCTTGAAAGCATCTGATGTTGCTCCATTGTAACTGATGGTACTGTGCATGTTCTCGTGGAAAGAAGAGATGACGCCCAAGAGTTCAGGAGGGCAGCCTATGTTCCATCGCAGTTTGAAGAGTCCGTCTCTGCTGACAAGATTGAAGGCCTTGGTGATGTCTATAAAGACAATGTAGAGTGGTCTGTACTGTTCACAGTACTTCTCCTGTAACTGCCGAAGTGAGACAATCATGTCGACTGTCGATCTACCAGCTCTGAAGCTGCACTGAGACTCAGGATAGATGTGTGATGCCAGGGTCTGCAATCTGGTCAGAGCAATGTGAGCAAAGACCTTCCCCACAATACTTAGCAAGGAGATGCCTCGGTAATTGCTGCAGTCACTGCGATTCCCCCTTATTTTTGTACAAGGTGACAATGTTTGCATCACGCATGTTGAGAGGCGCAGATCTCTCCTTCCAACAGAGACACAGAAGTTCATGGAGATGCTGCAGCAGAGCCGCTTTTCCACTTTTGATGATTCCAGGTGGAATACCATCATTTCGCAGGGCTTTACCACTGGCAAGACGGTCAATGGCGTTGTTGAGCTCTACTATGGTGGGGTCACTGTCGAACTCCTCCATGACAGGGAAGTCTGGAATGGCGCTGAGAGCTACTTCAATGACAATGTTCTCCGTTATGTAGAGTTCAAGGTAATGCTCCACTCACCTTTCCATCTGCTTGTTAGGTTCAGTGATGATTGTCCCTGGCTTTGTCTTCAAAGGTGCTGATTTAGTTACTGCTGGGCCCGTTGCTTTCATAATTTTTCTTTTATTCATTCATGTGATGTGGTCATCACTGGCTAAGCCAGCATTTATTGCCCATCCCTCATTTCCCATGAGAAGGTGGTGGTGAGCTGCCTTCTTGAACCGCTGCAGTCTGTGTGAGGTAGGTACACCCACAGTGCTGTTAGGAAGGGAGTTCCAGGATTTTCACCCAGCGACAGTGAAGGAAAGGCGAGAGAGCTCCAAGTCACGATAGTGTGTGGCTTGGAGGGGAACGTGCAGGTGGTGATGTTCCCATGAATTTGCTGCCCTTGTCCTTCTAGTTGGTAGAGGTTGCGGGTATTGAAGGTGCTGTCTAAGGAACCTTGGTGTGTTGAATTCCTTCATATGTCCCTCTAGCATCCCCCAGATTCAGCGGCAGATTGTATGCTGTTGCAGAGCCTTAACCAGTATTGATTGGTGCAGTGCCGAGCAGTCTGCAGAGACTTGTTTCTGGCAGCTCTGAGAGCATCGAGAGTTTGTTTGCTGGGGACTGGTTTGTAGTTCATGAGGGCTCTCTTCTTAGTTAAGTAACTAACTCCATTTCAGTCCAATAAGCCTCAAACCAGTCAGCATTCCTCCCATCTCTTTTCCCGTGCAGAGTTATAGATGGTGGCGTGCAGATGATTCCACTTTGACACCGCACTGAGGCCTTGGGTGTTTTCTGAAAGAGCCTGATCGAGGATGTTGAGGAACTCCTGGGTCCTTTCTGGATCAGTGGTTCGGCAAGTGTTGATCCGTGAAGAACCTTTCTTCTTGGATGGGTGAAGCTTCCTTGGCTGAAGCCTGACCTTGCTACGCACTCGGGAGTGGTCAGTGTCACAGTCAGCGCTGTGATAGCTGTGAGTGATGAGGACACTGCTGAGGTTGGTACGTCTGGTGATGTTAAGTTCTAGCTGGTGCCAGTGGCGTGATCTTGGATGGCTCCAGGACACCTTGTGGCACAGCTTGAACTGGAAGTAGCTGTTTGTCACACAGAGTCCATGGTGACAGCATAGATCCAGCAACCTCTGTCCATTTTTGATCATCTTGCCAATCCCCTGGTGCCCTATGTTAGTTGGCCAAGCTCTCGTCAGTACCCACACTTGCGTTGAAATCTCCTAGAAGATACAATCCCTCAGTGCTGAGAATTCCATTGATGGCAGCGTCAAGTGTCTCATAGAATTGATTCTTGACATCTGGGGTGGAGGTGAGTGTCGGGACATAGATGCACATGAGATTAACTGGGCCCGCGCTTGTTGACAAGTGAAGAGTATGAAGTCTCTCTGAGCCTACTGTGGGTGGTTCACTCATTGCAAGTGGCGTGTTTTTTACTGTGAAACCCACGAGTTGACTCTTGGGCTTTCCCCTGCCAGAAGAAGGTGTAGTGTTTCTCTTTGAGGGATCCACTTTGAACGAGTCTAGTTTCTTGCTGAACAGCAATGTCCACATTGAGCCTTGTGAGTTCTTTGTCGATCACAGCTGTCTTGTGTGTGTCATCAACCTGCAGAAGGTTGTCAGTAAGGCCAGGACTCATGGTCCTCACATTCCAGCTTGCGATGCGAAGGACTGGTGTCTTCTTTGTTAAGTTTGTCTTGCCTGGTGCATAGATTATCGAACTGCCTGTTGAGAGATGACTCTCTAAGCTCCAAGCATCCATTGAAGCAAGTAGGTCATGGCAGGACAGCAGTTACTGAGTGGGTGGTAGTTATCCAATGAGACATGATGATCTCTCTCACTGTCAGAAGTAACCCCTGGTGCTCATACTCTGCACCAATTGAGTGAGAGCTTACAATCAGCAACTGTTTCTTCCCGTGTTGTGCTAATGTTTAAACACAAAGCTGGAGTGTCCTCTCCAGGGCACAGGCCTGGGCAAATAGTATGGAGACACTGAGCATCAGGACCCCCTCTCAGCATTGCTAGTATTGTCCAAAGGAAAGGAAAAAAAACAGTACTGTTTGGTATTGCTCTGCTGTAGGAGTTGCTGGAAAACTACCTGATAAGTAACAGGTAACTGCCTACGGGACTCCACTCCGGACTTACTGTCCAGGTTTACTCCCTCAGCCTTCTTCTCTCTCAAGACACCCACAGGGAAGTGAGACTTTTTGTCCATATCTGGGGCTCTGTTTCTTGGCATCAGGATGGAACCACATGCCAGTGGGCTTGCATGACATGCACAAGGATATCACACACTGCCCCATCCCTGTGACAGCTCAGAGAGTGACCCTGATGATAATGCACCCCACAGGAACATCACAAACAGCCCCCTCCCTCGGACAGCTCAGGGTCAGACACTGCACATACTGCAACAACAGTGACATTCCTGGATTAGTCCCTCCATTCCCAAAAACAAGCATTCACCCTACTTTATGCTTTCTGTCCCTCAGCCAATTTTGTATCCCCGCTGCCACTACCCCCTTTAATCCCATCTGCTCGAATTTTGTTCACAAGTCTATTTTATGGTACTTTTTCAAACACAATTTTGAATTCCAGACACACACCATCAACCTTACCACCCTGGTCAACTCTCTCTGAAACTTCATCAAAGAAATTAATTAATTAATTAATTCATACACAATCTTCTGTTAACCAATCTGTACTGGCTGTCATTTATTAGCCCATGTTCTACCAAGTGACAGTTAATTTCCTCCTGGATAATTGTCTCTAAAAGTTTCCCCACCACCGACTTTGGACTAACTGGTCTGTAGTTCCTGGGTTTATCTCTCTTTTTAAACAGGGCTGTAAAATTAGCAATCCTTGCAGATGTATCTTTTAATTCTGGAAAGTCTATTGTGGACAATCTCTTTGGGAATGACTTTAACCAATTAAAGCAACAGGATATTTGATTAATAAGTCCAGAACTTTTATTGAGAGTAAAATAGTACTTAATAATTGAAAGCAAAATTATCTTGAACAAACTTGGACAATATAACTTTACTGCTCGAGCAGGTGTGTGGACTGGTCGAGCTTGGTCTCAGAGTGTCACGGTCCTCTTTGTCCAGCCTAGATCCCTCATCAGGTGGAGAACTTGGTTGATGATCTGAGCCTTTACCCCTGAGGTCTTCTAGTGTTCCTGCACACTGAACCCTTACAAAATCCCTACTTTTAACCCCTGGATTGACATCACACCACCTTGTAAAATAATATTTGGTCCGAGCTGTTGCAAGGTACATTTAATAAGTTCTTAATGATGTCTTCCACTAACAGTCACCTGTCCTCAGAATCTCAGACATGAGTACAATGGAGTGGTTTCACACTGTCTCCCAATCTGATCTGAAACAAGTTTCCTATTCATTAAATCGAGACTCTTGAAGGTCACGATGTACCAGACCATGGGTTTTATCAGGTGTCCTAGAAAGGTCCATTGTTTGAATACGTTCCGCTGAAACTGCCCTTTCCCACACAGACACAGAAACTCACAGTAATTAGATTGACCTAACTTTAAATGAAAACCCATTCTCTCTAAAATGATTATTGATTCATTATTGATAACTCAATCAAGGTTCATTACCTTTACAATCATCTGTTTCATGATGGGTAGCTACTCATTAATTATGCAGGATACAAACGTTAGTACTGAACACAAAATGGCTCCTTTGGTCATGTGTTAATTGTAAAATGGCTTCCTTGACCTTATTAGTTAATACAACAGATACATTATAAAAATGGTCAAGTTAAACTGAGATCGAACTACCCAAGCTTACCTGCATCCTCCAATCCTCTGGCATCATTCCCATAGAAAGGGGGATTGAAAGATTGTGGCTCAAGTCTCCACTATTTCCACCCTTATTTCCCTCAGCAACCCAGGATGCAGCCCATCCAGACCGGGTGACTTTTCGACTGTGAGCGCTGCCAACCTTGTGATTATCTCCTCTTTATCTATTTTTATCCCCTCCAATTTCTCCACATCCTCCTCCTTTACTGTGTGACATTTGCACAATCTGCCTGTTTTGTGACAGATGCAATGTACTTAATTAGTGCCTCAGGCACGCCCTCTGGCTCCACAGGATCTCCTAATTGACCCACCCTTTCTTTGACAGTCCATATGTTGGTAAAAGACTTCAGTGATCCCAGTTATGTGACCCACTACTCTTTTCTCACACACTCTCTTGCTGATCTCATTTCCCTTTTCAGCTGTCCTTTGTACTTTCTGTATTTTGCTTGTTTCTCCTGCAGATGAATCCTCACATGATTTCTATATTAATGGTTTTCGAACTATTTTGTAAAAGGATTTAGTTTTGTAAATTTCTCCCTAGCTCCCCTCATGGTCAGGCAGAAAGTTTAACTGCTGTGTTTTCAAACAGCAACAGCTTTATTTGAAAAGCCATTGGGACAGGATTCCGGGTTTTAATCCAGTCGCAAATCTGGTTCTGATGTCTTGTGGCTCCAGCTGTCACATGACCTGTCAGAGGATGACCTCATAATTGACCCGGTCATGGAGCTGTGGGTTGATGTTTAAATTGTTTCAAAATAATTTTCCAGAAGGACAATCAAAATGAATCCATATATAAAAGGTAGATTTTGTGAATTTGTGCACCCAGTGGAAATTCCTGCAGAGTCTGCTGGTTTTCATATCCCCAATTTCCCACAGGAAGCTCTGTGCTCAGACTCTGTATTCATCACATCAACATTATACAGAATCATTTCATGGGAGACCCCAGTGTGAATTGTCGACAGGTGGGTCAGTTTTAACTTTCAAAGTAACACAGGAGCAAAATACTGCAGATACTGGAAATCTGAAATAAAAACAGAAAATGCTGGAAATACTCAGCAGGTCTGGCAGCATCTGTGGAGAGAGAAACAGAGTTAACATTTCAGATCTGTTATCTTTCATCAGAACTGGGCTGAAATTGTCTGAGGGACTGAGATTGTGGAATCAATTTCAGGGTCAAAGACATTGTACTCTGTAAGGATAGGAAGATGGTGATTATTAAGTATGGTGCAAGAATATAGATGCTTTTACATTATTTGAATCAACATTGATTTAAAATTTGTGCTCACGAATCCTATCTTTTGATCAAAATGACACTGATAACAATGGAAAAAGCAACACATGCATTTCACAGGACCTTGTAAAGCCTTTTACAGCCAATGAAGGACTTTCCAAGTGTTGTCACTGTACAGTGCAATACAATACCCAACAATAAGAATATTTCACATTCGAGTCACACAAGTGCCAGGCAATGACCATCTCAAACAAGAGAGAACCTAACCATCTCCCCTTGACGTTCAACAGCATTACGTTTGCTGAATCTCCCACTATCAACATCCTGGGGGTTACCATTGACCAGAAAATGAACTGCAGTAGCCATATAAATATCATGGCTACAAGAGCAGGTCAGAGACTAGGAATCCTGCGGCGAGTAACTCACCTCCTGACTCCCCAAAGCCCGTCCACTATCGACAAGGCACAAGTCAGGAGTGTGATGGAATACTCTCCACTTGCCTGGATAGGTGCAGCTCCAACAACACTTCAGAAGCTCAACGCCATCTAGGACGAAGCAGCCCACTTGATTGGCACCTCATTCACAATATTCACTCTCTCTATCACCGATGCACTGTGGTAGCAGTGTGTACCATCCACAAGATGCACTGCAGCAAGGCAGCAAGCCTCTTTCGACAGCACCTTCCAAACCCGTGACTTCTATCACCTAGAAGGACAAGGGCAGCAGATGCATGGGAACACCACCACCTGCAAGTTCCCCTCTAAGCCATACAACATCCTGAATTGGAAATATATCACTGTTCTCTTACTGTTGATGGGTCAAAATCCTGGAACTCCCTTACGAACAGCATCACATCGACTGCAGTGGTTCAAGAAGGCAGCTCACCACCACTTTCTCCAGGGAATTAGGGATGGGCAATAAATGCAATAAATAAAAATGAAATCAATAAAAAGACAATAATCCCCAAAACTAGAAAATACATATGAAAATGAAAATATAATAAAACACAGTCAGCATGGATTTCACAAAGAAAGACTTGATTAACCTTATCTTTGAAGAATCAACAGCAAGAGTAATACAGCAGATGTAGAAGAGTTTAAGTTAATAAAGCCTCATCCTTTTATGTGCTGAAACCAACAAATTGTGGGTGAACAAACAAGCACACTAACTGACAGAGCTGCATGTTGTGCTTCCTAAATTACCCTAAAGCAGGGTGTTAATGAGTTAAATCTCCAGGTTGCTGCAACCAGAATAGCCATTGTCCACTATCAGTTTCACTGTTACAAATAAAGATGGAACATTCATTGTGAATCTATAGAAACAGTCTGGTCCTGCACACTGCAGACACATCCACGTCATCACCAACCAGCTCTCCTATAATTGGTGCAGTTATTTGACTTTTCGCCATTAGCTCCATGGAATTACTTTTAAAAGATTTAAATTCTGAGAAGTTTTGTTAATATTCAGCCCTTGAGAAGAAACCATTCCCTGGCCACAGTGGAGAGAGCATTGAATATAAAACTGTAGACTACCAGGTAACACAGTGAAAGCTTATCAGCTAATCTATAATTGCTTAGTTTTCTTATTTTTGCTCTTGCTATTTGGTTTTTCATCCTTTTCAGTCCTGACTGTGGATATTATTGTGATTAAATGTGAAAAGATGCACTGTGTCTCAGCCCCGGTATATTGACTCTTTCTCTGTACAGTGCTGTATACACTCAGATACTGACAGTGTCCCTCCCTCCCTCAACTTTCCAGCCCTGACGGTGCAGAAAGTGCTGCTCAAAGTTACACATTCTGACTGTTTGCAGTTGATTAGTGAGAGATTATTAACGTATCCTCCTGCAGCGCTGCCTCGGTTAATAACAGCAGATCGAAGTCACATTTCAGATACAGAAACAGACGCATCAATTATTCACTCTTTTCCAGAGTGAGTGAGGCCGAGACAAGCAGCAACATTCCAGCCCCACACTCTGCAATTACCCAGCACCAGCAGAAAGCAGTGAATACAGATTCAATCAGTGGGTTAATGTCCATTACAGGGATGCAAGATTCCACAGCCCAGGACAAACATCCCCAAACACCGAGAACAAGCTCAGGAAAACCCGGGGGAGTTAATATCCCAATCACTGAGCATTCCAGTAACATTGAACAAGTTCCTGAACTGAGTGAACCTTTCAAAGTACAGAAGTGATGACGAGGTGAAAAAGGTCTGAACATTTGAGGTGACTGAGCGGTTTCAGCTTTTCTGTTCAGGTTGCAGCTTTCACTGGAGGCATGTGTTTAAATCCCACTTCTGACAACTTGATTTTCAGTTACTTTGCAGAGCTTCCTTGAAGGTTTGAGGTAGAGTAAATACTGAGGAACTGTTTCCAACTGCTGAACGGTCCACAACGAAGGTTACAGATTTAAGGTGACTCACAAAACCAGAAGGAACATGAGGAAAAATTCCTTTCTGCAACGTGTGGTTAGGATTTCAGTTATGTGGATAGATTGGAGAAGCTGGGGTTGTTCTCCTTAGAGAGGAGATTTGATAGAGGTGTTCACAATCATGAGGGGTCGTGACAGACCTGATAGAGAGAAATTGTTGGTAGAAGGATTGAGACTCAGGTAAAAGCTGTGGCTCAGTTGGTCACACTCACCTCGAAATCACAAGCTTCTGGGTTCAGATTTCACAGCTGACACTCCAGTGCAGCACTGAGGGTGTTGAAGGTGCTGCCTTTCAGATGTGATGTTAAACCAAGACCTGGTCTGCATGTTTGGGTGAATGTAAAAGATCCCATGTTGCAATTTCAAACAAGTGAAGAGCAATTCTCCCTGGTGTTGTGATCAATATTTGCCCCTCAATCAGATCAGTTGGTCATTATCACATTGCTGTTTGTGGGTATTAGCTGCTGCATTTCTGACATTACAACAGTGATTACACTTCAAAAGTATTTCATTGTTTACAAAGTGCTTTGATATATCCAGTGGTCTTGAAAGGTGCTATATAAATGCAAGTCTTTTCTTTCTTTATCACAACACATTGCTGTGTAAAAAATGGTTCTTCATGTCACCTCTGGTTCTTCTGCCAATCACCTGATATCTGTGTCCTCTGCTTACTGACCCTTTTACCACTGGAAACAGTTTCGCCTTATTTAAAATGATTTTGAACAAATGTGTCAAATCTCTTCTGACCTTTCTCTGCTGCAAGGAGAACAACCCCAGCTTCTCCAATCTCTCCACATAACTGAAATCCCTCACCCTGCTGCCATTGTGGCAAATCTCTTTTTTATTCTTTCATGGGATGTGGGCATTGCTGGCGAAGCCGGCATTTATTGCCCATCCCTAATTGCCATTGGGAAGGTGGTGGTGAGCTGCCTTTTTGAGCCATTGCAATACCTGCAGTTAGGAAGTGAGTTCCAGGATGTTGATCCAGTGACAGTGAAGGAATCATGATATAGTTCCAAGACAGGATGGTGTGTAGCTTGGCGGGGAACTTGCAGATGGTGGTGTTGCCATTCATCCAATGTCCTTATAGGTGGTCGAGGTCGTGGTGGATAGAGTGCTGATCAAGTGAGCTGCTTTGTCCTGGATGGTGTTGAGCTTCTTTGGTGTTGTTGGAGCTGCACTCATCCAGGCAAGTGAGGAGCCTTTCATCACACTCCTGACTTGTGTCTTGGAGATGATGGACAGGAGGTGAGTGATTCACAGTAGAACTCCCAGCCTCTGACCTGCTCTTGAAGCTATGGTATTTATATGGCTGTTCCAATTCAGTTTCTGTTCATTGGCAACCCCCAGGATGTTGATAGTGAGGGATTCAGCAATGATAATGCCATTGAATGTCAAGGGGAGATAGTTAGATTCTCTCTTGTTGGAGATGATAATTTTGGGAATTGATAGGAAGCTGCTTCATGGTTGGTGGAACAAACGCCCGCCCTTGGGGTGGAGCCAACAGCTGCATCCGTCCAATAACAGACAGAGTGGAAGTACTGTATCAGGCCTTGTTAGTTCAGTTGGTAGAGAATGAGACTTTTAATCCCAGGGTCTTCGATTTGAGACCCTTGTTGTGTGGTTGTTCTTCCCTTTTTCAGACTTCGTCAGCAGAGAGTTCAAGGAGTGTGTCTGGTCCATTTCCCACACATCTGCCCTCCCCTCTTCCCATCCCTCCCAGAAACGCCACAGGTTTCCCCTTGTCCTTACTTTCCACCCCACCTGCCTCCACATCCAAAGGATTATCCTCCACCATTTCCACCACCTCCAGCGTGATGCCACCACCAAATGCATCTTCCCCTCCCCTGTCAGCATTCCGAAAGGATCGTTCCCTCTGCAACACTCTGGCCCACTCCTCCATTATCCCCAATACCTCATCCCCTTCCCACGGCACCTTCCCATTCAATCGCAGGAAGTGTAATAGCTTCCCTTTTACCTCCTCTCTCCTCACTATCCAAGGCCCCAAACACCCCTTTCAGGTGAAGCAGCGATTTACTTGTACTTCTTTCAATTTAGTGTACTGTATTTTCTGTTCACAATGCGGTCTTCTCTAAATTAGGGAGACCAAACGCAGATTAGCTGACCGCTTTGTAGAATACCTCCACTCAGTCCGAAAGCATGACCCTGAGCTTCTGGTTGCTTGCCATTTCAACACTTCCCCCTGCTCTCATGTCAACATTTCTGTCTTTGGCCTGCTCCAGTGTTCCAGTGAACATCAACGCAAGCTCGAGGAACAGCACCTGATCTTTCGATTCGTCACTCTACAGCCTTGTGGACTGATCCTTGAGTTCAATAACTTCAGAACATGACTGGTGTCAGGCAAACCCCCCCACCCCACCTGCCAAGACTGAGGCACACATGATTTTTGCCACATGAACATTAAAACTTAAAATTGCAAGCGCCTGACGGGAAAGAAATTTGCATAGTAACAAACAGTATTGAAACAAAGGGACGCAGTCTTTTGCTTCCCCAATACACAGCAGAAGTGGTCAGACCAGTTTTAGTCACATGACTAGTTGGCTGTTGGTTTTTTGAACTTGCCACAGATTTGAACTCAGAACACCATGTGCTCCCGGATGGGGCAGACCCTCTCCAGTCCTGCCTGCCTCCATCTCTTTCCCACAGAACTGAACCTTGTGAAAACATGTGAATCTCAAAGAGAGAAAAGTCTCCAACATGTACAAGGTTTAAGGAGAATACTGGGCCCTAGGAAATGCAAGAATTACCTACAAAAGTGCTATACCGTGAGCTCGAAGCACAGTAACAGGATATTGCCTCAAACTGTTCCACTTTATCTTTTCTTTTTTCTGTCCCTCGCTGCATCTGTATATCACGTGTTCATGTTAGCATGGGTGCATCGTATATCTGTAGGCATGAACCGTATTAAAGTTTAAGCAAGTTTAATAAGTTTCACTTTTCTTCTTTAAACCAAAGAAAGCCTGTTTGTGTTCATTTCTTTGCATTATAATTGGAAAGCTGTGAACAAGGATTCACCAAAGGGGGAGCACAAAACACAGTCTGTTTGAAACCATGTGCCTGTTTTTCATGTAGTCAGTGCTGCTCATTATTCTGCTATTAACACTCACTCTGGACAAATGCTTTGTCTTTGACCACAAGCATTAACGGACTCCTTGCCTTTGTCCCAGGACAACTTTGTTATTTAATCTTTCCTGCCCTCTGCCCCATCAAACACCTTCCCCTTTGTTCTCTCCCACAGGCCCCTCTCCTTCACTTGTTTAAAACCTAATTCTTTTCTAACCTTTGGCAGTTCTGATGAAAGGTCACAGACTTGAAACTTTATCTCTATTTCTCTCTCCACAGATGCTGCCAGACCTGCTGAGTATTTCCAGCACCTTTGTTTTTATTTCAGAATTCCAGCATATGCAGTATTTTGCTTTTACTATATCAGAAAGTCTCTCCTTGATTCAGGACTCTTACGTCTCTCCAGCGTCTCGCTGCTAAAGATTGAACTTTATCTCATTTCACTCTCAGCTCTGGGTCAGTGTGGATCAGTGGGATTTCTCCCGCTTCACATTCCATCAGTGCTGAGAAAACAATGGGAAATATTACTCATGTTGTGTTCTGTAAATTTTGACAAACACTTGAATGTAAATATTGTCTTCCAAAGCAATGAGCGAAGGCTGGTTTTAGTGTGTGGCTGAAATAGATCAGCTGGATTTGCATTGCACTAAAAATCGCAGTTCTTGGTTCAATCCCAGGTTTTGGCACTTTCAACCTCTCCTGTGTCTTTTTCTTTGGCTCCAATTGTCAAGCTGCATGATTTACTCTGAAATTAGCACCAGAGAATCAAGGCACCAGCGAGCATGAGGAGCTGAAATTAGCACAGATCGAAACCACTTAATACTTCTGACTGAAAATGGTTGCAAATACTTCAGTTTTGCCTTTTGCACTGACGTGCTCGGCTCCACCATCATTGAGGATGTGGGTGTTTTTGGAGCCTCCTCATCTTGTTAGTTATTAAATTAGCCACCACCATTCACGACTGGATGTGGCAGGACTGTGGAGCTGTGATCTGATCCTGAGGGAGATATCCGTGCATGGAGTGGCAGGATGTATGGAGAGTGATCCGAAAGAGGGTGTCTGAGCCTGGAGTGGAAGCTTTCTGTGGAGGTGCAGGAGTAGGCCATTCAGTCCCAGTGTTTTATAAAGGTTTAGTATAACTTATTTGCTTTTACTCTATGCCTCTATGAATAAAGCCAAGTGTCCTGTTTGCTTTTAGCAACATTTTCAAACCTTCTAAGATTGGTGCACATTGTCTCATTCTTCCTCCCAAACTTTATCACTTTACACTTCTCTGTGTAAAATTTTATCTGCCATGTGAAAGCCCATTTTGACAGTTTTTTTATCTTCTCCTGAAGTGTGTTACTGTCACTGGCAGAAGACGAAATTCCCCAGCATTCTTTGATGCTATCTCCATGGAGAGAGCAATCTTACACGCTAGCTGAAATGTAGGATTTTGCGTGTTTAGTATCTTTTCTCATCCACCAATATAAGCACAAATCTGTCTCGTAATGCACGGTCTAAGAATGTGCCGAAGTTGCAATGTAGTGATAAATTCTTCAGTTCCACAATGTACTCACCAACTATTTCACTACTTTTCTGCTTTCTGGTTCCAAATTTCTAGCTTGCCGTGATCTCTAGTGGCTGAGGGTTAAAATGTTCCTCCAACTTGGTGATGATTGTTTTGAATTCACATCTTTTGCCTTGATGGGAGCAGGAAGATTTGTTAGCATGTCATACACTTCCAGGATAATTTACATTCGCAAAATTACTTTCTTGCCCTCAAGAATTGCCTTATTCTGAGTCTCGACCTCTTCACTTTCACCTTCAAGTTCCAAAATGTTATTAACTCTGAAAAACATGACCATTCTTTCAATATATGAACTGAATGGTTCTCGAGCCCTCTCATACGTTCCTAGCCTTCTGATGTATCCCTTGGGTGCAGCCATATTGTCCCAAATAAGCACTTCGAATCTGATGCACACTAAGACCCTGCGGTAAAGGCCTGCTCGTTTATGAAATTGAAACCCGACCCAGTCCGACCTGACCACATCCAACCTGAATCTGACCCGGGCCCGAGTCTTTTGATTTTTTTCCCGCATACGACCCGACCCGACCCGACTACCATAATAAAGTTAATTATATCAAACATACCTTGTCCAAATGTTGTGATCCTCCATTCCGAAAGCTGGCTATTCCTGCGGAATCATGCAGAAGTTCCCTCCCTGAGCAAGGCAGCACTGTGTCCGCCTCCAGCCCGACCCGTCACGAACCCGAATGCCGTACACGGAAGAGAGACCCGACCCGAACCTGGCACATGTCATCCGGTCTGGTCGGAGTCGGGTTGGGTAGCCATGCTTTACCCTAGGGCATCTCATTCAACTGAGGAGACAGTCTGTAGCACAGGCTTCACACAATCCACCCAAACTCTCCACCATCTGAGCAGGTAGGTCACCAGGAGCTGACTGATCCTGTTCACTGCAGTCCCTGCTGCTGTTTGCTGCCTATATTTACAGACTTTTATCTCATCCTCATCACCATTTTCTCCAATATATTCAGGGGGCATCAGCAGAGAAAATGGAGACCAAATGCGACAAGTGCAAGGAAATGTTTATTTACAATATTGCATCATAAACATAATATACAAAAACATTACATGTGTGAAACACGTCCCGATCAAGATGTGTCTGAATAAATGGATCCCCTCACAATAAACACTGTCACCTTTCAATGTTTAGCGGACGAGTGTGAGGGCCAGATGTGTGTGATTCCCACAGTAATGTGTTTGTTCAAAGTTCAGGAAAAGATGGAGATTTGAATAATTTACAGGGAAATCTTTGAAGCATATCTCCATGTCTCTCACTCACAAAGATCTGCAAACTTGTGGATTCAGAAAGAACCCAGAGACAGATAGTCCTGCAATAACCTGTAACTCCAGGAAAGGATGTGTTCGAGATTTTGCCCTGTAGCTTAGTTGGTTAAAGCCTCTGTCTAATAAACAGCAGAACCTCACTTCAAACCCCAACAAAGCCTCACTGCAGTGAAGAAACGGAAAGTTATGATTTAAAGATTACTCTGTCAATCATTCACATCTCTGTCTTCCCCTGAACTTCGAGTTCAAATTTGTTTGTGAAGTTGAGTGACACGTTCAGACAGCACAGTCTTTGTCTTTGTGAAAGAAGTGATTTTGGGAATGGCTGTTTGAAACTGTCCCTCGTTGCACAGAAATTCAGTGCAAATACTCAAATCACCCACAATTTCCACGAGAGAAATTTGTTCACAATTGCATTTGACGTGAAACCGCCTCAACATTAATCTCACTGAAGCAGAGTGTGACCGTGTTGTATGTTTCAGAGTGTTGGTGCCATTAAGTGTCGCTTTTAACCGAGACTGGAACACAATGCAAGGTTGATCCAAGGTTGGAATATATTATCATTCAGGAGCAAGAAAAATCAAAAGGAACCGAATAAGAAAACCCAGTCTCCAGATTTGAGAATCTGTAGATCCGCTTTGGGAAAGTGAATCAGAGCAGAATGAAGGATGAACTGTCCAGAAGAGATGAAGACACAGCTCAGTCAACACGTTCCCCTGGTTTATGATGCTGGAACATTCCTCACACAGAAATGATTCAACCCAATGACAAACATTCTTGCAGCTGATAATTTATGCTAACGATTGAAGGACTTTCTCATGTGGTTACCTAGTGGTAAGAAGATATTAAACTTCGTTTCAATCAATCCAGCTGCGATGAAATTTGAATTTTTCTGCCTTTTATAAACATTATTTGAAGGGTCTCAGCGACAATGCTCAGTGTTGATGAGAGTGGGGTCTGGGTGAGCATCTGCTGAGCGTGACAGGATCAGGACTGGATGCAGGAAGTTCTCTGACAGTCTCTCTCTCTCTCTGATGGGTTTGAGTTGGTTCACAACTGGCAGCTGTTGGTGTTTCGATAAATGAAGGAAGTTCCCTCTCACCATTTTTTTTGATTCACAGAGCAGGATCAGGATGTAAAGGGTTAATGCTGAACACAGTGGGATCAACCTCTCCCACTGTCAGGGTGATGATGTAACAGTCACATGGGATGAGGTTTGGGAGAAGAGAGAGCAGCACCAAGGATGCTAGCTTAGCAGGCTTGATGAGTGTGTATGGAGTATTGTGTAAATTAGAAAAGAGTTCTTAGTTCTTTCAGCAGGAAATGTGTCCAGAAAATATCAAGAAACTCACAATTTTATTATTCAGGAGTCGGAACACAGATATTAACTCCAAGTTACAGTTCTGGGTTCATTTAACAAAAAAAATAGAGAATAATATTGCTGACTGATTGTAATTCCCCCAGTGAGGAGACAGTTAAACAGTTGGGACATCCTTCGATCCAAGGTTTTGGCAGCATTTGCAACTTTTGCAACTTTTTTTAATCCAGCATTTATGGACGAGTGAAAAAACTGAACAGTTCCATTCTTCCTTCTTCCCTTCTTTCCATCAGTTTCTCTTTTCTGTCCCAGATCAATATAATGATGAGAATCCCAATTTAATCTGCTGTTTCTGGTGTTTTATCCATTCCAATCAAAATTCAACATTCCAATCAAATCTATTTGTTATTCCACAGTATCTCTCCATGTGTTTTATTCTGTTGTATTCTCTCATAGTCTGTTTGATGATCAATGTTACATCTCACTCTCTGTTCTGGTGAAGATCAGAAGCAGTGATATCTGTTTACACCGCCTGACAAGTCGGCTGAGGCTGTGCCTCGCTGATCACGTGGAGTTGAAGCAATTCTTCCAGTCAGTTAGTTCAGTTGTCATTTCATGAGAAATTCGAAGTCATCATGACTTCGTCAGTGACCTAATGGTTCAGGTGTCTGAGTGATGTTAATCATGCTGTGATCAAATGATTGTATGTTAAAGTCTTTCCGTGGTGGGTTTTCACACTGAGTAGAAACGTGTTGGACATGGTCTGGAAATGTTTCACACCGCTCCATTCCCAACAGGCCATGACCTGATGTGATGGAAATTTCATTTACTTACAGAAGCTACATTTCCATCATTGCACATCTGGCTGCACAGTCAGGATCTGTGTGAAGGTGACGGTTGTGCTTCTGTTACTTGCCAGGTGACGAGGTGGCTGAGAGGCTAAGGCGATGGGCTACTAATCCGTTGTGTTGTGCACGCGTGGGTTTGAATCCCATCCTTGTTGTTAGTTTATCAACTGCCTGTTGCATTCTTGTTTCCAGCTTCAATGTAATGTTGGCCTGGAAACCTGTTCTTGTCAGTATCTTGACGGTGGTTCCAGAAGTGTTTATACTTTATTAAAATTGAGACAGACAATTGGAATTCATCAGCCAAATTGGACTGGAATGAAGATCAAATAGGGATCACGAAACGGAGCAGGATTTCCCCTCCCCTCCTTCCTTCCTTCCATCTTTACTTTCTCTGGATTTACACCAAGTGAACGACTAACGGGAAAAGCAAATGGCGAGGGAGCAGAAGCAGAACATTATCCTTTGGCAAGAAATTTATTTTCAAATCTTCTTGATAGATTAAGTGAGTGAGCAATGTTTTGGCAGATGGAGTTTAAAATGAGGGGTCATCTAGGACCTACGAAAGATAGATCAGAGTGTTTTTTGTTAAGTGGTGAGATGATAGAAACTGCGGAGGCGCAGAGACCCGAATACTGAATCACTAAAAGCTAGTGGACTGGTAGAAAAATAATGTGAAAAGTGAACGGAATATGAAGATTGGAACTCATGTTGTAGTTATATAAAGCTCTGTGCTCCTGAAGTAAATGTCCAAGCCCAGATTGTGGGGAATCTGTGGAGAGTGATTTGTTTTTTATTCATTAATGGGCGCGAGTATCGCTGATAAGGCTGGCATTTATTACCCATCCCTAATTGCCCTTGAGAATGTGGTGGTCAGCTGCCTTCTTGAACTGCTGCAGTTCATATGGTGCAGGAACACCCACAGTGCTATTGGGGAGGGAGTTCCAGGATTGTGACCCAACAACAGTGAAGAAATGGCGATATAGTTCCATGTCAGGATGGTGAGTGACTTAGAGGGGAACCTGCAGGTAGTGAGTTCCCATGCATCTGCTGCCCTTGTTCTTCGAGGTGGTAGTGGTCATGGGTTTGGAAGGTGCTGTTGAAGGATACTTGGTGAGATACTGCAGTGCATATGGAGATGGTACACACTGCAGCCACTGTGTACTGGTGGTGGAGGAACTGAATGTTTAAGGTGGTGGGTTAGGTGCCGATCAAGTGGGCTGCTTTCTCCTGGATGGTGTTGAGCTTCTTGAGTGTTGTTGAGTGGGATGTATTCCATCCCACTCCTGACTTGTGCCTTGTACATGGTGGACAGGATTTGAGGTGTCAGGAGGCGAGATACTTGCTGCAGAATTCCTAATCTCTGACCTGCACCTAGAGCTGCAGCATAGATGTGACTGGTCCAGTTTAGTTTCTGGTCAGTGGTAACCCTCAAGATGTTGATGGTGGGGGATTCAGCGATGATTATGCTGCTGAATATCAAAAGGTAGATGGTTTGATTCTCTCTCAATGGAGATGTCCACTGCTTAGCACTTGTGTGGCCAGAAGGTTGCTTGTCACTTATCAGCTCAAGCCTGAAGTTTGTACAGGTCTCGCTGCTTGTGGGCACAGACTGCTTCAGTATCTGAGGAGTTGTGAGTCATCAGCGAACATTTCCACTTCTGACTTATGTTGAAGGGAAAGTGATCAATGAAACAGCTGAGGATGTTTGGGCCGAGGACACTACCCTGAGAAACTCCTGAGGCAATGTCCTGGGCTGAGATGATTAGCCTCCACTAACCACAACCATCTTGCTTTGTGTGAGATATGACTCCACCACGTGGAGAGTTTTCCCCTTGATTCTCATTGACTTCAATTTTGCTCGGGATCCTTGATGCCACACTCACTCAAGGGCAATCACTCTCACCTCTCCTCTAGAACTCCACTCTTTTGTGTCTGTTTGAACCAAGCTGCAATAAAAAATAAGAACAGAAGAAATATTAGCAGGAGCAGGCCATTTGGCCCCTCGAGCCTGCTCCACCATTCAATAGGATCATGGCTGACCTGATCATGTCCTCAACCCCACTTTCTTGCCAGCCCCCCATAACCCTTGACTTCCTTGCAGATAAAATTCTGTCAAACTCAGTCTTGAAGACATTCAATGACCCAGCCTCCACTCCTCTCTGTGGTAGAGAATTCCAAAGATTAATGACTCTCTGAGAGAAGAAATTCCTCCTCATTTCCTTCTTAAATGGAAGACCATTATTCTGAAACTGTGTCCCCTAGTTCTAAATTCCACCATGAGGGGAAACATCCTCTCAGCATCCACCCTGTCAAGCCCCCTCAAAATCTTATATGTCTCAATACGATCACCTTTCATTTTTCTTAACTCCAATGAGTATCGGTCCAACCTGATCAACTCTCCATATAAGACAACCACTTCATCACAGGAATCAATCCAGTGAACCTTCTCTGAACTGCCTCCAATGCAAGTATATCCCTCCTTAAATAAGGAGACCAAAACTGTACACAGTACTCGAGGTGTGGTTTCACCAACACCCTGTACATTTGCAGCAAGACTTCTCTTCTTTTATACTCCATCCCCCTTGAAATAAAGGGCAACATTCCATTTGCCTTCCTAATTATTTGCTCTACCTGCATGGTAACTTTTTGTGATTCATGTACGAGGACACCCAGATCCTTCTACACCGCAGCATTCTGTAATCTCTCACAATTTAAATAATATTTTGCTTTCCCATTCTTCTTACCAAAGTGGATAACCTCACGTTTTCCCACATTATACTCCACCTGCCAAGTATTTGCCTGGGGTCGAGGAACCCTGGCAGAACCTAAACTGAGCATCGATGAGCAGATTATTGCTAAGTGTCTGGTGCTTGATAGCACTGTTGATGACATCTTCCATCACTTTGCTGATGATTGATAGGAGACTGATGGGGTGGTAATTGGTCAGATTGGATTTGTCCTGCTTTTTTTTATGGAGTGGGCACATTTGGGCAATTTTCCACATTGTCGGGTAGATGCCTGTGTTGTAGCTCTACTGGAACAGTGTGGCTGAGAGCACAGCTAGTTCTGGAGCACAAGTCTTCAGTACTAGAGCCGGGATGTTGTTCGGGCCTATTGTCGTTGCTGTATCGAGTGACTTCAGTTGTTTCTTGCTATCATGTGGAGTGAATCGAATTGGCTGAAGACTGGAAACTGTGATGCTGGGGACCTCAGGAGGCCGAGATGAATCATCCACTGAGCAATTTCTGATGTAAGATGGTTGTAAATGATTTAGCTTTGGCTCCACCATTATTGAGGATGGGGATTTTTTGGAGCCTCCTCATCTGGTTAGTTATTTAATTGTCCACCATCATTCATGACTGGATGTGGCAGGACTAAGGACCTGTGATCTGATCATGAGGGAGATATCCATGCATGGAGTGGTGGGATCTATGGAAAGTGACCCTGAAGAGGGTGTCCGAGCCTGGAGTGGCGGGATCTGTGGAGACTGATCCTGACGAGTGTGTGCAAACCTGGAATGGAAGCTTTCTGTGGAGGTAGAGGAGTAGGCCATTCAGACCCAGTATTTTATAAAGGTTTATCATAACTTATTTGCTTTTACTATATGTCTCTATTAATAAAGCCAAGTGTCCTGTTTGCTCTTAGAAGCCTTTTCAAACCTTCTAAGATTAGTGTACATTGTCTCTCTGTTCTGGCACCCACTTTAGAATTGTAACATTTCATTTATATGGCCTCTCCTTATTCTTCCTCCCAAATTGTATCTCTTCACAATTCTCTGTGTAAATTTTAACTGCCATGTGAAAGCCCATTTTACCAGTTTTATTAAGCTCCCCTGAAGTGTGTTACAATCACTGGCACAGGATGAAATTCTCGAGCATTCTTTGATGCAATCTCCATGGAAAGAGCAATCTTACATGCGAGCTCGAATGTGAGATTTTGTGTGTTTAGTATCTTTTCTCATCCACCAATATAAGCACAAATCTGTCTCATAATGCACGGTCTAAGAATATGCCAAAGTTGCAATGTAGTGATAAATTCTTCATGCCACAATGTACTCACCAACTGTTTCACTACTTTTCTGATTTCTGCTTCCAAATTTCTAGCTTGCCGTGATCTCAAGTGGCTTTGGGTTGAAATGTTCCTCCAACTTGGTGATGATTGTTTTGAATGGCACATCTTTTGCCTTGATGGGAGCAGGAAGCTTTGTTAGCTGGTCATACACTTCCAGGCTAATTTCCATTGGCAAAATTGCTTTCTTGCCCTCAAGAATTGCCTCATTCTGAGTCTTGACCTCTGCACTTTCACCTTCAAATTCCAAAATGTTATTAGCTCTGAAAAACATGTCCATTCTTTCAATATATGAACTGAATGGTTCTCAAGCCCTCTCATAAGTTCCTCACCTTCCGATGTATCCCATATGTGTGCAGCCATATTGTCCCAAATAAGCAATTTGAATCAGATGCACAGGAATACCCTGCGGTATCTCATTCAACTGAAGAGACATTCTGTGGCCCAGGCTTCACACAATCCACCTAAAATCTCCACCATCCGAGCAGGTAGGTCACCAGGAGCTGCCTGATCTTGTTCACTGCAGTCCCTGCTGCTGCTTGCTGCCTATATTTACAGACTTTTATCTCATCCTCATCACCATTTTCTCCAATATATTCAGGGGGCATCATCAGAGAAAATATACACCAAGCGTGGCAAGTGCAAGGAATTGTTTACTTACGTCATTATGTCATGCACATAATATACAAATACATTACATGTGTGAATCATTTCTTGAGCACTTTTATACCAGATGTGTCTGAATAAATGGAACCCCGTCACAATAAACACTGTCACCTTTCAATGTTTAACGGAGAGGTTTGACGGCCTGATGTGTGTGATTCCCACATTCATGTGTTTCTACAAAGTTCGGAGAAAGACGGAGATATGAATAATTTGCAGGGAAATCTTTAAGCATATCTCCATGTTTCTCACTGACAAAGTTCTGCAAACACATGGATTCAGAAAGAACCTGAGTGCAAAATCAACAAAAATAAACACAGCCAGAGAGACTTGCAATAACCTGTAGCTCAGGGAAAGTACATGATGTTATGGAAGTGATTTAGAATTTTTTTTTGTGAAATTCTTTTTGAGGAATTCATCGTCAAACTTAATAAATGTCAGACCAGTTCTTTTTCAAGAGGGTACTGAAAATATTAATTTGGCAACTATGTTTACTGGTTGTCACATGACTCAAGTTAAATGTCGAACAGAAACCCTGGTAACAGGGGGAAATGTGGACAGAGAAGTCAGTTGCGCCTCTTGATTGGACAAACCCGGCAGCAGCAGCACTCACCGAAGAGGGCAGAAAAATCACAAGCTTTTATTTGTCGCAGTCATTGTGTTTTACCTTCTGTAGTGAGCAGCTGATAAAGTTAGCCTGAAGAAGTGTCAAGGAAGGAGAGAAGATCACAACCCACGTTGTTTTGCAGCAAATCTTTAAAAGACCCTGAGAACTTCACTGTGTCAATTCATCTCTTCTCCTGTCTTTGAAGAAAGCCTGCTAAAATTAATTCTCAACACTGCCTCTAAAAAACTGTTCTAAAAGACCCTGGTGACCTGTCTACGCATACTCAGAAGTTAGACTGTTTGCCAGTTTTGGAACAACATATCTCATCTGCTGTTTTCTTCAGGAATGAACAAGTAATCAGCCCAAGTGTTGTTTTTGTCTTTAACAGAACTCAGAATTGAAACAATAATTCTTTTTTTTTTCAGTTAACCGGTGTATGTGTGTGTGCGTGTGTGGGGCTGTGGTAAGAAAGGGGCTTTAAATGTTGGTTAAGGTAAAAAGGGAACTTTTAAAATTTCTACCTGTGTATTTATGTTTTATTTCATGACTAGTTAAAACTTGTTCTGTAATAAACTGATAATTTTGCTGTTCATTAAAGAAACCTGGTCAGTGTCTTCTATTCTGGGAAGAATAGAGTATGTGATTGACTGTTTCAGGAAGTGGGAAAAGTTAAAATATATGTTGTGACCTGTGGAGAAGTGGGATGAGAATATATAGAAGGGTCTGAAGAAGGGTCATTGACCTGAAACGTTAACTCTGCTTCTCTCTCCACAGATGCTGCCAGACCTGATGAGTATTTCCAGCGTTTCTTGTTTTTATTTGAGATTTCCAGCATCTGCTGTATTTTCCTTTGATATTGATATTATATGAGAATAAATAGTGCACTCCTCTGATTTTAATTATAACAACATCTGGCTCTGTAGCTTAGTTGGTTAAAGCACCTGTCTTGTAAACAGGAGATCCTGGGTTCAATTCCCAGCAGAGCCTTGGTTCTCATTTGTGATGTATAAGTTACCTTGTCAACCACTTCCATCTGTGTCTTCTGAACTTTCAGTGAGAATTCAAATTATGTGATGAATTTTCGTCACAAGAAAAAACAGCCTTTGTGAAGAATGTGAGTTAGGAATGGCTGTTCCTCCTTGGACAGAAATTCAGTGCTGATATTTCAAAGGCAACTTCTTAGATACAAATTTGTTCACAGTTGCATTCAACCTGGAAAACAGCTCGACATTAATGTCACTGAAGGAAAGTGTGACTGCGTTGTATGTTTCAGAGTGTTTGTGTTGTTATGTGTTGCTTGTGACTGAGACTGGGACATGACGCAAGTGGGAGGGTTTATCTGAGGTTTGGAATATTTGTCAGTCAGGAACAAGAAAAATCAAAGGAACCAAATAAGAAAACCTATGTCTCATGTGGTTATCGAGAAACAGTGAGGAGATATGAAACGTTGTTCTTTTCAATACAGCAGTGTGAACATTGACCTTTCCTGCCTTTTATAAACAGTATTTGAAGTGTCTCGGTAACAATGTTCAGTGTTGATGAGAGTGGGGTCTGGGTGAGCAGCTGCTGAGTGTGACAGGGTCAGGACTGGATGCAGGAAGTACTCTGACAGTCTCTCTCTCTCTCTCTCGCTGATGGGTTTGAGTTGATTTTCAACTGTCAGCTGTTGGTGTTTCGATAAATCAAGTTCCCTCCACCCATTTTTTGGACAGACAGTGTAGAATAAGGATGTAAAGGGTTAATGCTGAAGACATTGGGATCAATCACTCCCACTGTCAAAGTGATGATGTAACAGTCACATGAGATGAGGTTTGGGAGGAGAGAGCAGCACCAAGGATGCTAGCTCAGGAGGCTTGATGAGTGTGTATATAGTATTGTGTAAATTAGAAAAGAGTTCTTAGTTCTTTCAGCAGGAAATGTGTCCCGAAAATATCGAGAAACTCACAATTTTATTATTCAGGAGTCGGAACACAAATATTAATTCCAAGTGACCGTTCTGGGTTCATTTAACAAAAAAAGGTAGAGAATAATATTACTCACTGATTGAAATCCCCCAGTGAGGAGACAGTTAAACAGGTGATCTGTTGGGGCATCCTTCGATCCAAGGTTTCTGCAGCATTTAATCTCCCTTTTTGGTGAAATTCTCTGTTATATGCAACTTTTTTTTCATCCAGCTTTGAGGGGCAAGTGAAAAAACTGAAAAAAGTGAGCAGTTCCATCGTTTCTTTTCTTCCTTCTTCCCTTCTTTCCATCAGTTTCGCTTTTCTGTCTCAGATCAATATAGTGATGAGAATCCCAATTTAATCTGTTGTTTCTGGTGTTTTATCCATTCCAATCAGAATTCAACATTCCAATCAAATCTATTTGTTATTCCACAGTGTCTCTCCATGTGTTTTATTCTGTTGTATTCTCTCACAGTCTGTTTGATTTTCAATGTTACATCTCACTCTCTGTTCTGGTGAAGATCAGAAGCAGTGATATCTGTTTACACCATCCACCAAGTCGGTCTGAAGATTTGCCTCGCCGATCATGTGGAGTTAGGAACATAGGAACATAGGAGCAGGAGTCGGCCATTCAGCCCATCGAGCCTGCCCCACCATTCAATATGATCATGGCTGATCATCCACTTCAATGCCCTTTTCCCCACACTTTCCTCATATTCCCTTATGTCATTTGTATTTACAAATCTGTCAATCTCTGCTTTAAACATACTCAACGACTGAGCTTCCACAGCCATCTGGGGTACAGAATTCCAAAGATTCACAACCCTCCGAGTAAAGAAATTTCTCCTCATCTCTGTCCTAAGGAGCTTCCCCCTTATTTTGAAATTGAGCCCCTGGTTCTCGACTCCCCATCCAGATGAAACATCTTAGCTGCATCTACCCTGACTGTCCTTTAAGTATTTTGTAGGTTTCAATGAGATCACCTCTCATTCTTCGACACTCTAGAGAATACAGCCCCAGTTTCCCCAATCTCTCTTCATAGAACAGTCCCACCATCCCAGGAACAAGTCTGATGAACCTTCATTGAACTCCCTCCATGGCAATAATATCCTTCCTCAGGTAAGGAGACCAAAACTGCACACAGTACTCCAAGTGCTGTCGAACCAAGGTTCTATACAATTGAAGCAAGAATTCACTACTCCTGTACTCAAATCCTCTTGTGATAAAGGCTAACATACTATTAGCCTTCCTAATTGCTTGCTGCACCTGCATGTTAGCTGTCAGTGACTTATTGACATGGACACCCAGGTCACCCTTATATTCTATACCTCAGCTAATAAAGGAAAGGATTCCATATACCTGTTGAACCACCTTATTGACCAGTCCTGCTACCTTCAGGGATCTGTGGACATTCACTCCAACGTCCCTCACTTCCTCTGCACCGTTCAGTGTTCTCCCATTAATTGTGTATTCCTTTGCCTTTTTTGACCTCCCAAATGCATCACCTCACCCTTGTCCAATTTGAATTCCATTTACCACTTCTCTGCCCACCTGACCAGTCAATTGATATCTTCCTGCAGTGTACAGCAATCCTCCTCCCTATCAACAACACGGACAATTTTTGTGTCATCTGCAAACATCTTGATTGTGCCCTCTACATTTATGTCCATATCATTAATATATACCACAAAAAGCAGGGGACCTAGTTCTGAGCCCTGTGGAACACCACTGGAAACAGTCCTCCAGTTGCAAAAACACCTGTAACCAATTCCTTTTTGTTTCCTGCCACTGAACCAATTTTGTGTCCAGCTTGCTACATTCCCCTGGATCCCATGTGCTTTTATTTTTTTTAACCAGTTTGCCATGTGGGACCTTGTCAAAAGTCTTGCTAAAATCCATGTGGATCAGATCAACTGCACTATCCTCATCAATCCTCCTTGTTACTTCTTCAAAAACATTCAATCAAGATAGTCAGACAGGAGCTTCCCTTAACAAATCCATGCTGACGGTACTTGATTATACTGTGCCTTTCTAAGTGACAGTTTATCCTGTCTCTAAGAATTAATTCCAATAATTCGCCCACTATTGAGGTTAGGCTGACTGGCCTTTAATTATTTGGTCGATCATTCGCTTCCTTTTTCAACAATGGTGCAATGTTAGCAATAAAAACAAAAAGTGCTGGACATCCACAGCAGGTCTGGCAGCATCTGTGGAGAGAGAAACAAAGTTAACATTTCAGGTCAGTGACCTTTCATCAGAACAGAAACGTTAACTTTGCTTCTCTCTCCACAGTTGCTGCCAGATCTGCTGTGTATTTCCAATGCAACTAGTTTTTATTTCAGATTTGCAGCATCTGCAGAATTTTGCTTTTATTGCAGTGTTACGAGACCTCCAATCCTCTGATATCACACCCGTATCCAGTGAGGGATTGGAAACTGATGGTCAGACCTTCCACTATTTCCTCCCTGACTTCTTTTAACAGCCTGGGGAACATTTCATCCGGCCCTGATGATTTATCCACTTTCAAGGATGCTAATCCCATTTATACTTCTTCTCTCCCTCAGTTTATCATGTCCAAAACTTCACACTCCTTCTCCTTAATTACAATATCTGCATCACCCCCCTCATTTGTGAAGACAGTAAAATATTCATTAATAAACATACCAACATCTTCCACACTGACACATAGGTTACATTTTTAGGTCTTTGATGGGCCCTACTCTTTCCTCAGTTGCCTCTGACTGCAATGTATTGATGAAACATCTTTGGATTTGTTTTGATTTTGCTTGTCAATATTCTTTCGTGATCTCTGTTTGTTCTTCATCGCTACTCCCAAATACCTCTAGTCATGTCAAAACACAACTTATCAGAAGGGGAATTTGAACCCACCCCTGCAGAGAGAATTGTGATCTGAATGAACCGTCTCAGACTGCTCGACCATCCTGACTACCCCATGTGTATGTTTAATGCTGACGAAATTATCCATTCATTGTGAAAGTATTTGTGAGATTGTGGAAATGTCTGGAAGAGGAAAGACCAACGGAAAAGCTCGGTCCAAGGCCAAGTCTCGCTCCTCCCGGGCTGGACTGCAGTTCCCGGTGGGCCGTGTTCACAGGCTCCTGAGAAAGGGTAACTATGCTGAGCGTGTGGGTGCCAGAGCCCAGGTCTATCTGGCTGCTGTGCTCGAGTATCTGACCGCTGAAATCCTCGAGCTGGGCGGTAACGCGGCCCGGGACAACAAGAAGACCTGCATCATCCCCAGACACCTAAAGCTGGCCGTCCTCAATGATGAGGAGCTCAACAAGCTGCTGGGAGGGGTGACCATCGTTCAGGGTAGAGTGCTGCCTAATATCCAGGCCGTGTTGCTGCCCAAGAAAACCAGTGCTCCGGGCACCAAAACCAAGTCAATCTGCCAGGATTTTTTCAAATACTCAAAGGCTCTTTTCAGAGCCACCCACAGTATCTGAAAGGGCTGATTACTGTCTGAAGTCTGCTGTACCCGCACCTCTGTCTATCCCTCTTCATCTGGAACAACCAACGCTATCTTCCATTCCTTTCACCATTATGTGTTTAACTAGCTTCTCCTTATAGTCAGTCCAATATCAATGTACTAATGAAATGATCTGTGTCAGTGCTGGCAATTTCCATAGAATCATAGAAAAATTAGGGCACAGAAGGAGCCCATTCAGCCCATCGCGTTTGCTCTGGCCGAAAAAACTAGCCACCCAATCTATTCCCACCTTCCAGCACCTGATCCGCAGACTTGCAAGTTACAGCACTTCAGGTGCATGTCCAGGTATTTTTAAATGAGTTGAGGGTTTCTGCCTCCACCACCATTCCTGGCAGCGAATTCCAGACACCCACCACCCTCTGGGTAAAAACGTTTCCCCTCATGTCCCCTCTAATCCTTCTACCAATCACCTTATGTCTGTGCCCCCTGGTAACTGACCTCCCCACCAGGGGAAACAGGTCCTTACTGTCCACTCTGTCTAGGCGCCTCATAATTTTGTACACCTCATTCAAGTCACCCCTCAGACTCCTCTGTTCTAAGGAAAACAACCCGAGTTGCTCCAATATTTGCTCATAGCTGCAACTTTCAAGCCCTGGCAACGTTCTTGTCAATCCCCTCTGTACTCTCTCCAGAGCAATTATGTCCTTTCTGTAATGTGGTGACCAGAACTGTACGCAATACTCCAGCTGTGGCCGAACCGCCGTTTTATACAGTTCTAGCATTACATCCCTGCTTTTCTATTCTATACCTTGGCCAAAAAAGGAAAGCATTCCATATGCCTTCTTCACCACTCTAGCTACCTGTCCTGCCACTTTCAGGGACCTGTGGACATGCACTCCAAAGTCTCTCACTTCTTCTACCCCTCTCAATATCTTCCCGTTTATTGTGTATTCCCTTGCTTTGTTTGCCCTCCCCAAATGCATTACCTCACACTTCCCCAGGTTGAATTCCATTTGCCACTTTTCCGCCCACTCAACCAATCCATTCATATCATTCTGATGTCTACAGCTATCCTCCTCACTATCAATTACACGGCCAATTTTTGTGTCATCAGCAAATTTCCCAATCATGCCTCCCACATTTAATTCCAAATCATTAATATATACCACAAACAGCAAGGGACCCAACACTGAGCCCTGTGGAATGCCACTGAAAACTGCTTTCCATTCGCAAAAACATCCGTCGATAACTATCCTTTGTTTCACTGAGTCAATTTTGGATCCAACCTGCCACATTCCCCTGTATTCCATGGGCTTTCATTTTACTGACCAGTCTGCCATGTGGGACCTTACTAAAATCCATGTAGACCACATCCACGACACTATCCTCATCAATGTTTCTTGTTACTTCCTCAAAAACTCAATCAAGTTAGTGAGATATGACCTTCCCTTAACAAATCCATGCTGACTATCCCTGATTAATCCTTGCCTTTCTAAGTGGCAGTTTATCCTGTCCCTCAGAATTGATTCTAATAATTTACCCACCACCAAGGTCAGACTGACCGGCCTATAATTATTTGGCCTATCCCTCACATCCTTTTTAAATAATAGTACAACGTTCGCAGACCTCCAATCCTCCGGCACCTCCCCCATATCCAGTGAGGATTTGAAGATGATCCTCAGCGCATCCACTATTTCCTCCCTGGCTTCCTTTAACAACCTCAGATGCAAACCATCTGGCCCTGGTGATTTATTCATTTTGAAGGATGTCAGACTCTCTAGTACTTCCACTCTCATTATGCTTATCGTATCTAATATTTCACACTCCTCTTCTTTGTCTGCATCATCCCTCTCCTTTGTGAAGGCAGAGACAAAAACTCATTAAGAACCCCACACACATCTCCTGCATCCACTCATACGTTCCCTTGTACATCTCTGATAGGCCGTACCCTTTCCTTAGTTATCCTCTTGCTCTTAATGTACTGATAGAACATCTTTGGGGTTTCCTTCAAGTAGTTGTATCCAGTCCACATCCACCAAGTCACCTCTCAGTTTTGTAAAATTTGCCTTCCCCCAATTTAGAACTTTTACTTCTGTTGTATATTTGTCCTTTCACATGATTATGCCAAAACTAATTGCAGTATGGTCACGAGGGGTGGTGGTGGCGTAGTGGTCTTGTCAGTGGACTTGTCAGTGGATTAGTAACCCAGACACCTAGGGTATTGCTCAGGGGACGTGGGTTCAAATCCCACCATTGAAATTTAAATCCAAATAATAAATCTGCAATTAAAAAGCAAGTCTAATGATGGCCATGAAACCATTGTTGATGGTTGTAAAAACCCATCTGGTTTACTCATGCCCTTTAGTGAAGGAAATCTGCTGTTCTTGTCTGGCCTGCATGCGACTGCAGACCCACAGCAATGTGGTTGACTCTTACATGCCCTCTGAAATGGCCGAGCGAGCCACTCAATTGAAACTAAACACTACGAAGTCAATAAAAAGGAATGAAACCAGACGGACCACCCGGCGTCGACCTGGGCACCAGAAATGACAATGGCAAACCCAGCGCTGTCGACCCTGCAAAGTCCTCCTTAGTAACATCTGGTGGCTTGTGTTAAGTTGGGAGAGCAACAGCCTGACGCAGTCATACTCACAGAATCATACCTTACAGGCAATGTCGCAGACACTGCCATCACCATCCCTGGGTATGTACTGTCCCACGGGCAGGACAGACTCACCAGAGGTGTCGGTACAGTAGAGAGGGAATTGCCCTGGAAGTCCTCAACATCGACTCTGGACCCCATGAGGTCTCATGGCATCAGATCAAACAATGGACAAGGAAACCTCCTGCTGATTACCACCTACTGCCCTCCCTCAGCTGATGAGTCAGTACTCCTCCATGTTGAACAGCACTTGGAGGAAGCACTGAGGGTGGCAAGAGCACAGAATGTACTCTGGGTGGGGGACTTCAATGTCCATCACCAAGAGTGGCTCGGAAGCATCTCTACTGGCCGAATCCAAAAGGACATATCTGCTAGTGCTGCTTGATGGCAATATTGATGACACCTTCCATCACTTTAGGCCCCATCAGTCTACTCTCAATCATCAGTAAAATGATGGAAGGTGCCATCAAGCGGCACTCGCTTAGCCATAACCTGCCTCAGTGACACTCAGTTTGGGTTCTGCCAGGGCCACTCAGCTCCTGACCTCATGACAGCCTTGGTTCAAACATGGACAAAAGAGGTGAGGTGTGAGTGATTGCCTTTGACATCAAGGCAGTATTTGACCGAGTATGGCATCAAGGAGCCCGAGCAAATCTGAGGTCAATGGGAAAACCCTCCACTGGCTGGAGTCATACCTAGCGCAAAGGAAGATGGTTGTGGTTGTTGGAGGTCAATCATCTGAGCTCCAGGACATCACTGCAGGCGCTCCTCAGGGTAATGTCCTCAGCCCAACCATCTTCAGCTGCTTCATCAATGACCTTCCTTCAATCAGAAGGTCAGAAGTGGGGATGTTCGCTGATGATTGCACAATGTTCAGCACCATTCATGACTCCTCAGATACTGAAGCAGTCCGTGTAGAAATACAGCAAGACATGGACAATATCCAGGCTTGGGCTGATAAGTGGCAAGTAACATTCGGGCCGCACAAGTGCCAGGCAATGACCATCACCAATAAGAGAGAATCGAACTAACTCCCCTTGACATTCAATGGCATTACCATTGCTGAATCCCCCACTATCAACATCCTAGGGGCACCATTGACCAGAAGCTGAACTGGAGTAGCCATATAAATACCGTGGCTACAAGAGCAGGTCAGAGGCTAGCAATCCTGAGGCCAGTAACTCACCTCCTGACTCCCCAAAGCCTGTCCACCATCAACAAGGCACAAGTCAGGAGGGTGTTGGAATAGTCTCCACTTGCCTGGATAGGTGCAGCTCCAACAACACTCAAGAAGCTCAACACCATCCAGGACAAAGCAGCCCACTTGATTGGCATCCCATCTACAAACATTCACTCCCTCCCCCACCGACGCACAGTGGCAGCAGTGTGTACCATCTACAAGATGCACTGCAGCAATGCACCAAGGCTCCTTGAACAGCACCTTCCAAACCTGTGACCTCTACCAACTAGAAGTACAAGGGCATAAAATGCATGGGAACACCACCACCTGCAAGTTCCCCACCACGACACACACCATCCTGACTTGGAACTATTTCGCTGATCCTTCACTGTCACTGGGTCAAAATCCTGGAACTCCATTCTGAATAGTACTGTGGGTGCACCTACCCCAAATGGACTGCAGCGGTTCAAGAAGGCAGCTCACCACCACCTTCCCAAGGGCAATTAGGGATGGGTAATAAATGCTGACCTGGCCAGCGACGCCCAAAATCCCATGAATGAATAAAAAAAAGCTATCTCCAAAATGGTCACCCACTGCTACTTGCCCAGCTTCATTACTGAAGACTCGCTCCAGAATTGTGCCCCCTCTCATTGGACTTGTGATGTGCTGGCTATTAAAGTTCTCTTGAATGCAGTTCAAGAATTTTGTGCCCTCTGTGCCCTTCACACTGTTTGTATCCCAGTTGATATTGGGATAGTTGAAATCCCCAACTATTATTTCCCTCTAGTTTTGCACTCAGCAATTTGCCTACATATGTGTTCTTCTATCTCTCTCTCACTATTTGGGGGTCTACAGTACTCTCCTAGTAGTGTGGCTGCCCCTTTTTTATTTCTGAGCTCCACCCATATGGCCTCATTTGATGATTCATTTAGCATATAATATAATCCCTCCTCAAAGCTGTATGCCTTCCTTAACTAATAATGCTACACTCCCACCTTTTTTTATCCCTATGCCACATGAAAACTCTATATCCAGAGATGTTGAGCTGCCATTCTTGCCCTCTTGAAGCCGAGTTTCCCTTATTGCAATGATATTGTGTTACCATGTGTGGGCACAATGGCGCAATGGTTAGCACCACAGCTCCAGGAACCCGGGTTCGATTCTGGGTACTGCCTGTGTGGAGTTTGCGAGTTCTCCCTGTGGGTTTTCGTCGGGTGCTCCGGTTTCCTCCCACAGCCAAAGAATGCAGGTTGATAGGTAAATTGGCCATTGTAAATTGCACCTAGTGTAAGTAGGTGGTAGGGAATATGGGATTACTGTCGGCGTAGTATAAATGGGTGGTTGTTGGTCAGCACAGACTCAGTGGGCCAAAGGGCCTGTTTCAGTGCTGTATCTCTAAATAAAAATAAAAAGTGTGATGTTACTTTATCAGCACAGGCTTGGATGGCCGAATGGCCTGTTCCTGTGCTGTATTGTTCTTTGTGTCTATCTGTGCCCTCAGCTCATCAGCTTTATTTACCATATGAATATACATACAAGTATAAATATTAGGAGCAGGAGTAGGCCATTCGACCCCTAGACCCTGCTTCCCCATTCAATAAGTTCACGGCTGAACTGATTACTCCACATTCCCGCCTACCCCCGATAACCTTTCACCCCTTTGCTTATCAAGAATCGATGTCCCTCTGCCTTAAAAATATTCAAAGTCTCTGCTTCCACCGCCTATTGAGGAAGAGAGTTCCAAAAACTCACCACCCTCTGAGGGAAACAAATTCTCCTCATCCCTGTCTTAAATGGGTGACCCCTTATTTTTAAACAGTGACCACTAATGCCAGATTCTCCCACAAGGGGAAACATCCTTTCCACATCCACCCTGTCAAGACTCCTCAGGATCTGATATGTTTCAATCAAGTTGCCTCTTTAAATAAATAAATATCCTTTAACACTGCCAAATTCCTCTGCTGCACACTTTCTAAACTTTGCTTCTTCTGTCTTTCAGAGTCATTTGCTAATTTTCTGCCTCCCGTTCCCTGCCCTGAAATTGCCCTGTCTGAAACTGCCCTCAGGTTCCCATCAAGCTGCCAAATTAGTTTAAACAGTCCCCAACAGCATCTGCAAGGATATTCATCCCGGTCCTGTTCAGGTGTAGACCGTTCGACTTATATAGGTCCTACCTTCCCAAGAACTGGTCCCAATGCCCCAGAAATCGGAAGCCCTCCTTCCTGCACCATCTCTCCAGCCATGCATTCATCTGGTGTATTCTCCTATTTCTATACTCACTAGCATGTGGCCTTGGGAGTAATTTGGAGATTACTACCTTTGAAGTCCTGTTTGTTAATCTCTTTCCTAACTCCCTAAACTCAGCCTGAAGGATCTCATCCCTCTTTCTTCCTATATCGTTGGTACCAATGTGGACCACGACCTCTGGCTGTGCATCCTTGCCCTCCAGAATGCTCTGTCGCCACTCAGTGATATCCATGATCCTTGCACCAAGGAGGAAACCTGGTTTGCGAGCACTGAAATACCTATCTGTTCCCCGAACTATACAATCCTCTACCAGTATTGCTCGCTTGTATTTTCTCCTCCCTCCCTGCACAGCTGAACCACCCATGGAGTTCTGGTTATGACTCTCACTGCACTCTCCAGAGGAACCCTCTCTCCCATCAGTACTCAGAACTGAATACCAGTTAGAAAGTGGGATGCCCTCCAGGGACTCCTGCACTACCTGCCTTGACCTTCTTGTCTGTCTGGCAAACTCCCAATCCCTCTCAGCGTGTGCTCTCTTCAACTCCGAGGTGACAACCTGCTGAAAAGTCCTTTCCACCTAGTTCTCTGCCTTGCAGATGCACAACACTGACTCCAGTTGCTGCTCGAGTTCTGAAACCTGGAGCTCAAGCTTCTGCAGCTGGTGACACTTCCTGCAGATGTGTTTGTCAAGGACACATGGTGCATCCATGACTTCCCACATACCACAGGAGGCACATTCCACTTGGCCGAGCAGCCCTGCCATAACTAAGCTTTACAAACTCATTATTGCTCGTGTAATAAGTGTAATAAGTAGATTAATTTACCAGTTACTCACCAATCAGCTTCTTCCCCTGTACCATGGAGGCTGAAAAAGCAGAAAAGAAAAGAGACCAAACAGCACCTCCTTCCCCTAGTCAGTGAAGTCCCTCACACATCAACTCACAGCTTTACACTCTGTCCAAACAGCACTTTCTAATTAGTAATTATTAGAAATTGCTCTAACTAAAACATTAGTAACCTGACCAATTACAAGGTAGCTATTTGAGGGTTTTTAAACAAAGAGCTCTTTCCCCCATCCTGATTTCAGTTCCCACTCTGGACACTTGCTTTTGATTCCAGGACACTGAGGGCGGGGTGCTGCCGAATATCCAGGCCGTGCTGCTGCCCAAGAAAACCAGCGCTCTGGGCACCAAAACCAAGTCAACCTGCCAGGATTTTATCAAATACCCAAAGGCTCTTTTCAGTATCACCCACAGTATCAGAAAGGGCTGATTACTGTCTGAAGTCTGCTGTACCCACACCTCTGTCTATCCCTCTTCATCTGGAACAACCAGCGTCATCTTCCATTCCTTTCACCATCATGTGTTTAACTCGCTTCTCCTTATAGACAGTCAGATATCAATGTAATAATGAAATGATCTGTGTCAGTGCTGGCCATTTCCCTGTCCTGATTTCAGACCCCACTCTGGACACTTGTTTCCCATTCCAGGACCTACTTGTATTAATATTCAGCACCACCTGTCAGTCAGAAACTTGTCTCAATGAACTGATCCTTTCACTGAACTTCCAACTGCTGCTGTCTATTTCTAGAGGGAAAGAGCTGCTCACTGTGTAAGGATGTGAGGGGAATGTAACCCGGCTGCTGGTGAGAAGGTCCCGTCTTCTCAATCAAAAGCCTTTTATTTTACGACAGTGATTCCCAGATTCCCAGCTGGTCCGTTGAGGATTTTGTTTTCACAGAAATATCTTGTTAAATACAAATCTGATTCCAACATGTCAGTAACAGGACAGAATGGGAACCTTTAAAAGAATGAAGCAACTATTTCAGTGGCTTCTCACTGTCCCCCTGAAGCCTGTGTGAAGGGGAATTACCAATAGTCTGTAATTTATTACTTCCACACCGAGTTTGAGTTATTTTTCACGTGAAAGATTGCTGAACGGAGTCTTTTCCTGTCAGTTACGGATAAGAAGTTGACAAAAAATGGCAAAATAAAGCTGTTCATAAAATAGCACCAGCAATTTGAGTCGGTAAAAGCAAAATTGTGTTTTAAAAGCGTTTTTTTTAAAGCGTGACGTGAAAATAGATTTTTATGTACTTTTCCAGTCGATCACTTCTTTTCCACAGTGAAATTGGCAGCTTTCACGAATTGAAATATTCTGCCAGGTTGACAGGTTCAGCCAATGAATTTTTGTATTTTGTGCTTCGAGGTTCTCCGATTGGATCATTCATTTTATCTAATGGCCGTGTGGCGTAATGAATAAGGCGTTTGACTTCAGTGTATTTCATGAGGTTATCGGAAGATTGTAGGTTCGAGTTCTGCCACGGTCATTTTGACCCAAAGGGGTTATGCAGGGCTTTGGGGATCGAGTCAGGGACTGAACAGATTGGAAACCCGACATGGACTTGATGGGGCGAATGGCCGCCTCATGTGGAAAGAGATGCAACAGGTCAGTGGCAAGTGGTCCAGAGGAAAACCACAAAGAAAAAACATCCCAAAGCCACCACCCAAACCAGTGGCAAGAGGAGGCTCTCTTCTGAATCAGACTGCAACAACTCCTCTTCACTGGACGGGGAAATGCTGGAACGACAGCCCCTTCAAAAGAGGCGGCAGAACTCCGAGATGGATGATAAAGCATCCCAGCCCCCGGGCACTGGAAGCTGTGATGGGCCCGGCGTGGCCCAACCCCAATGCCCCACACGTAACGACGTGGCGAACGCATCTCAGCTCCGGGACACCGGGAGCAAAGACACGTCTGGCGCACCTGAGCTCCGGGAGACCGGGAGATGTGATGTTTTCGAGGAGGAACAGATGGAAGCAGCTGAGGACAACCCAATCCTCTCTGCCGACAAGACCCCCGCGATGTCACCCGAGCGGCACAAACCCTGCATGAAAAATCAGGAGGGGTTTCTGAGCCCAACCAACGTGAAACTGCTTGCGCACACGATGGGTATGCAGGAACATCCCGAAGGGGAAGGACTGGGACTAGCGAGGACAAATGGTATGGGAAGCAACAACTAATTTTTAGTAAAAAATGGGTGTAAGAATTGCTTCCATTCATGTGCGTAGCATTAAATCGACTACGCGATGTGTTTCAACCTTGGATTACCTTGCCAAGGTCAAAGCTGACCTACTGTTTCTGCAGGAATGTGGAATACCACACCTCAGCACCTACAGGCAGTGGTCGCGATGGTGGTCCCACGGGCCATCGATCTGGTCGGGGGGTAATGACTGCCGTTCCTCCGGCCTGGGTATTCTGCTGCGGGGAGGTAACTTCACCATCTCCGAAGTTAAGGAGGTGGTGGGCGGCCGGCTCCTCGTAGCAGACGTGATGTACAACAACGCTCCGCTCCGGTTGATCAACGTGTACGCCCCGGGACAACGCAGCGAGCGGCTGACCGTCTTCCAGCAGCTCCCACTGCTGCTGGCGACGTCCAGGCCGGTCATCCTAGGCGGTGACTTCAACTGCATCATCGATGCGGCTGGACGATCCGGCAGTGACGACAGCAAACTGGACGCTACGTCCGGATTCCCAATAGAAACAGTTAAGGATGCCAAACTGCACGACGTCTTCAGCAAACCTGCAGACGGAGCGCAGCGCAGATACACATGGTCAAGATCGGACGGGTCTGCCCGTTCCAGGATTGACTTCCTGTTTGTGTCCCGTGCTGTCACGGTCGGATCCACCGACGTCAAGCCGTTGTTCTTTTCCGACCACTGCCTCTGACTGGCCGACTGTCACTCACAGGACGACCAGCGGGTTGGCAGAGGGACGTGGAAGCTCAATGCGACACTGCTGACCCCAGAGAACGTTGAGGAACTCAAAAGGGATTACAATGGTTGGAGGACCGTGAAACCCCTCTTTGAGTCTCCAGTTCACTGGTGGGAAGCGATTAAGGAGAAGATCAAGAGGTTCTTCATCCACAAAGGTGTTCAGAAGGCGAGAGAGAGACAGAGGGAACTGTCCCGACTCCAGAAAATTATGCAAAATCTACTCCGGTTGCAGTCAATGGGGGTCGAGGTCAAGGAGGACCTCCAAGAGGTGAAGAGCCAGCAGGCCTCGCTCTTTGCCAAGGAGGCCTCCAAGATCATCTTCCGGTCCAGAGTCCGCTCCATCGAGCAGGATGAGACGTGCTCGCGTTACTTCTTCCAAAAGGTACACAGAGAGAGCTCTGTTATCAGCAGCCTGAAGGAAGAAGATGGCTCGGTAACGTCTTCGCAGTCCGACATACTCAGGATCAGCAAATCCTTTTATGCTGGGCTGTATGACGCGAAGCCCACAGACAGCAGAGCCTCCCAGTCCTTCCTGTCATCGATCACAGAGGTCTTAGATGACAGCAGGAGGGAGGGACTGGACAAGCCGCTAACTCTGGACGAGCTGACAAAGGCCGTCGAGTCTTTCGAGACGAGTAAAACTCCCGGGAGCGACGGCTTACCGGTCGAGTTGTACTCGGCCCTGTGGGACTGGGTCGGCCCGGACCTGCTGGAAGCATACGAGAGTATGCTCCTGGCCGGCAGCATGTCAGAATCCATGGGAAAAGGCATCATCACCCTCATTTACAAGCAGAAGGGGGAGAGGGCAGAAATCAGAAATTGGCGGCCCATCTCACTGCTTAATGTTGATTACAAGATTCTGTCCAAAGTCATAGCCAGTCGAGTCAAGTCTGCTCTGGAGTTGGTGATTCACCCCGATCAGACCTGTACTGTACCCGGCAGGAAGATCTCTGATAGTCTCGCGCTGCTCAGGGATACGATCGCCTACGTACGGGACAGGAGGGTGGACACCTGCCTCATCAGCCTGGACCAGGAGAAGGCTTTTGACAGGATTAGATTAGATTAGAGATACAGCACTGAAACAGGCCCTTCGGCCCACCGAGTCTGTGCCGAACATCAACCACCCATTTTATACTAATCCTACACTAATCCCATATTCCTACCAAACATCCCCACCTGTCCCTATATTTCTCTACCACCTACCTATACTAGTGACAATTTATAATGGCCAATTTACCTAACAACCTGCAAGTCTTTTGGATGTGGGAGGAAACCGGAGCACCCGGAGAAAACCCACGCAGACACAGGGAGAACTTGCAAACTCCACACAGGCAGTACCCGGAATCGAACCCGGGTCCCTGGAGCTGTGAGGCTGCGGTGCTAACCACTGCGCCACTGTGCCGCCCCTGCGCCACAGGATATCGCACACCTACATGATGGACGTGCTTTCCAAAATGGGGTTTGGGGAGGGAATCTGCAATTGGATCCAACTGCTCTACACAAACATCAGTAGCGCAGTGTCAATCAACGGGTGGGAATCTGAAAGTTTCCCGATCAAATCTGGAGTCAGACAGGGCTGTCCTCTGTCCACGGTCTTGTTTGTTTGCTGTATTGAACCCTTTGCTGAGTCTATTAGGAAGGAAGCGAGCATAAGAGGGGTGACAATCCCAGGCAGCGGAGGCACTCAGGTCAAAACCTCCCTGTACATGGATGACGTCGCCGTCTTCTGCTCGAATCCGCTGTCCGTGCGGAGACTGATGAGCAACTGCGACCAGTTCGAACTGGCCTCGGGAGCCAAAGTTAACCACGGCAAGAGCGAGGCCATGTTCTTTGGGAACTGGGCTGACCGATCCTTTGTCCCCTTCACCGTCAGGTCAGATTGCCTGAAGGTGCTGGGGATATGGTTCGGAAGGGCCGGGGCGTGCACCAAAACCTGGGAGGAGCGAGTAGCCAAGGTACGACAAAAGTTGGGCATGTGCGGGCAGCGATCTCTCTCCATTGTGGGTAAGAACCTGGTGATCAGGTGCGAGGCGCTCACGTTGTTGCTCTACGTGGCGCAGGTCTGGCCCATACCCCACTCCTGCGCCGTGGCAGTCACCCGAGCCATTTTCCGCTTCGTCTGGGGATCTAAAATGGACCGGGTCCGGAGGGACACGATGTTCAAATCTCTGGACATGGGCGGGAAAAATGTACCCAACGTGGCCCTCATCCTGATGACCACCTTCGTGTGCGGCTGCATCAAGCTATGTGTAGATCCCCAGTACGCAAACTGCAAGTGTCACTACGTGCTGAGGTTCTATCTGTCCCCGGTGTTGCGAAGGATGGGCCTGGTCACATTGCCGCGGAACGCACCATGCAGTTGGGCGGCGCCGTACCACCTATCCTTCGTGGAGCAGTTTCTGCGGAAAAACACCTTTGACCACCGGTCCATCAGGCAGTGGTCTGCACGGAATGTCCTCAAGGCCCTATGGGAAAAGGAAACGGTGGATCCTGTCGGATGGTTCCCCGAGCAGACCGTCAAAGTAATTTGGCGGAATGCCTCATCACCAGAACTTTCAAACAAGCACCAAGACGTAGCTTGGCTGGTGGTGAGAAGAGCCCTCCCCGTCAGATCCTTCATGCACACCCGAAGTCTCGCCCCCTCCGCACAGTGCCCCCGCGTTGGCTGTGGTGGGGAAGAGACGGTCGCCCACCTCCTCCTGGAATGTGCCTTTGCAAAGCAGGTGTGGAAAGAGATGCAGTGGTTTTTGTCAAGGTTCATCCCAAGCAGCTCTGTAACACAGGAGTCTGTGCTCTCCGGGCTGTTCCCAGGGACGCACAACGAGACAAGCATCAACTGCTGCTGGAGGACTATCAATTCGGTGAAAGACACCCTTTGGTCTGGCCGAAACTTGCTGGTCTTCCAGCGCAAAGAGTTGTCCACCGCCGAATGTTGCAGACTGGCACATTCCAAGGTCCAGGACTACGTGCTGAGGGACGCACTAAAGCTTGGGGCAGCCGCAGCAAAGGCTCAATGGGGTAAGACCACAGTGTCAGGTCCCCCCACCAAGCTGGACTGAGGGGCTGGATCCATGGGAAACCCCTCGAACTGTATCGTTAATATTCTCAATTGCTGTAAATGTAAAACTGTAATTGACATGACAATTGTGAAACGGAAGGGTTGGGAAGAAACTCATGACAGTATTGAAGGAAACTGATCTCCCTTGCAATGTTTGTATTTTTTGGTGCTGTTTGGAAACTGTTTGGCAATGTAATTTTTACAGATTTTAATGAATAAAGTATATTTTGGAAATAAATAAAAAAAAAGTCAGTTTCAGTGCAGGAAACACCGTCTCGTGGGAAATAACATCACAAGGGGGTTTGGTTCCAGTGACCGATTCAACGGCTGCTGCAAAACTCCCGGATTCCCTCATTGCAGCGAAATCATTTTGAAATTCTATGAAAACAATGAGTGATTCTGGAGGAGTGATGTGGCTTTTCACTGAGGGCATGTGTCGACTGGGGAAATAACTGACTGGAGAGTCTCGGGCACTGTTTACACAGCCCGTTTAGAAAATCAAATCCACTGCACATCCTTGCTGCAAATGAAATGTCAAATTCGGGGATTCCAGTTTTTTTCATCCCGAACACAGCAGATTGATTGAACAAAGAATTAAAAGTAAAATACTGCGGATGCTGGAAATCTGAAATATTTCAGATTGATTGAACTGTTCTGAACAGCCTATCCCAGCTCCCATTTCTCAGTCACTGCTCTCTCTGTGAGGCGGTGGGTGGCTCTTAGAAGAGCCTTTGTTTTGTGTTTGCTGGAAAGGGTCAAATTGTTCAACCACCGAATCCGTAGAGAGTGCGGCCCTGCCGTTTCAGAGCGTACACCACATCCATGGCAGTGACCGTCTTGCGCTTGGCGTGCTCAGTGTAGGTGACCGCATCCCTGATCACATTCTCCAGGAAAACCTTCAACATCCCGTCAGTCTCCTCATAGATCAAACCCGAGATCCGCTTGACCCCGCCACGGCGAGCCAGGCGGCGGAGTGCTGGTTTGGTGATGCCTTGGATATTATCACGAAGCACTTTGCGGTGCCGCTTTGCTCCGCCTTTGCCCAGTCCTTTGCCTCCTTTACCTCTGCCAGACATGATGATTCTTCACTCAGGTCACTACACAATATAAGAAGCAGACTCTTGCAGGCTCTACTTTACACAGACCGCCCGGACCTGCCTGAGAATGGCAGAGAGAGAGCAGGAAGGGGAGGAGACAGAGTGAAGATTGAACAGAGAGCAGATGGGGAGGAGACACCCAGAGTGACAGACGGAGAGAGATCGGCCCCTCATCTTTCAGCTCCACCTCCAGTTTCCTCTGGTTCGCCAATTTCAAACCCTTTATTAACAGTGGAACCGAAACCCAGCTCTCCACACATACCCTTCCAGACTCGGCCTTCATAGTCAAGGCTTTCCAGAAAGCCGGAGCTTTTAAATATGGTTCCGCTACAATTAACACTCAGTAATATTCCCACAATGTCGGCAATGCTGCATGCCTTTATTTAAACCACTGCAAAAAAAAACCCTTAGCAAATGTAATCACCTCTAAGTCTGCCAAATGATGCTTCACCTCCCGAAGGACGTGGATGAGCTTTCCGGACGTCGATGGTGGGCACTGAGGAAATGGCTTATTACCTGCACCAGATTCCACCCCCCCTCCCCCCCCTTTACCCCTCTTCCACCCCCCCCACCCCCGTCCCCTTCCCTGCTCCACCCTCTCAGCTCACCCCCTCACAACCCCGTCCCAGCCCGCCCCCCCCTCGCACCATCTTCACCCCGCACCCCCTTCCTCTGCACCCCCCCCACCCCCTCCCTCTACCCCTCCCCCTTGCATCCCCTCCTCCCACCGGCACCATCCTACACCTGTGTAGGGGCCCCAACAACCCCACTGCCTTGTGGGCGTCTCGGGAGAGACCAAGGCTAAGGGAGTAAACCCTAACAGAAAATCCGGAGCGGAACCCCGTAGGCGGTCATGTGTCACCTTTGGCATGTTTCCGGCAGTTCCTGCAGCCATACTGGTGCCAAACGTCGTGTCCTGCACTCCTTTGGACCCCACCAGAAAGGCCGAGAGGGGGGTTTTAACGACTGGGCAACTCTCAACCTCCATAAATTGGCCCAGGCATGCGCCATGGAGAGGTCACTCCATAGTTGCCTCACAGCGACTGAAACAACACGGAAGGCAGCAGTTACGGGTTATAAGTCCAGATAAATTGGCGTAGAAACTGGGCGCCACGGGTTGCCTTTGTCGGTGGGAGAGGTCATTGCACCTCACTGGACAGCTACCGCCCGCCTCAAACCGGGCAGCCCCCGGTCAATAAGGTTCTGTCCCGCCACAGTCTGCCTGCTTCAATGGGTGCTTGGAGCTCAGGGTCATTGCCCGAAAGGTGGACTGATACACCGCACCAAACAACATGAAAAAAGGAAAGAAGGTACCAGCCCTTCGCTTTGCAAGCTGGAACGTCAGAACTATGTGTCCTGGCCTGTCGGAAGACCTTACACAAATCAACGATTCTCGGAAGACCGCCATCATTAACAACGAGCTCAGTAGACTCAATGTGGACATTGCAGCACTTCAGGAGACTCGCCTCCCCGCGAGTGGCTCTCTCGCAGAGCAAGACTACACCTTCTTCTGGCAGGGCAGGGATCCTGAAGAACCAAGACAGCATGGAGTGGGCTTCGCCATCAGAAACTCCTTGCTCAGCATGATAGAGCCTCCCTCAAATGGCTCGGAACGCATACTGTCCATCCGACTGCTCACCACCTCTGGTCCAGTACACCTACTCAGCATCTATGCTCCAACACTCTGTTCCGCACCTGAAGCTAAAGACCAGTTCTATGAACAACTCCATAACATCATTAGCAGCATCCCCAACACCGAACACCTATTCCTGCTGGGGGACTTTAATGCCAGGGTTGGGGCCGACCATGACTCATGGCCCTCCTGCCTTGGGCGCTATGGCGTTGGAAGGATGAATGAGAACGGGCAGAGACTGCTTGAGTTGTGTACCTATCATAACCTCTGCATCGCCAACTCGTTCTTTCACACTAAACCCTGTCACCAGGTTTCATGGAGGCACCCAAGATCACGTCGTTGGCACCAGCTAGACCTCATTGTCACAAGGCGAGCCGCCTTAAACAGTGTTCAAATCACACGCAGCTTCCACAGTGCGGACTGCGACACCGACCACTCCCTGGTGTGCAGCAAGGTTAGACTCAGACCAAAGAAGTTGCATCATTCCAAGCAGAAGGGCCGCCCGCGCATCAACACGAGCAGAATTTCTCACCCACAGCTGTTACAAAAATTTCTAAATTCACTTGTAACAGCCCTTCAAAACACTCCCACAGGGGATGCTGAGACCAAGTGGGCCCACATCAGAGACGCCATCTATGAGTCAGCTTTGACCACCTACGGCAAAAGTGCGAAGAGAAATGCAGACTGGTTTCAATCTCATAATGAAGAGCTGGAACCTGTCATAGCCGCTAAGCGCATTGCACTTTTGAACTACAAGAAAGCCCCCAGCGATTTAACATCCGCAGCACTTAAAGCAGCCAGAAGTACTGCACAAAGAAGAGCTAGGCGTTGCGCAAACGACTACTGGCAACACCTATGCAGTCATATTCAGCTGGCCTCAGACACCGGAAACATCAGAGGAATGTATGATGGCATGAAGAGAGCTCTTGGGCCAACCATCAAGAAGATCACCCCCCTCAAATCTAAATCGGGGGACATAATCACTGACCAACGCAAACAGATGGACCGCTGGGTTGAGCACGACCTAGAACTGTACTCCAGGGAGAATGCTGTCACTGAGACTGCCCTCAATGCAGCCCAGCCTCTACCAGTCATGGATGAGCTGGACATACAGCCAACCAAATCGGAACTCAGTGATGCCATTGATTCCCTAGCCAGCGGAAAAGCCCCTGGGAAGGACAGCATTACCCCTGAAATAATCAAGAGTGCCAAGCCTGCTATACTCTCAGCACTACATGAACTGCTATGCCTGTGCTGGGACGAGGGAGCAGTACCCCAGGACATGCGCGATGCCAACATCATCACCCTCTATAAAAACAAAGGTGACCGCGGTGACTGCAACAACTACCGTGGAATCTCCCTGCTCAGCATAGTGGGGAAAGTCTTTGCTCGAGTCGCTCTGAACAGGCTCCAGAAGCTGGCCGAGCGCGTCTACCCTGAGGCACAGTGTGGCTTTCGTGCAGAGAGATCGACTATTGACATGCTGTTCTCCCTTCGTCAGATACAGGAGAAATGCCGTGAACAACAGATGCCCCTCTACATTGCTTTCATTGATCTCACCAAAGCCTTTGACCTCGTCAGCAGACGTGGTCTCTTCAGACTACTAGAAAAGATCGGATGTCCACCAAAGCTACTAAGTATCATCACCTCATTCCATGACAAGATGAAAGGCACAATTCAACATGGTGGCTCCTCATCAGAGCCCTTTCCTATCCTGAGTGGTGTGAAACAGGGCTGTGTTCTCGCACCCACACTTTTTGGGATTTTCTTCTCCCTGCTGCTTTCACATGCGTTCAAATCCTCTGAAGAAGGAATTTTCCTCCACACAAGATCAGGCGGCAGGTTGTTCAACCTTGCCCGTCTAAGAGCGAAGTCCAAAGTACGGAAAGTCCTCATCAGAGAACTCCTCTTTGCTGACGATGCTGCTTTAACATCTCACACTGAAGAATGCCTGCAGGGTCTCATCGACAGGTTTGCGTCTGCCTGCAATGAATTTGGCCTAACCATCAGCCTCAAGAAAACGAACATCATGGGGCAGGATGTCAGAAATGCTCCATCCATCAATATTGGCGACCACGCTCTGGAAGTGGTTCAAGAGTTCACCTACCTAGGCTCAACTATCACCAGTAACCTGTCTCTAGATGCAGAAATCAACAAGAGCATGGGTAAGGCTTCCACTGCTGTGTCCAGACTGGCCAAGAGAGTGTGGGAAAATGGCGCACTGACACGGAACACAAAAGTCCGAGTGTATCAGGCCTGTGTCCTCAGTACCTTGCTCTACGGCAGCGAGGCCTGGACAACGTATGCCAGCCAAGAGCGACGTCTCAATTCATTCCATCTTCGCTGCCTTCGGAGAATACTTGGCATCAGGTGGCAGGACTATATCTCCAACACAGAAGTCCTTGAAGCGGCCAACACCCCCAGCTTATACACACTACTGAGTCAGCGGCGCTTGAGATGGCTTGGCCATGTGAGCCGCATGGAAGATGGCAGGATCCCCAAAGACACATTGTACAGCGAGCTCGCCACTGGTATCAGACCCACCGGCCGTCCATGTCTCCGTTATAAAGACGTCTGCAAACGCGACATGAAATCGTGTGACATTGATCACAAGTCGTGGGAGTCAGTTGCCAGCATTCGCCAGAGCTGGCGGGCAGCCATAAAGACAGGGCTAAATTGTGGCGAGTCGAAGAGACTTAGTAGTTGGCAGGAAAAAAGACAGAGGCGCAAGGGGAGAGCCAACTGTGCAACAGCCCCAACAAACAAATTTCTCTGCAGCACCTGTGGAAGAGCCTGTCACTCCAGAATTGGCCTTTATAGCCACTCCAGGCGCTGCTTCACCAACCACTGACCACCTCCAGGCGCGTATCCATTGTCTCTCGAGATAAGGAGGCCCAAAAGAAAGAAAAGAAAAATATTCCCACCTAAACACAGTCCATTCTATAACAAATAACCTACTCAGTAACATCACCATTTCCACACACATCCTCTTCTAGCAGTTTACAAACACCTTATTGCAGCTGTTTGGGGAATCTCCTGTGTTAAGATTGGAGTTGGAAAGCGGCCTTTACCCGGCAGTGTTACCGTCTCACACTGAATCTGCCAGACATCCTGTTGATCTGCCTAGTTCCCCACTGTCTCTCTTGACTATTACATGGCACGGGTAGTATTTCAGAAAGTACTGCAATGGAGGGAGTGCTGGGGACTCCAGGCCAATCCTGGAGGGATGGGGGAAATATCTTTCGAAATTCCCTGGAGAGAATCGTGATATGACAGGTCTCCAGGGACAGACCAAGGAGAGAGTGTGGAAATTGAATGGAAACATGGCAAAAAGAGTTGGGGATTCAGGAACACAATCCTCTCTGATAGGTTACAGCCTCCCCTCTGCTCCTGCTCTTTACGAGACACTTTTCCAGTTTAAATTTATGGACAAGGTGGGTTAGTTGCTCTCAGGGTGGGTGGGGGCAGAGGAGCCTCAGTGGCCATGGGTGGGACAGGGAAAATGGAGACAGAGAACCAGGACTCCGGTCACTCCCCAGCGATGTCTGCTGGAAAGTATCTGTGGATCGGATGATGCCGGGGTCCCATGGAGAGGGGAAGGGGGTGGGGTGATGGAGTGAGGAGGTGGAGAGGGAGTGTTCGTGGTGTCACAGCCAACCCCCTGCCCAAACCAAACTCCCACATCCCAGCATTATATTGTCCAATTCCTGGAGGCGGAGGATGGCGATTCCCGTTGGATTAATTTCTAATGTTCGGCATCTTATCCTGATAAAATCGCCAGTTCTGAAGGAGGCCATTCTGTACTTATTCTCAGGTCATCGAGGCGTCATCTTTCCCTTTTCAGCTCCTGACTGCTGGTATTTTTGCTGTGAAATATGAAATGCAACGTATGTTCGCAGCTGTTTCTGCCCTGTTGCAGCCAGAGGAACATAGAAATGGGGGTAGGCCATTCAGCCCCTCGAACCTGCTGCACCTTTCAATTAGATCCTGGCTCACCTGTATCTGAACTCCAGCTACCTGCTGTGATTTCATAAACCCTCAGACCATCACTGGATAAACATCTCTCAATCTCAGGTTGGAAATTGTCAATTGACCCTCAGGTTTATCTGATTTTTCGGAGAGAATTCCAGGTTCCCACGACCCTTTGTGTGAAAAAGTGCTTCCCGGCAATATTCCTGAAAGGCAGAACTCTAATTTTTGAGTTCTCCTCCTTTGTTGTGGAACTGCTTGTTTACAGATCTGACCGAAGTCCACACTGCAGAACAAACAGCTGTTCCTCTGATCCTGTCACTTCAGCTTTGGATTTGAAGCTCATGCCTCTTTCCATGATGATTCTTTGTGCCCTATCTCTGTACATGGTTATGCCTGTCTTTTTGTCAGGTATGTCAAACATTCTTTTTTCCAGTCCTACTCAGGACCCCACCCCCAGCTCTTTTTCCGGTACAATGATGACTGGATCAGCGTCATTTCCTGCTCCCGCTCCGAACTGGAAAATTTCATCAACTTCGTTTCCGATTTCCCCCTCACTGTGGTTGACAGGGCTCTCAACCCTTTTTATTATTTTATTTTATCATTTTTTTTTAACCATGTGCCTGCCTTAAACTTGGATTTTCAAGTATGTGCTTTTGGACAGAACTATTGATTATTCTGTCATTAACACTCTCTCTGCACTAATATTTTGTCTTTCACTACACCATTAGCACACTCCCTTTGCCTTTGCCCCATGACCTCCTTGTCAGTTAATCTCTCCTGCCCTCTGCCCTATTACACACCTTCCCTTTTGTTCTCTTCCCCACCTCCCCCCACCCCCGCTTCACTTGCTTAAAACCTATTACATTGAGTGTGGGACAAATTCAATCCATCTTTTGTACTGTATGAGATTAATTTTGACACACTTACTGGTACATTATGTGACAGCGAGTTTAATTCTCCATCTATCTGTCTGTGGTACTGTGTCTGAGTGTGAGATTATTTCAGTGTCAGTCTATGAAACTAAATGTGATTGTTTGATTTATTCTGTATGTCAATCATGAGTATTGTATGTGAATGTGTGGCAGCTTCTGTATCTATCTGCTACTGTGGGTGAATATGGATATCATTCGGTACCTGTCAGTGTCCGGAACTAAATGTGTGTGTGAGATTCATTGTGTATGCATCAATCTTACAGTCAGAATGTGACTGTATGGTTCATTCTCTATGTGTCAGTCTAAGGTACTATATGTGCCAGTGGTTTTAATTATGTTTCTGTCATTGTATGTGAGTCATTTTATGGTCTCACTGTATATCTGTCAATCTCTGGTTCTTTCTGTGAGAGTGAGATTAATTCTCTATCTGCTGGTCTCTGAAATTAATTGATTTTGTGACTCACTCTGTGCCTGTCAGTCTATGATACTGTGAATAAGAGGGGAATATATATGGTCTCTGTCTGAACTTGGTATCGAGTATGATTGTAGGATTCATTGTGCATCTATCAGTATCCAGACTGAATGAGAAATAAGGTTCATTCTGTACGTGAAAATCTCTGGTATTCTAGCCACGTGAACTCGAATGTGCCTGTCAGTCTTTGACACTGTATCTGATTATGGGATTGACTCAATACCTTTCAGACTTTGGTACTATGCATATGTGTGGTTCAAGTTCTGCATGTCAGTCTCTGTTACTCCATGTGAGTGTCGATATCCTTTATGTATCTGTCAGTCTCTCGCAATGAATGCAAGTGTGGGATTAACTCTCTTTTCAACAGTATCTGGTACTGACTGTGAGCATGTGACTCCTACAGTATCTGTCAGTGTTTTCTATTGTATGTGAATGTGCAATTCCTCCTATGTCTTTCAGTGCCTAGTACAGTGTGTATGGGATTCATTCTGTACCTGTCAGTATCTGGTACTGAATGAGATTGTGGGATTCATTCTGTTGTCTGTCAATCTCTGCTAATGTACGTGAGTGATATCTGTTATGCATATATTATTTTCTGGTACTGGAAGTGTACATTGTATTTATTCTTTACTTGTTAGCCTCTGGTACCGCGTATGAGTATGGGTCTCATTCTGTATCAGTCAGTTTCTGGGACAGTCTGCGTGCGCATATCCACGGCTCATTTTGCATTTGGCAGTCTCTGGTACGAAATATGCGTTACAATTCATTTTTTATGTGTCTGTCTCTTGGACAGTCCATTACAGTGGGATTAATTTTGTACCTCTCAGCTGCTGGTTATGTCTGCAAGTGTACATTCTGTATCTATGTGACGCTGGTGCTGTATGAGTGTGGAATTCTTCTGTACCTGTACCTAATCTACGGGATGGTATTGAGAACTATTTGTTTAATGCCATAATGTATCACCATTTTCTTGTCTCACTAGTATTTTAAAATATAGATCACTGCACATTTTAACTGTGTGTATTACTGAGTTGTGGTTTGAGCTTTTTGGACTAGTATTCAGTCTGTAACTGTATGAACACATTTGTGAATGACAACATATATTTCAAACTCACACATGGCATGCTCAGTAGAATCAGAATCATTCAATTGATAAGATATCATTCAGTACAGCTCTTGGAGAGATTATTGGATTGGTATGGAATGTGCAGTGCAGTGTGCACTAATTGACATAATACTGTAACTTTCCTTTTGATACTGTATCAGATGTTTGTACTACATTGTAATCTGTCACTCAGTCTGCAGTCTGGGCTACATTATTCGGATTCATTCTGTACCTTTCCATCAGCTGCTCTACCTCATATTTAATTTGTAGCTTAGGATGCACTCTTGTGGGATTGATCCGGTGCTTTTCAATATGATAGTGGGTGTGATTTTGAACTAAGATTGATGTACCTAGCTTTCAGCAGTACTGAGTTGGGGTGAATTGGAAACAACTTCTGCCTCTCCTGCTTTGTTTGATTGTCTGCTGGATTGAAAATGTGTCTCTGGAACTTGGGATCAGTGTGAGTCTGACTGCTTCTGCTCTCTGTGACTGTGGAACTCATGGCCTGTCTGTGTCTCTGAGCTCTGGGATTGATAATGTACCTACTCTGTGTTAGAAGGAGTGGACTGTACATATCCTTGTGCCGGGGAATCATCACAATCCTTCTGGTTCCTTCAAGTATTTGCTGACAGAAAGAAAGAAAAATATCTCTTGTAACTCAAGATCAATTGAGGTGGAAGCTTGAAAAGACATGAATATACTATTTCAATTAATAATCATTATGACCAACCACAAAGGATGATCAGTAATACAAAGAGTGTCAGTGTCTGATTCCACTGCAGCACTCAGCTTCTGCTGATCAGGTTTTCTTTGGTAGTTTTATAACAATTTAGTGGCAGCCAGGAACAACCCAACATCTGCACTGCTCCATGAATGGGAATACCTGCTGGAGCAGGGATATTTGCACAAGTCAAGTTTTTAATTCCACCTGGCATTATAATGCAAGAACATAATAACTAGGAGCAGGATTAGGCCATTCCGCCACTCGAGTCTGTTCCAACATTTAATAAGATCATGGCAGATCAGATCATAGTCTCAACTCCACTATCCTGCCTGTCCCAATAACACTTCACTCCCTTGTAAATCAAAAGTCAGTCTAACTCAGCCTTGAATATATTCAATGACCAGCTTCCACCATCCTCTTGGGTAGAGAATTCCAAAGAACAACAACCCTTTGAGAGAAGAAATTCCTCTTCAATTCCATCGAAAATGGGTGCCCCCTTATGTTGAAACTGTTCCCCCTAGTTCTTGATTCCCTCATGAGGGGAAACATCATCTCAGTAAATACCCTGTCAAGCCCCTTCAGTATCTTATATGTTTCATCAGATCAACTCTCATTCTTCTAAACTCCAATGAGTGTAGCACAACCAGGTCAAACGTTCCTCATAAGACAACATCTTCATCCCTGGAATCAAGCCAGTGATGTTTGCCTGAACTACCTTCAATGCAAGCATTTTCCTCCTTAAATAAGGAGACCAAAACTGTATACACACTCAAGGAGTGGTCTCACCAACACGCTGTACAGTTGTAGCAAGACTTCCCTACATTTCTACTCCATCCCCATTACAATAAAGGCCAAAATTCCAATAGCCTTCCTAATTACTTGCTGTACTTCCATGCTAACTTTTTGTGATTCATATAAGAGGACACCCAGATCCCTCTATACCACAGCATTCTGCAGTCTCTCCTTATTTAAATAATATTCTTCTTTTCTCTACATCATACCAAAGTGGATAACCTCACATTTTCCCACATTATACTTAAAATGCCAAATTTTTCCCACACACTTAACTTGCCTTTATCTCTTTGCAGACTCATTGTGTCCTCCGCACAACTTGCTTTCACACCTTTCTTTGTATCAACAGCAAATTTAGTTACAATACACTCGATCCCTTCATCCAAATCATTAATATAGACTGGAAGTAGTTGAGGCCCCAGCACTGATCCCTGTGGCACTCCACGAGTTCCAGTTTGCAAACCTGAAAATGACACATTTATCCTAATTCTCTGTTTCTTGTTAGTAAGCATGTACCAGCGACCTGGGTTCGATTCTGGGTACTACCTGTGCAGAGTTTGTAAGTTTTCCCTGTGACTGCGTGGGTTTTCGCCGGGTGCTCCAGTTTCCTCCCACAGCCAAAGACTTGCAGGTTGATAGGTAAATTGGCCATTATAAATTGCCCCTAGTGTAGGTAGGTGGTAGGGGAATTGAGGGAAGTTGGGGATGTGAGAGGGTAATGGGATTAATGTAGGATTAGTATAAATGGGTGGTTGATGGTCAGCACAGACTCGGTGGCTGAAGGGCCTGTTTCAGTACTGTATCTCTAAATAAATAAAATAAACAATATATTACCCGTTAACACCACAAGCTCTTACCTTTTGCATGGCACTTTAGCGAATGCCTTTTCAAAATACAAATACACTACATCTACTGGTTCCCCTTCAGTTACCCTGCTTCTTACATCCTCAAAGAACGCTAATAATGTTGGCAAACTTGATTTCCTTTTCATAAATCCATGTTGACTCTGCATGATTGTATTATAATTTTCTAAATGTTCCACAGATTGGAGGGTGGCAAATGTAACCTCACTATTTAAAAAAGGAGAGAGAGAAAAAACAGGGAATTACGGACCAGTTAGCCTTACATCAGTAGTGGGGAAAGTGCGAGAGTCTATTATAAAGGATGTGGTAGCAGAACACCTGGAAAGCATAAACGGGTTTGTACAAAGACAGCATGGGTTAACGAAAGGGAAATTTTGCTTAACAAATCTGCTGGAGCTTTTTGAGGATGGAACTAGTAGAATAGATAAAGGAGAACCAGGGGATGTGTTGTATCTGGATTTTAAGAAGGCTTTTGATAAGGTCCCACATAAGAGGTTTGTGTGCAAAATTAAAGCAGATGGGATTGGGGGTAATATACTGGCATTGATTGAGAATTGGTTGACAAACAGGAAACAGAGAGTAGGAATAAACGGGCCTTTTGCCAGGTGGCAGGCAGTGACGAGTGGCGTACTACAGGGATCAGTGCCTGGGCCCCAGCTATTCACAATATATATTAATGACTTGGGTGAGGGAACATTTCCAGGTTTGCAGACGACACAAAGCTGGGGAGGAAACTGAGTTGTGAGGAGTATGCAAAGAGGCTCCAATGTGATTTGGACAAGTTGGGTGAGTGGGCAAATGCATGGCAGATGCAGTATAACTTGGATAAATGTGAGGTTATTCACTTCGGTTGTAAAAACAGAAAGGCAGATTATTATCTGAATGGTGACAGATTGGGAAAGGGGGAGGTGCAAAGAGACCTGGGTGTCCTTGTACACCAGTCGCTGAAAGCAAATATTCAGGTGCAGCAAGCAGTTAGGAAGGCAAATGGTATGTTGGCCTTCATTGCAAGCGGATTTGAGTACAGGAGCAAGGAAGTCTTACTACAGTTATACAGGGCTTTGGTGAGAGCACATCTGGAGTATTGTGTGCAGTTTTGGTCTCCTTATCTGAGGAAGGATGTTCTTACCATGGAGGGAGTGCAAAGAAGATTTACCAGGCTGATTCCTGGGATGGCAGGATTGACAATGAGGAGAGATTGGGTTGACTAGGCCTATATTCACTAGAGTTTAGAACAATGAGAGGGAATCTCATAGAAACCTATAAAATTCTAACAGCACTAGTCAGGCTATATGCAGGGAGGATGTTCCTGATGGCTGGGGAGTCCAGAATCAGGGGTCACGGTCTCAGGATATGGGTATGCCATTTAGAACCGAGATGAGGAGAAATTTCTTCACTCAGAGGGTGATGAACTTGTGGAATTCTCTACAAAGAAAATTACAGCACAGGAACAGGCCCTTCGGCCCTCCAAGCCTGCGCCGATCCAGATCCTCTATCTAAACATGTCGCCTATTTTCTAAGGGTCTGTATCTCTTTGCTTCCTGCCCATTCATGTATCTGTCTCGATACATCTTAAAAGACGCTATCGTGTCCACGTCTACCACCTCCGCTGGCAACGTGTTCGAGGCACCCACCACCCTCTGCATAAAGAACTTTCCACGCATATCCCCCCGAAACGTTTCCCCTCTCACTTTGAACTCATGACCCCTAATAATTGAATCCCCCACTCTGGGAAAAAGCTTCTTGCTATCCACCCTGTCTATACCTCTCATGATTTTGTACTGCAGAAGGCAGTGGAGGCCAAGTCATTAAATATATTCAAGAAGGAGATAGATATATTTCTCAATACAAAAGGGATCAAGGGATATGGGGAGAAAGCGGTAAGAGGGTACTGAATTATATGATCAGACTTGATCATTTTTGAATGGCAGAGCAGGGCCGAATGGCCTACTCCTGCTCCAATTTTTCTATGTTTTCTGCGATGACTGACTTAATCATTGGTTCCAGCATCTTCTCAATGGCAGACATTAGGCTAACAGGCCTATCATTGCCTGCTTTCTCTTTGCTGCTTTCTTGAACAGGGACATTACATTTGCAGTTTAATATCCACTGGAACTGTTGCAGGATATAGGGAATTTAAGAAGATTACAACCAATGCATCCACTATCTATGCAGACACTTCTTTTAAACCTTAGAATGTAGGCCATCAGATCCAGGGGACTTGTCAACCTTTAGTCCCATTAGTTTTCCAAAAACATGTTTTTCTCGCGATGGTGATGTTTTAAGTTCCCCCCTCCTTACTCCCCTTGATTTTCTACTATTCTTGGGATGTTTTTTGTGTCTACTTCTGTGAAGACAGATGAAAAATTCTTGTTCAGAGTATCTGCCATTTCCTTGTTTCTCTTGGATCAATCGTTCAACGGAAACCGACAGCTGCTGTTTAAAATGTTTCCTTGACACTACTCACCTGGCGCCAGCAATAGGTGTTGTTTGCATAACTGTCCCCATCATAGAACATAGAACATAGAACATAGAACATACAGCACAGAACAGGCCCTTCGGCCCACAATGTTGTGCCGATCCTTTGTCCTCTGTCAAGGACAATTTAATCTATACCCCATCATTCTCCTTTATCCATATACCTATCCAAAAGCCTTTTGAAAGTCCCTAAAGTTTCTGACTCAACAACTTCCCCGGGCAAGGCATTCCATGCCTCGACCACTCTCTGGGTAAAGAACCTTCCCCTGACATCCCCCTTATATCTCCCACCCTTCACCTTAAATTTATGACCCCTTGTAACGCTTTGCTCCACCCGGGGAAAAAGTTTCTGACTGTCTACCCTATCTATTCCCCTGATCATCTTATAAACCTCTATCATGTCACCCCTCATCCTTCTCCTTTCTAATGAGAAGAGGCCTAGAATGTTCAGCCTTTCCTCGTAAGACTTATTCTCCATTCCAGGCAACATCCTGGTAAATCTCCTCTGCACCCTCTCCAAGGCTTCCACATCCTTCCTAAAATGAGGCGACCAGAACTGCACACAGTACTCCAAATGAGGCCTTACCAAGGTCCTGTACAGCTGCATCATCACCTCACGGCTCTTAAATTCAATCCCTCTGCTAATGAACGCTAACACCCCATATGCCTTCTTCACAGCCCTATCCACTTGAGTTGCAACTTTCAATGATCTATGCACATAGACCCCAAGGTCTCTCTGCTCCTCCACATGCCCAAGAACCCTACCGTTAACCCAGTATTTTGCATTCATGTTTGTCCTTCCAAAATGGACGACCTCACACTTTTCAGGGTTAAACTCCATCTGCCACTTTTCAGCCCAGCACTGCAACCTATCCAAGTCCCTTTGCAGACGACAATAGCCCTCCTCGGTATCCACAACTCCACCAACCTTTGTATCATCTGCAAATTTACTGACCCACCCTTCGACTTCCTCATCCAAGTCGTTAATAAAAATCACAAACAGGAGAGGACCCAGAACTGATCCCTGCGGCACGCCACTGGTAACTGGGCTCCAGGCTGAGTATTTACCATCTAAGACCACTCTCTGCCTTCTATCAGTTAGCCAATTCTTAATCCAACTGGCCACATTCCCCACTATCCCATGCCTCCTGACTTTCTCCATAAGTCTACCATGGGGGACCTTATCAAATGCCTTACTAAAATCCATGTACACCACATCCACTGGTTTACCCTCATCCACTTGCTTGGTCACCTGCTCAAAGAATTCAATCAGGCTTGTGAGGCAAGACCTACCCCTCACAAAACCGTGCTGACTGTCCCGAATCAAGCAGTGTCTTTCCAGATGCTCAGAAATCCTATCCCTCAGCACCTTTTCCATCAACTTGCCTACCACCGAAGTAAGACTAACTGGCCTGTAATTCCCAGGGTTGTTCCTATTCCCTTTCTTGAACAGGGGCACAACATTTGCCACCCTCCAATCACCTGGTACCACCCCCGTCAGCAGAGAAGATGAAAAGATCATTGCCAGCGGCTCTGCAATTTCATCCCTTGCTTCCCATAACATCCTTGGATATACCCCGTCAGGCCCGGGAGACTTGTCTATCTTCAAGTTATTCAAAAACCCCAACACATCTTCCCTCCTAACGAGCACTTCCTCGAGCTTACCAGTCTGTTTCACACCGTCCTCTTCAGTAATACACCCCTTCTCATTCGTAAATACCGAAGAGAAGTACTCATTCAAAACCTCACTTATCTCTTCCGGCTCAACACACAGTCTCCCGCTATTGTCCTTGACCGGACCTATGGTCCCCCTAGTCATCCTCATATTTCTGACATACGCGTAAAAGGCCTTGGGGTTTTCTTTTATCCTACCCGCCAAGCATTTTTCATGCCCTCTCTTAGTTCTCCTAATCCCTTTCTTCAGATCCTTCCTGGCCATCTTGTATCCCTCCAGAGCTATGCCTGTGCCCTTTTTCCTCAACTTTATATACGCATCCTTCTTCTTCCTAACAAGACTCTCAACCTCTCTTGTCAACCACGGTTCCCTCACATGACCATCCCTTCCCTGTCTGACAGGGACATGCTTATCAATGGCCCCTACTATCTGCTCCTTGAAAAAGTTCCACATTTCGACCGTGCCCTTCCCTGCCAGCATATGCTCCCAACTTATGCTCCTCAGTTCCTGCCTGACAGCATCATATCTACCCTTCCCCCAATTGTAAACCTTGCCCTGTTGCACATACCTATCCCTCTCCATTACCACAGTGAATGCTACAGAATTGTGATCACTATCTCCAAAGTGCTCGCCCACCAACAGCTCTATCACTTGCCCTGGTTCATTACCTAGTACCAAATCCAATATTGCCTCCCCTCTGGTCGGGCAGTCTACATACTGAGTCAGAAAAGCTTCCTGGACATACTGCACAAACACTACCCCATCCAAACTATTCGATCTAAAGAGTTGCCAATCAATATTTGGGAAGTTGAAATCCCCCATAATTACTACCCTGTGACTTCTGCTCCTTTCCAAAATCTGTTTCCCAATCTGCTCTTCCACCTCCCTGCTGCTATTGGGGGGCCTATAGAAAACTCCCATCAAGGTGACTGCTCCTTTCCTGTTCCTGACCTCAACCCACAGTGCCTCAGTCGGCAGATCCTCCTCGAAAATTCTTTCAGCAGTTGTTACACTATTTCTAACTAACAATGCCACCCCCCACCTCTTTTACCACCATTCCTAATCTTATGAAAACATCTATAACCAGGTACCTCCAAAAACCATTCCTCCCCCTCACCTATCCACGTTTCAGTGATGGCCACAACATCGTAGTCCCAAGTGCCCATCCACGCCTTCAATTCACTCACCTTATTCCTGATGCTTCTTGCGTTGAAGTATACGCACTTTAACCCTTCTCCGTGCCCATCTGTCCTCTGTGACAGTGCTACCTTCCCCAATACCTCACTACACTCTTTGTCTTTCTGAGTGGACCCACTGGTCCCTGGATTACAAGTCCGGTTCCCATCCCCCTCCCAAACTAGTTTAAACCCTCCCGAACAGTACTAGCAAACCTCCCTCCTGTCTGGCTCTGTTCCCTCTATTCACTGCTCAATAACAACACAGTGTGAAACTGGAGCTAAACCATGAACATGCATTACAGGTTTGAGGAGAGAAAACAACAATGATTTTCAACAGCAGCTTCTTCCTGCTCTGTCTCCGTTACCTTGTCCACAAACGGCCTGAGAAAGGCTTCTCCTTCCGCGCTCACTCCAAGTTCCTGCTCCACTCCGCCTCTTACAAACAGCCCTCAACTCCCCCTGAACTTGCTCCGTCGTCAATGCTGATCTCTGAGCCCCTCTGCGGACAGGCTCTCAAAGCAATGTGCTGCTGGAAGGAGACTGCTGTTTACTCACTTACCCCGGGGCTCTAAGTCTCCATTCCCGTCTGTTTCAAACAAACTTCTTCCGCTCACCAATTAAATGACATAGAAGGACACGGCTGGAGGAGGCGCATCGCGCATGCGCTTCTTTCCCCACTCATTTACAAAAAAAATAAATTGGAATAAAAGCAAAATACTGCGGATGCTGGAAATCTGAAATAAAAACAAGAAATGCTGGAACCACTCAGCAGGTCTGGCAGTATCTGTGAAAAGTGAAGCAGAGTTAACGTTTCGGGTCAGTGACCCTTCATCGGAACTGACAAAAATAAACTGGAACTTTCCCCAGTTCAGTTTTCTCCGAGTTTGAGCAAAGGAACTGGGGCTGTGGGGAAAGGTCAGAGAACGTTTCAAGCTGGGGGATTCCCCCTTTCTGAAGCTCAGTTTGAGATCATTCCCTGCAGTGTGTTTGCTCTTCATTCACCCGTCTTCTCAAAGCAATCCTCCGAGGGAGTCGCTGTGTTTGCTGCGATCGCGCAGGAGTTAATATCTGACAGTAACAGTCCCAGATTAATGTCATCACATTGAAACTGTCCCTCACTGACAGTCATATCGAACGGTGTGAGCTGAGATATTACAGAGATCAACAGGGCCAAGAGCGTTAAATTTGGAACATTGTTCACCTCACTCTCTAACTGTTACCCAGAGTCTAGGAATAATAATGTGTCTGTTTCTGACACAATATCAGTTAGAGATGAGACTGCACCGTCTGTCTCCCACGGATCTTTCAAGATAAAATGAGGCTTCCAGGTCAGCCTGTAACTGCTGATGGGGATCTCTCTCTCTCTCTCACTTATTCACTTTCAGCTCTGTCTCTAGTGCTCTATAAAAACGTGGGAGCCAGTTATTGGGTGTGATATGGACACACGAATAGAAAATGCACTATTGACACTCCCTCTCTAATGCTGTACATATGTTTGGGATACCATTATTTAGGATGATATGTATGCACTTCATTGTGTTACTAATACTGTCTCTGATGATACATAAGAATGTGTAATACAGTGTGATATAACACACTGTTACGAATGGTCGGACTGATTCTTTCTCTCTCTCTGTGGTGCTGTATATGCAAAGGGGATAATGTTAGTGAGCATCATAGAATCATAGAATCATAGAAGGTTTAAGGGAGAGAAAGAGACCACTTGGCCCATCATCGGATGCGGCAGCCGAAAAACAGTGAGCGTAAAGGAATGGCAGGGGGCTTCAATCTCGAGAGTGCACCTCCTGTGCTATGTGGGAGTTCCTGGTTGCTTCCCGTGTCCTGGAGAACCATTTAGCGGTCATCACCTCGTAGCAGATGTAATGTACAACAATACTCCGCTCTCGTTGATTGACGTCTATGCCCCGGTTCAATGCAGCGAGCGGCTCTCCGTCTTCCAGCATCTCCCACTGCTGCTGGCGATGTCCAGGCCGGTCATCCCAGGCAGTGACTTCAACGGCATCAACGATGCACCTGGATGATCCGGCAGAGACGACAGCAAACTGGATGCAATGTCCAGATTCTTAATAGAAACAGTAAAAGATGCCAAACTGCATGACGTCTTCAGCAAACCTGCAGACAGAGCGCAGCATAGATACACATGGTCAAGAACGGACGGGTCTGCCCATTCCAGGATTGACTTCCTATTTGTGTCCCGTGTTTTCACGGTCAGATCCACCGATGTCAAGCCGGTGTTCTTCTCCAAGCATTGCCTTTTACTGGCTGACTTTCACTTACAGGATGACCAGCGGGTTGGCAGCGGGATATGGAAGCTCAATGCTACACTGCTAACCCCAGAGAATGTTGAGGAACTCAAAAGGGATTACAAAGGTTGGAGGACTGTGAAACCCCACCTTTGAGTCTCCAGTTCAGTGGTGGGAAGCGATCAAGGAGAACATCAAGAGGTTCTTTATCTTCAAAGGGTTCAGAGGGCGAGAGAGAGAGACAGATGGAAATGTCACGACTCCAGAAAAGTATGCAAAATCTGCTCTGGCTTCAGTCGATGGGGGTCAAGGTCAAGGAGGACCTTCATGAGGTGAAGAGCCAGCAGGCCTCGCTCTTTGCGACAGAGGCCTCCAAGATCATCTTCCAGTCCAGAGTCCGCTCCATTGAGCAGGATGAGATGTGCTCGTGTTACTTCTTCCAAAAGGTACACAGAGAGAGCTCTGTTATCAGCAGTCTGAAGGAAGAGGATGGCTCGGTAACGTCTTCGCAGTCCGACATACTAAGGATCAGCAAATCCTTTTATGCTGGGCTGTATGACGCGAAGCCCACAGACAGCAGAGCCTCCCAGTCCTTCCTGTCATCTATCACAGAGGTCTTAGATGACAGCAGGAGGGAGAGACTGGACAAACCGCTAATTCTGGATGAGCTGACAAAGGCCGTCAAATCCTTCGAGATAAGTAAAACTCCTGGAAGCGACAGCTTACCGGTTGAGATGTATTTGGTCCTGTGGGACTGAATCGGCCCGGACCTGCTGGAAGTATACGACAGTATGCTCCTAGCCGGCAGCATGTCAGAATCCATGAGGAAAGGCATCATCACCCTCATCAACAAGGGGAAGGGGAGAGGGCAGAAATCAGAAATTGGCGGCCCATCTCACTGCTTAATGTAGACTACAAGATACTGTCAAAAGTCATAGCCAGTCGAGTCAAGTCTGCTCTGGAGTTGGTGATCCACCCAGATCAGACCTGTACTTTACCCACTCAGGGACACGATCATCCACATACGGGACAGGAGGGTGGACACCTGCCTCATCAGCCTGGACCAGGAGAAGGCTTTTGACAGGATATCACGCACCTACATGATGGACGTACTTTCGAAAATGGGGTTTGGGGAGGGAATCTGCAATTGGATCAAACTGCTCTCCACAAACATCAGTAGCACAGTCTCAATCAATGGGTGGGAATCAGAAAGTTTCCCGATCCAATCTGGAGTCAGACAGGGTTGTCCTCTCTCCACTGTCTTGTTTATTTGCTGTATTGAACCCTTTGCTGAGTCTATTAGGAAGGATGCGAGCATAAGAGGGGTGACAATCCCAGACAGTGGAGGCACTCAGGTGAAAACCTCCCTGCACATGGATGACGTCGCGGCCTTCTGCTCGAACCTGCTGTCTGTGCGCAGACTGATGAGCATCTGCGACCAGTTCGCACTGGCCTTGGGAGCCAACGTTAACCACGCAAGAGAGAGGCCATGTTCTTTGGGAACTGGGCTGACAGATCCTTTGTCCCCTTCACCGTCAGGTCAGACTACCTGAAGGTGCTGGGGATATGGTTCTGAAGGGCCACGGCATGCACCAAAACCTGGAAGGAGCGAGTCGCCAGGGTACAACACAAGCTGAGCATGTGGGAGCAGCAACTCTCTCCATTTTGGGTAAGAACCTGGCGCTCACGTTGTTGCTGGAAGTGGCACAGGTCTGGCCCATACCCCATTCCTGTGCTGTGGCGATCACCCGAGTCATTTTCCGCTTCATCTCTGGATCCAAAATGGACCGGGTCCAAAGGGACACGATGTTCAAACCTCTGGATAAGGGCGGGCATAATGTACCCAATATCACCCTCATCCTGATGACTACCTTCATGTGCGGCTGCATCAAGCTGTGTGCAGATCCCCAATACGCCAACACCAAGTGTCACTATGTGCTGAGATTCTCTCTGTCCCCAGTGTTGAGAAGGAAGGGCCTGGTCTCATTGCCGTGGAACGCTCCATCTAGTTGGACTGTGCCGTACCACCAATCCTTCGTGGAACAGTTTCTGCGGAAAACACCTTTGACCACCAATCCATCAGGCAGTGGTCTGCACGGAATGTCCGCAAGGCCCTATGAGAAAAGGAGATGGTGGATCCTGTCGGATGGTTACCCGAGCAGACCGCCAAATCATTTGGCGGAATGCCTCATCACCAGAACTTTCAAACAAGCACCAAGGTGTAGCTTGGCTGGTGGTGAGAAGAGCCCTCCCCGTCAGATCCTTTCTGCACGCCCGAAGTCTCACCCCCTCCGCACAATGCCCTCGAAGTGGCTGTGGTGGGGATGACATGGTTGCCCAGCTTCTTCTGGAATGTGTCTTTGCAAAGCAGGTGTGGAAAGAGATGCATTGGTTTTTGTCGAGGTTCATCCCAAGCAGCTCTGTAACACAGGGGTCTGTGCTCTGCGGGCTGTTCCCAGGGACACACACCGAGATAACCACAACTGCTGCTGGAGGACTATCAATTCGGTGAAAGACACTCTTTGGTCTGCCCAAAACTTGGTAGTCTTCCAGCGCAAAGAGTTGTCCACGACCGAATGTTGCAGACTGGCACACTCCAAGGTCCAGGACTACGTGTTGAGGGACGCACTAAAGCTTGGGGCAGCCGCAGCAAAGGCTCAATGGGGAAAGACCACCATGGAAGCTCCCCCCACCAAGCTGAACTGAGGGGGCTGGATCCATGGAAAACCCCTCAAACTGGAGCAGGAAAATTTTCATTTGCCATAAAATGTACATGGCATGAAAAATGAAATGGAAGGGTTGTGAGGCAACTCACTCCTGTATTGAAGGAAACTGACCTCCTTTGCACTGTTAGTATTTTTTGACTTGGTGCTGTTTGGAACTGTTTTGTAATGTATTTTCTACAGATCTTTATGAATAAAGTATATTTTGGAAATAAAAAAAAACATTTGTGCAAGTCAGCGTTGTCAATTGCGGCT